>NC_136073.1:719649082-719965454 GCF_964261635.1 Lissotriton helveticus
ATTGGTGCACTAGTTCCAAGTCCAGGGAAAACAAAGACAAGAAAACAAAAATAGCGCTTCACTGGCAAACTCTGTAAAAGTGGCGCTAATGTGTTTCAGTGTGAATAAAATCAGTTTGGCCAGTCTGCTACCACTCTGTCTTACTTTATTTAGTTATTTATATATTTTTTGCCTTTTATTCCCAATGCTGAACTTTGGAATTAAAATGTCAGAAAAATATGACATTTCCAGCAAAAGCGTCTTTCATTTTTGGATCCATTTCACAGGGAAGCAAATAAAAGAAAGGAGAGGAAAGAGAGTTAGAACCTCGTCTTGAAGTCACGGTTTATGCGCCTTCCAGGATTAGGGTTCAGGTAGCTCGGATTGGCAGTGGGTTGTCATTTTTTTCCGCACGCAGTGCCAGGTATACGTGTGTAATCAGGTGTCTACTTCCTGGGAAGGAGAGCAAAGTTGTCATAGTGTGGGAAACCGGCAGACCAGTGGGAAAGGAGGTCCAGATCCCCCTGGCCAAGTGTGACTTCCTGGCATACTGAAGGAACTATCCCGGCTGGAGGCAAACGTCTCCTGGGCATCTTCAAATGTGATAAATCTATTGTCTGAGAATAAATTAGCAAGAGGTGTGCATCCCTCTTTTTGTCCATGGCCGCGAAAGGGGCTATGTCTCACAGTGGTGGGGCACTCATGTATGGGACGCGCTTGGGCACCTTCGCAATAGCTTTATAGATAACTAGATTTATGTATTGCAATATTTGCATTATATAATATTACTTGGTCAATCATTGTCAGTTTGTAAACACATCTACAATATTTTTTTTTTAATGAAACAGGATTTATATTCTAGTAAGGCACAGACCATCAAATGTATGAATTCTAGCTAATCAACGTGAAAATACCAATCTGTAATCTTGACTGAGTGACAGAGGTGCGGAAATGTAGACAAAATTTTGCATAAAATGCAACAGAGTGATTACTATAAGATCAGTTACGAACTTTGAAAGGTGAAAACAAAATCATCATGGTATCAAATCGTAGCAAGAAGACAATCAGCCACTTGATACTTTCAGCACTTCCCTGAAATTGACTAACAGGGGAGCTCTGAAAAGTATCCTTGATGCCAGAACGGTGTTTGCATCACGTGAACGACCTTGGTCTCAGCAGGGTTGTGCATTTAGGAAACATGAGCATCGTGTATGAAGATCTGAGAGGCGCTCGGTTATTGGTGAAAGGAACCAGCAGGTTATGGAGAAGAAGGATGTATGTCAGTACAACGCGGTTGTTTTCAACGCTGTACTTTACATCGCAGATTTTACAACGCAAGTCGTTACAACGACTTGCCTTGGAGGGTGCGGATTTCGGAATCTTATAATTTTATATTCCAACACCAGTCCCCGTAACAGTAGGGAAGGTGTTGGAATTTAAAATTACAAGATTCCTTATCCCACAGTGCCATCCAGCGCAAGTCGTAGTAACGACTTGCATTGTAAAAGACGCGTCTTAACTGCACTGCGGGGTAACATCCGCGTTGTAAAGGATGTTCCCCGGAGAAGAACTACAAGAATATTCGTCTGATGTCTTCAAATAGGGGGCTAGAAAAGTCGAAGGAGATGATCTTGCAGAGACAGTGTGTGCAAAATGAGACGTCTCCCACACCAGAATGCTTAGCACTGCCTTGGCTTGTCAGGGCTATAGAGGGAAATCTAAGCAGGCAGAGTAGCAATCCCAATTACAACACTTTCACTACTGTACAAGTATGGGCAGATAGGGGTTTGATCAACATAAGCCCGTTGTTTCCATTTGTGGTAGACAACACTATTCAACTGGAAGCAAGACTGCAAGTCCCACATACAATGTGGAATACACAGCCATGCAGAGATACTGGGTGGTGGCGGGGGGCAGGCTGTCCAGTGTGACGGAGGTACAGATACAGCCTACCCTCCAGCTGATCCATTCGCGTACACGGGGGGAGCAAACACTAGAGAAATGCACAACACTCTTTTGCAGCGTAGACCTAGCAGTCAGGACGGACTATGGTTAACCGATGGGGTAGCTCCATGATAGCTACATTGTGCGAATGGGAATAAAATCTTGAGTGGTGAATGAGGGCGGAGGATTTGGTGTACAAATCGTGGGCTGCATCCGAAAATTTCAGAAAATTTGGAATCTCTTGGAAATGATAATATGGGTCTGTGGGAACTGTAGTTCTGGGGAGACCAGGGGAGAAGTGAGAGGGGAGATGACAGGAGGGAGAAGCCAGCACTATTGAGAGGGCCCGAGAGGAGAGGGGGGGGCAGGAAATGGACAGTGTAACTGATGGACAGATGATCTGAAGCCCGGACAAGCGGCCTGCAGACATCAGAAGTAGTTGATCTGCCTACCTCTGTTCTGATCCACACCCCGCATAGAGACAGGGGGGGCAAAGCCCTCCACAAATATAGGGTAGCATGACGATTGTCTGTGAGGGGGTTGCTACCGGGGAGACAGGGATTACTAGTACAAGGTTGGGGCTAACTGATCAGTTTCGGTTAGACTAGGTTAAAATGTTGAAAGACAAATACAAATGTGATTAAAAAAAAGACTCCAAGCCCCCAAATTGCACTGGCAGGTCTACAAGTCAGTGGTTTGCAAAAGGAAAGCACAGAGCTTTTACAGGAAGGTTTTCTTGAGGAGTTATATGGCGACTCTACTAAATAGAAAATGTTAATTTCGATTTTCTCAGAAATAAGGAAACTGAAAACTTGACAACTTTCAATATTTTGGGATTAGCACGGGTCACAAAACAATTTGCGGCTCAGTGTGCAATGTGCAGAATGTCATTTCATTGAATCATGTGTATTTTCTCTAGATTATGTTAAAGGAGTGATCTATGAAGGCCTAAAAGGTGTCCCCAAGATCCCTCATCTCACAGCCTGAAATTAGCTGTTGGCCATATAGCCTGTACTGTCAATGGATGACTATAATGTCTAATGAGTGTCACACCAGTTCACAATGCATCACAGTTCACCCTTAGCTTGCGCTGTGTTAGATGCATAGAAACAGGCCCTACTTGACCAGTCCTGTGATTCGGCTTGTTTTAAATATTATTTTTAGATCTAAGTGAATACGAGGCTCGTGATGCCTGTACCCCTTCCTTCATCCCTCACCAACTTTACTCAATATTGTCTCGTGTCCTCCTCAAGCACTTCCTAGATTACCTCTTATTTTTCCCATCATTTCCCTCTTTACTTAATCACCTCCTTTGTTGCCCCTCCTCACAGTTCTTAGGTTTTATTTTCCTTCCGTCTCTCCACTGTGCCATTCTTTTTTTATTTTTTTATTGAGTAGAATCATAACGAGAGCCATTACATCCCATACATAATCCGAAAATCGGTTTCACCGTTAAACATGACCATTTATAGCTCTTAAAATCAAATACATCTTCTTATCTAAAAAGTAGATCTAACATTTTGCAAATTCCTCCTTAGCGAACAAACATTTCAAACACTGTAATTGCAAAATCCAGACTAGACAAAGTGCTATTAATAAAGTGCTGTGCATTCAGGTCCCACAAAATGATTTTCTTCTTATCTCCCAATAAAAATGAACTAAATCATCATACAGTGTAACAAACCCCCAAAAAACGTTCAGTATTGTATGAAAGCGCTTCAGCTCATACTTCACTCTTATCCATAAATTACTTCTGATATAAAAAATTAATATATATGATTGAGATTCTCCATCAAATTAGTTGCTTGATTCAGACAAACGTAAATAATTTCGATAAATTGTTGTGCAAATGACTACCCCTACAGTGCATTTATTCCTACCTAACACTAAAAATAAACTAAATCCCGATAAGGTGCATCAGCGCTATTTTTTAACCACTTTATCGCACTTAAGCATCATCCTAGCACTGCCCATTACATCATTTATATGATCTCAATATGAGTTTCATCACTGTACATAGTTATTCTCAATTGTAAAATTGGGATCCCCTATTCCTTCAGTAATAAATTCGCTATTGCTTCTTAGCCTGAGTTAATAGTCCATATGCAAGAGCGATATTCGAAATACTTTTTCATGAAAAAGTGCTGTGCATTTAACTCCAATAACGTGTTTTTCTTGCTGTTTCCCGATAAGATTGATCTAGATCTTAATTCTATAACCCAAAACAGTTTTTCACTCAAATCTCACTTCTGACCTTACCTGGCCAATACACTATATGTGGGCAGACACAGTGCTATCGATAAAGTGCAATGCTTTTAACTCGCTGTTTTTGTTTTTTTCATTCTTAAACCCCTGTTGTGACACTTGTGAAATCTAGTTTGAATCAACTACTTGGCTTTCTATTTTATCCATATTATTCCATACAGCTGTAAATCTTTTAGTAGCACCCACCTTTTTTTGCATATGCTTCCTCAAATGTTTTTGTTCGAATCATTTTATTATACCAGTTTAGATAAACTGGCCCTTTATTTGTCCTCCAATTCTAAAGAATCAAAGACTGTGCCATTAGGGAGGCTATTGCTATGAATGCTTTCTCTCCTTTAGAAATTGGGAAGTTTTGACTTAGCCTTACTTCACCAAAAGTGCTATTTGCACTTCTAGTTCTTGTTTTCTCTGTAGGCCATAACTAAGGGCTGAAAACACTTTTTCCCAAAACCGGGCAGGTAAAAAAGATATTAAGCCAGCCACCTTGCCCGATTGATGGCAGCAGAAGCATCTATCCTCTATTCCTAGATACATTTTAGGTAACGCTCTGGGAGTATACTATGCCATCCATCGTGATAAAAATGACACTTTTTAAAGATTTGTTGCTCTTAATGCCTTGTTACCAAGCTGCAAAATCACCGGCCACTCAAGCTCTGAGAAAGTCCATTGCGTTTCTTGAGTAATCTTATCTAGAAAGCTTGTTACTATGGAGAACTCCCCTTGACTCCGTAAAAGTCTGTACCAATTTTCCACTCCCCTTAGCTTTGTTCTAAAAAGAGCGGCCATTACAGATGTTAAGGCCATACTAGATGGGGGCAGCATAATCTGGAGATACCCTAGAAAGAAGAGTTCACACTGGACTCGACACCTAGCCTGGATCTCCTGCCTATTGATATACCTCCCTCCTCCTATAAAATGACCCAACTCCTTAAAGCCATTACTTTCCCAAGTCCTTATCTGGCTATTCTGGATATGGAGGCCCAAGCTTTTGCATTCTGAAAGCTTCAAGTACTCCTATCCAGCAGAATAAGTCTTCATAGAATAAAATGACCGAAGTCTGACACGATACTCCTGTGGTGTCTTATATCTAGATTTTTTAGGAGCTTGGCAGCCTTAATAAAACCCGGGATCTGAGATCCTGCTTACTGCATCATTTCATCGAGAAAGAAGCTATACAAAGATCCCTTAACATCAATCAAGCGAGCTACTATATCAAAAAAAGAAGTTTCATAATAAGTACGAACTTGGGGGAAGTGACATCCCCCCTTCACTAATATCAAGTTGAAGCACCGAAAATGTTACCCTTGAAGCCTTCTTACTCCAAATGAATTGGCAAAACAAATACTTCTAATTCTTTAAACTAAGACATATTAATTTTTATCTGGAAATTTGAAAAAATAAAATTTAATAACTGTAGAATAGACATTTTTATAAGAGCAACATGGCCAATGAACGTAATAGGGAGAAGTGTCCATCTATCTAGTAAGTTTTAAATTTGTTTAAACGTTGCCTCAAAATTCAATTTGAAGAGTTCAGCAAGATTTCAGTTTTAATATGATTGATTTTATATCCCCCAATTGATTCGAACTGCGCGAACTCTGTCAAAATTATTTCGGTACAAAGCAGCTAATGAACCAGCACTATCTGATCCTTTCTTGTATCTAGGTTTGGCATTCCCAGACTGGGCCTACAAAGCTGAGTCTAGCCCTGGATCACGGCAGATCCAGCTCTGGCACTTCATCCTGGAACTGCTGCAGAAGGAGGAGTTCCGACACATCATCGCCTGGCAGCAGGGGGAGTACGGCGAGTTTGTCATCAAGGACCCTGATGAGGTGGCTCGTCTATGGGGCCGGCGGAAGAGCAAGCCCCAGATGAACTATGACAAGCTCAGCCGAGCTCTCAGGTGAGCACAACAAAAAATAGGAATTGTGTGTCTGATTCAATGTCATATTTTGGAGTATCACCAATTCTTTTAACCCCATGACTTTTGGTGTCTTCCATGTCTTTGAACTTAGTTCTTTCTCTATTTACTCGTTCAGCCATGGTCTACAATTTCTTGCTCGAGGACAGTGTTTCTTAACCTTTTCACTATTGTGGACCTCCAATTAATCATTAGTTTAATCCAGAAACCCCCACTGTATCATTATTGGAATTCACTGCCCCTGCCCCCTAGGGAGTCATTTCTGGAAGTCGATGACCCTCACCTAAGTAATTACGATAATTTGAACTGCTGAATATTACACAAAAAGACAGAAGCAAGAATTCAAAACAATGCACAAATGATAAATCATTTTATTTAATTCACAAATATATGTAAAAAAAATATATATATTTTAATGGGAAGGTTGCAGCTTTTCTAAATTAAATTAAGGTCACCCATTGTCTACACTATGTTCTCTTTGATATACTTACGCTACTCCTACAGATCAAGCTAACAATACCAACTTGATTTTTAGTCTCCAATTTCAAATTCCTTCACATTTACAGAACGTTTTAAAAGTGTACCTTTTACATTTGTTTTATCTAAAACCCCAAGTGGTCTACAGCACGCTTTATCCATTTTCGATCAATTCTGCAAGGACCATGGCTTAGAGATAAATGTGGCCAAAACTAAACTGATGGTTTTTAATCCTCGTCGTAGCCACAGCCCCCGAATTGTTATGAATGGCAGAAATTTGGATGTGGTAAATGCTTTTACATATCTGGGAATCCACGTTTCTAACGACCTAAGATGGACTAAGCACATTGACATTACAACCGTGAGACATAAGCAAATAGCCGGTGCATTGGGCTCTGAACTTCGTAAATCCCTAACAAAACCGATTAAACCAGCATTACAGGTGTATGAGGCTAAAGCACTCTGATCAACTCTTTATGGTGCAGAGTTATGGTGCTATGAGAACCTACAACCATTACAGACTGCGGAAAACAAGTTTTTTAGACTCATTACTGGTCTTCCTAAAGGGTCTCCTTTGTTACCACTTAAGTTTGATCTGGGTAGGAAGTCAGTTGTCGACCTTGCAAGGTTGCGCCCAGTGTTGTACTGGCGCAGACTTTGGACAACACCTGAACTTTCATATTATGCTGAGGGGTTTAAGGATGTTATCAGAGAAGATGTTTTTCATAAAATAGGTTGGTTAAAAGAACTTAAAAACATGTTGGGGGATCTTGGTTTACATCTATTATGGGAAAATCCCGAGAGTGCTTCTTTTCCATCAAAACAAGTCCTTAAAAATATCTATTGGGATAGGGTGGCAGCACGAATCTGGAATGAAACCAACCCAGAGACTATGGCGGGAAGATTCTTGGAAGCAAAGTCCCTTCCCAATTTTGAACCATATTGGGATGTTATCACCAACCCAAGGGACAGGAGGTTACTCTTCCAGATTAGAGCTGGTGCCATCCCATTGAGATCCTTGACTGGCAGGTGGGGCGGCTTATCAACTAAAATCTGTCCATCCTGCGGAGTGCATAATGAAACCATTGGGCATTTTTTATTTGCATGTAAATCATACGTGTAACCCAGACGTATTTGGCTAACCCCGATGTGTAAAAATTTAGGAACGACAAGTAGTGCGGTAGCTTCAAGAATTATTCGCACCAACTCATCACTGCCTATATTAATAGCTACTGCCAAATACCTGGGGTGGTCATCGTCCATTAGACAAAAGCTTATTAGAAGACTATTGTAAAGAACGTGCTATAAAAACATTTGCAACTTTTAAGCTTTTTACATTTTTAGATTTTTTAACTTATGATCCAATTGATGTATTTTTAAATGTCTATAGTTCTATTTTTAAGAAACACAGATCAAGTTTAAAATTTTTTTTTTTTTTATGGATTTGTATGTATGTAAATGCTTTTATGTGTTTATCACGAATAAAGCAAATTTTGACTTTGACTTTGATTTGTTTTTTGATACACACTTTAATAATCTATTAACACTATTGAACTGTCTAAGCAGTCGCTAACTTCCTAAATAGGCTTCATGTACCCCCCCAGGTGTCTCCAGTCCACAGATTAAGAACCACTGCTCTAGACATCAAAATAAAGGAAAGTCTCTCACTTGTTAAGCAGCGATTCTAATTTGACATAAGGTTGCTCTAAGAGTTGCTGATATTCCTTCCACCATCTAGTACCATAATTACCTTTGTCCTTTTGATTGTGACAGCAGATACAATTGAAGCCCCTTCAATGGCTCCATTTATTTTAGGTAGACGTTTGGATACATGTTGTGAGAGGTTGTCATGACCAGCAGGTATTTGGGGCCGTGAAGTAACCTGTTGCGTAAAAGGAATCTCCCATGACTGGCTAGCACTTGGCATGATTGGTATAGGAATGACTGTGTGAACCTATACTCACTGAATACATTTAACAATGTGAGTGACTCAAAGTGGAGTTAGGATAACTAGATTTCTACACCAGCCTCATGAAGCCATTCCTTACCTGGTGCTTCCCTGCCTGAACTCAGCCCTACAAGAGGCTTGGGATGCTGGGCACTGCAGGGAGAGGAGCAGTGCTTAGTCCCAGACATCCGGGTGGGGCATCAAGTCAGTCAAGTCAATAAAATTTATATAGCGCGCTACATACCCAGAGGGTCTCAAGGCGCTTGAAGAGGGGTGGGGAATTACTTCTCGAATATCCAGGTTTTAAGTTGCTTTCTGAATGCTAGGTGGTTTTGAGTGAGGTGGAGGTGCATGGGAAGTGAGTTCCAGGTTTTGGCCGCTAGGTAGGAGAATGATCTTCCTCCCATGGTGGTTTTGTTGACGCGGGGAACAGCAGCGAGGGCTTGGTTGGAAGAGCGCAGCTGGCGGGAGGGGGTGTAGAAGGAAAGACGTGTATTGAGGCATTCGGGTCCAAGTTCGTAAAGAGCTTTGTGTGCGTGGGTGAGGAGGCGGAAAGTTATCCTCTTATTGACGGGGAGCCAGTGGAGGTTTTTCAGGTGACCAGAAATGTGATCTTTACGCGGGATGTCTAATATGAGTCTGGCTGATGCGTTCTGGATGCGTTGGAGTTTTTTCTGAAGTTTTGCGGTGGTACCGGCGTAAAGGGTGTTTCCGTAGTCCAGTCGGCTTGTAACCAGTGCGTGGGTGACCGTTTTTCTGGTTTCGGTAGGGATCCAGCGAAATGTTTTTTTGAGCATGCGAAGAATGTTGAAGCAAGATGAAGAGACGGCGTTGACTTGTCTGGTCATCGAGAGTGAGGAATCCAGGATGACGCCTAGGTTCCGTGCGTGATCCGTCGGGATGGGTGCTTTTCCAAGGGCCTCTGGCCACCAAGAGTCGTCCCAGGCGGAGGGGGAGGTACCTAAGATAAGGACTTCTGTTTTGTCTGAATTCAGTTTCAGACGGCTATGCTTCATCCATTCGGCTACCTCTTTCATTCCTTCATGTAGGTTGGTTTTGGCGATGTTTGGGTCTTTGGTGAGTGAGAGGATCAGTTGAGTGTCATCAGCGTGGGAGATGATGTTGAGGTTGTGTTGGCGTGCGATGGTCGCGAGGGGGCTCATGTATACGTTGAAGAGGGTGGGGCTGAGTGAAGATCCTTGTGGCACGCCGCAGATGACTTCAGTGGCCTCTGACTTGAATGGTGGGAGGCGTACTCTCTGAGTTCTTCCGGCGTGGAACGAGGTGATCCATTCCAATGCTTTTCCTTGGATTCCGATCTTTCTGAGTCGTTGTAACAGGGTGTTATGACAGACTGTGTCGAAGGCTGCGGAGAGGTCGAGGAGGATGAGGGCGACTGTGTCTCCATTGTCCAGTAGAGTTCGGATGTCGTCTGTTGCTGCGATGAGTGCGGTCTCAGTACTGTGTTTGGCTCTGAAGCCGGACTGTGAGGAGTCGAGGGATTTGTTGGCTTCGAGGAAGGCGGCGAGCTGGTTGTTGACAGCTTTCTCGATGATTTTGTCCGGGAATGGAAGGAGCGAGATGGGGCGGTAGTTTTTGAGTTCGGTGGGGTCAGCTGTGGGTTTTTTCAGAAGGGCGCTGAGTTTGGCGTGTTTCCAGCTTTCTGGGAAGGTGCCGGAGTTGAGGGAGCAGTTGATGACGTCTCGGAGGTGTGGTGCTATGATGGAGTCTGCTTTGTTGAAGATGTGGTGAGGGCATGGGTCTGTGGGGGATCCTGAGTGGATGGAGTTCATCAGGCGGATGGTGTCCTCAGTGGAGATTGGGTTCCAGTCATTCAGGATGTTCAAGGGGGGTGAAGGTACGGCAGAGGGTTGGGAGGGTTGGTCTTCGGGTTGGTTGTCGAAGCTGTTGTGGATATCTGCGATTTTGTCGTGGAAGAACGAAGCTAGGGAGTCGCAAAGGGTTTGAGAGGGGGTGATGTCGTTGGAGTTGGCAGTGGGGTTGGTAAACTCTTTGACGATGTTGAATAATTCCTTGCTGTTGTGGGCGTTTTTGTCCAGTCGGTCTTTGAATGCGGTTTTCTTGGCAGCCCGGATCAATTGGTGGTATATGCGGGTGGCGTTTTTGAAGGCGTCCCTGGTGTTGGTGTTTGGGTCTTTTTTCCAGGCCTTCTCAAGGGAGTGACAGAATTTCTTGGATTTCTTAAGATCATCGTTGAACCAGGGGGGCGTTTTTGCTGCCTAGTTTGATTTGACGTTTTTTCAAAGGTGCTAGGTTGTCGGCGGTGTTGGTTAGCCATTGAGTGAGGTTAATGGCTGCTTGGTTGGGGTTCGATGATTGGGCAGGGGGGTTTTGAAGAAGCGATGAGGAGATCTGGTCGATGGTGATTTTGTTCCAGTTTCTTCGTAGGGTAGGTTGAGGATGGTTGTGGGTTGTGGTCTTATTGTAAACAAAGTGAACGCAGCTGTGGTCCGTCCATTGGAGAACTGTGGTGTGACTGAAGGAAATATGTTTGCTGGAGGTGAAGATAGGGTCGATTGTGTGTCCTGCGTGGTGTGTGGGGGTATTAATAAGTTGTTTGAGACCGAGGTTGGCGAAATTGTCCAGAAGAGTGGTGGTGTTGTTGTCGTTGCTCTTTTCCAGGTGAAAATTGAGGTCTCCCAATAGAATGTAGTCTTCGGAGGGGAGGGCGTGTGGGGTAATGAAATCGGTGATGTCTTCAGTGAATTTTGTACGGGGTCCTGGTGGCCTGTAGAGGAGGGTGCCTCTGAGTGTGGTCTTGGGGTCGGTGTGGATCTGGAAGTGAAGGCGTTCGGCGCTAGAGAGGTTGACGTCCGAGCTGGTTGAGATGTGGATGGAATTCTTATGGACGATGGCGATGCCTCCTCCTGTTTGCTTGATGCGGTCCTTGCGGATGATCTTGTAGCCTTCTGGGATGGCAATGGTGATGTCTGGGGCTGAGGAGGCGTTCATCCATGTTTCTGTTAGGAAGGCGACGTCCGGAGAGATGGTGTCTAGTAGATTCCAGAGGTTGATGGCGTGTTTGTGGACCGATCGGGTGTTGAGTAGGATGCATTTTAGGTGGTTGGCGTCAGATCTATGTTTGGTGTTAGTGGATGAGGGATTGTTTTGTGAGCAGTCAAACTTGCAGGAGTTGCATGTTAAGGGTCCATGGGTGTGTCCAGGTGCGGCTTGGGTGCAGTTGGGGAGTCGGCCGGGGTTGAGTGCAAGAAGGGAGGAGGAAACGTATGTAATGCGGGTGGACTGGGACTTAAGGGAACCAGGGGGTCTGGCGCTGGGCGCGGTCCAGGCGCGGACGGGCGTAGACGGGCTTACCTTTGGCGCACCTTCGGCGCGGCCGTAGCACGTGGACGCTGCGCGTTGGGACATCTGTCTTAAATGGGTAGAGGAGGGGGCGGAGCATGGGCGGGTCAGCTGGGAGGCGGTAGCGGGGAGGGTAGGCGGGCCAAAGGAAGGCTAAACAAACACGACAAAATGGATCCTGGGAAAGTGAAACTGGGGCTGAGGAAGAAGCAATTCACAACGAAGCATACAAAGCAGCACGAATGTTAAATGCTAATGGCGGCTGTAGCTTCAATAAGTCAAAGTTCAAAGCAGCACACAATGCACAATGCTAAAGGCGGCAGCAGCTTCAATTAAGGTAAAGTTGCGCTTCAAAGCAAATCGTAATGCGAGGTTCGGCGCTATAATGCGCTATGTTGAATGTCAGCCTACGATACCACAGTGACTATCAGCCAACTCTTGAGGCCAGGGGGCGTGGGGGGAGCGACCGCTTTCACAGAAGTCCAGACGGTCATCAGGAGAGGCGGACTTGTGCAACTGAGCTTCAGAGATTGATACTCTCCCTGTAAGTACATGCATCACTGTCAGTAGGGGAGGCTATCTATGTACACATTTCAAATCCTCCTAGCGCACACACCGAATCCACACACCCCAGCTCTTGCTCTAGAAACCAGAGTTATCAGTCTACAGCTCGCACGTCTTATGAACCTGCAACAAGAATTATAGCTACTTGTCTAAAATGAAGATTTGTGTACCCAAAAATATAAAAGGTCCAAACCTTTTTCTTAACAATTCGTGTCTACTACTTCAAATACATAACTCTCACCTGGGTTCACAAAGTCAAGCTTAGGGATCACTATAAAAAACTCAACATGCAGTCTGCTTTAATTAACCAAACCTAGGTTTAAGAACCCAAGGCATTGCCTTAGTGCCCCAAACTCGAAGCTTGGATAACTCATCTAAATGAATCTAAACATTTATTTGCAAACAGCATGTTCCATACCTCTGACCTAGTGCTCAATGAGTGGCTTCTGGAGCTCAAATTGAGGCTTAGATATAGAATGTGGGCTCTGGAGCTCTAGATGAGGCTTAGATATAGAATGTGGGCTCTGGAGCTCAAGATGAGGCTTAGATATAGAATGCAGGCTCTGAAGCTCAAGCTGAGGCTTAGGTATAGATTGCATGCTCAGGAGCTCAAGATGAGGCTTAGATATAAAATGCGGGCTCTGGAGCTCAAGATGAGGCTTAGATTTAGAATGCGGTCTCTGGAGCTCAAGATGAGGCTTAGATTTAGAATGCGGTCTCTGGAGCTCAAGATGAGGCTTAGATATAGAATACGGGCTCTGGAGCTCAAGATGAGACTTAGATATAGAATGCGGGCTCTGGAGCTCAAGACGAGGCTTGGATATAGAATGGAGGCCCTGGAGCTCAAGATGAGGTTTAGATATAGAATTGGGCTCTGGACCTCTAGATGAGGCTTAGATATAGAATGTGCGCTCTGGAGCTCAAGATGAGGCTTAGATATAGAATGCAGGCTCTGAAGCTCAAGCTGAGGCTTAGGTATAGATTGCATGCTCTGAAGCTCAAGCTGAGGCTTAGGTATAGATTGCATGCTCAGGAGCTCAAGATGAGGCTTAGATATACAATGCGGGCTCTGGAGCTCAAGATGAGGCTTAGATTTAGAATGCGGTCTCTGGAGCTCAAGATGAGGCTTAGATATAGAATACGGGCTCTGGAGCTCAAGATGAGACTTAGATATAGAATGCGGGCTCTGGAGCTCAAGACAAGGCTTGGATATAGAATGGAGGCCCTGGAGCTCAAGATGAGGCTTTATATAGAATACGGGCTCTGGAGCTCAAGATGAGACTTAGATATAGAATGCGGGCTCTGGAGCTCAAGACGAGGCTTGGATATAGAATGGAGGCCCTGGAGCTCAAGATGAGGCTTAGATATAGAATTGGGCTCTGGACCTCTAGATGAGGCTTAGATATAGAATGTGGGCTCTGGAGCTTAAGATGAGGCTTAGATATAGAATGCAGGCTCTGAAGCTCAAGCTGAGGCTTAGGTATAGATTGCATGCTCTGAAGCTCAAGCTGAGGCTTAGGTATAGATTGCATGCTCAGGAGCTCAAGATGAGGCTTAGATATAAAATGCGGGCTCTGGAGCTCAAGATGAGGCTTAGATTTAGAATGCGGTCTCTGGAGCTCAAGATGAGGCTTAGATATAGAATACGGGCTCTGGAGCTCAAGATGTGGCTTATATATATAATGCGGGCCCTGGAGCTCAAGATGAGACTTAGATATAGAATACGGTCTCTGGAGCTCAAGATGAGGCTTAGATATAGAATACGGGCTCTGGAGCTCAAGATGAGACTTAGATATAGAATGCGGGCTCTGGAGCTCAAGACGAGGCTTGGATATACAATGGAGGCCCTGGAGCTCAAGATGAGGCTTTATATAGAATGCGGGATCTGGAGCTCAAGATGTGGCTTAGATATATAATGCGGGCTCTGGAGCTCAAGATGAGACTTAGATATAGAATGCGGGCCATAAGGTTCAAGAGGAGACTTAGATATAGAATGCGGGTTCTGGAGCTCAAGATGAGGCTTAGATATAGTGTGCGGGTTCCGGAGCTCAAGATGAGGCTTAGATATAGTATGCGGGCTCTGGAGCTCAAGATGAGGCCTAGATATAGAATACGGGCTCTGGAGCTCAAGATGAGGCTTAGATATAGAATGCGGGCTCTGGAGCTCAAGGTGAGGCTTGGATATAGAATGGAGGCCCTAGAGTTCAAGATGAGGCTTAGATATAGAATATGGGATCTGGAGCTCAAGATGAGGCTTAGATATAGAATGCGGGCTCTGGAGCTCATAATGAGGCTTAGATATAGAATGTGGGCTCTGAAACTCAAGACTCACATAAACGAGGAATACTCCTAGGTTCAAGCAACCAAATTCAGGACTTTGCAACCCTTCCTAAAGTCCATAGTCAAACCAACAAAATACAATGTGGGGATAAACACAGTTACTAAACTTTCCAACCAAAGCTGTTAAACATATTTACTTTATATAAAACCACCCCCCAAAAAATACATATATTTACTTAATTATTTATAAAGCGCACCTCCACTGACTGCATCTTATCGCTCGCTAGAAGGCATATAGTCAAAAAGGAAAGGAAAAAGAGAGATGTTTTTTGTTTAGGATAGTAACATGCAAGAACAAGGGTATCTGTTCCCATAATGTGCCACTCCTCAGTATCCCCACTTTCTCTGTAAAGGAATTGCTTTATTCCACAATTCAAACCCCTGTTCGGTATAGTGACTCAAAAATGTCAGAAAAGAAAATCAATTTGTGTTAAAAAAAAGAACATCACTCTACCCAATCCCTAACATTGTTGACGGTAAATGTGAATTATTGGGCAGTGAAGCCACAGCTATACCGAAATGCCACAGTTAACCTCTTAGATCAGACCCAGCAAGTTAGGAATCCCCAATATAGTCAAGAACCTTGGCATGAATCCAACCAGAGTTACCAGCACTCGACAAGCTGTCCATATATCTTCATGAAGTATCCCCCAGTGTGAGAATACCCCAGGTCCCCTTTTCAAACGGCAAGTTATGCATTGTAATTGCTAGACTTGTTGTATCTTGTATAGATGGCATTGGTGTGAGGATCACTTTATTTGAAGTAATATGTAGCATAGTATCAATAGAGTTAAAAGGAATGCAAATGTTGTCTCCTGTATCATGCAGGTATTACTACAACAAGAGGATACTTCACAAGACCAAGGGAAAGAGATTCACATACAAGTTCAACTTCAGCAAGCTCATCTTCCTCAACTACCCAGTCTGGGACTCAAGGCCAACCCCGCAGCCGCTGCTGATGGGAGCCGGAGTGTATCGCCCTTCCATTCTAACTGCGGGGATGCAGAGTCAGGTACGGCTAGAACCTGAGGCAACCAAACCATATCATCATGTTACCAGCATAAGCATTCATTTTATTTGCTAAATCCATTACTTTTTGAAATGATCAATAGAAGACCCTTTAACTTTTTGGGGGGAAATGTTTACATCCAGTTTCATAAAATAAAAAATAGTCTGCTTTCACTTGATGACACAGGATATATCATTGAGCATTTTCAGATACAGCATATGGTTTTATTATCTAGTCAATATCTAGTTACGCTCTCATATCACTACTTTCTCTGTTTCAGCAATGCGAATGCATCATGATCGCCACAACTTTTATCCCACTGTAAATACAGAAGTCACAATGCTTCCCAGTCAGCTCCATATTCAACCATTCTTGATTATATTTGTCACTTGCTAGTTTAAATCTTTAATTTCTTCTTTGACAACTTGTTATACAATCTCAGTACAATTTCAAAATCTTCAATAAAGGATTCATCAAATGTTTCCATTTGCACAGCATACATGTACTAACAATACAACACTATACAAAAAAACGTGTTGTGCTCACAGCTGCCAAAAAGAGGGTCCTGACGCTAGAAGCAGATGAGACCCTACCAGTAATCCTCAGTTAATAAAATAACCAGGTCTTTAATTGTTTCATAAACTGATATTCATTGGGAATCTAGCGCAGGTAGAGAGGAGCCTCATTCCAAGCCTTGGTGGTCAAGTTGGTGAAGGAACGGCTACCCCTCGTCTTGAGGCGGAACCTGGTTGCAAAAATCAGAAAGGGATCCCTAGCTCTAAGGTCACGAGGTGATACACAGGGACAAATCCTTCTACATAAATAGTTGGAGGCCTCCCTGTGGAGGGAACAAAAGCAATAACCAAGGCTTTAAAATTAATGTTTCTCAATCGGAAGCTAATGTAGTACTTTGACGTGTGCCATTACCAAACGGAGTCTAGAAACTTTTAAAATCACTCTGGCCACGTCATTTTGAAGAAAGGCATATGTTTAATAAGATAACTAGGAAGTCCCAAGAACAAAGCATTTGCATGATCAAGTCTGGAGGTGATTCCCACATGAACTATCATTTTCAGCGATTCAAGATGGACAATCTCTAAACGTCTTCTTCAGTATCCGAATCAAAGAAAAACACACCCCTGCAGTGATGTAGTTTAGGGGCAAAATGGGAGCCTGGCGTCAAAAATTACCCAAGATTTTTTGCAACTGCAGAGGTAGATGAACCGGTCCCTATACGGTCGGCCACCAGTCATTTGACCAACTGGGCTTCTTGGGGACAAAGAGAAGAATCTTGGTTAACAATGCAAGCAGTTTTTATGCATTTAATCGAACATCTCTAAAAGGTGGCACTTAAAAGTCAGCTGCGTCCAATAGAGTTATCACCCAGTGAGAAGATAAGCTGTGGATCATCCGCATAGTAGATAAACCAATAGTCCTCACAATGGTGGTCAAAGGTTCCATGACACATTAAATAATATAGGGCTCAGGGAAGACTCCTGTGAAACCCCACATTTAGGTACTTTAAAATAAGAAGAAGAAGGCTCCAACCTGACTAAATGTCCCCTTTCTGATAAAAATACTGCAAAATGCTGCCACATACCCTAAAGTGAGCTAGTCTGGACAGAAATCTTTTGATGAGAAGTACTATCGATCAACACTGACAGATCCAAGCGAATAAGGGTGGTGCTCTCCCCTGATCCAGGTACTTCCTAATAGATTTCGAGCACCAACGGAGCTGTTTCCATACTATATCTGGGGCTTAAACCAGATTGGGAAGGATGTAGTAACTCATGCTGTTCCAGAAATATATTCAGTTGCTGATGTCCCAGCTTCTCCGACACTTTAAATACAGCTGGTAGCAGCGAGCTCCGCCTAAAATTATCCAGCTCTGTGGGGACAGCCAAGGTGTTTTTTTCAATCAATGGGATGACCGTTGCCTGTTTCCACTCCTTAGGAACCACACCAGAGACAGTGAATCAGTAAAAATTGTATGTTAAATGGTGTTATTAATCTCCACTGCCAAAGTCAGAGCATTGGGCAGGCACTGGTCCATTGGAGAGCCAGAACAGCATTGAAGAATGGACTGCCTTTATTCTTACAAAGAGATTTCTTTAAAGTAAACAAAGGTACCACCATGAAAGACATTCTAGTGTCCCTATGCAACTGTGCAAAATGGGCCTGATTCACAAAGGTAAACTTACACATGAAGATTTAATCACATGTATATTTATTCTTGCACTTAGGTGTAAATCTACACAGGTTTTACTTTACTGTGCATATATTTTATTAATTTGCCAATATTGTTTAATTTTTTAAACAGTCGCGGATGCCTGTGGGTCTGCGGTCTATACGGAAAGAAACACTGTTTTGTAGAATTGGTAACCATATGTCTAGCATACAACGTCATTGTCAAGCCAGACTTATTGGGAACTGAAACAATGCAGGCACAGAAATATAGAGTACTAAGGGCAATTGGGCCACAAACATTAGACTGAACAAAACCAGAAAAGGCTGCTCAGGTTGGCTGATTTTTAAATGGAAGGAAGAAATTGCAGGATCACACGAAGCATGGAGCAGAAGGACCAGTGCTGGGAATAGGAACTGGGCCAATAAACTCAAAGAGCAGGGTGGGCGATGGGAACCACAGGGGCCCTGAAGTCTAGGAGCTTAAGAGCGTTGCAGTGGGGGCATAGGAACAAAACACTGGGGAGGCAGAGGGCAGCACAGCTTTGCAAGCAGAAAAAAGGTAAAAACCAAACCATCTGAGATTTGTAGATCTGTGAGTGTTCAATTAGCATTTCTATATTTTCAGAATGACCATCAAGTGCATTTATGGGTTCTGTAGTCTTGTAAATCATGACAAAATTCAGACTGGAGGGTTTATGAAAACACATAGATGCAAGCCGAAATTCAGAATTCATGCTGTTGCTAAATATCAAGTCATAGTTTATCCACAAAACATGTCTCTTATGGCCACCTGGGAGCCCCATGCCTGTAGAAGGCTTCACCCTAAGATCGTTGTACCTCAGATTATAAAGTTATTGGCCCAAAGGCAACAGTCTAGTTAAACATTACCAGGTGTCATGCTTCATTTGAAATTAAAATAAGATTTAGGGTTAGCATTAAAAAGCCCACTTCTTTGTATTTCTCATCAGGTCCTCCAAAACATGATTCTTGCTCGCCGGACGTTGGCAGACCAATTGGCTTTCCACAGAACCATGCAGGATCCACTGGCCTTTGACCACACCATCAACAAGAAAAGGAGCAGTGTTGAAAGTAAGCAGATCTTAATTTGATGAGGTATTTCCAGGGCTCAGCACAGGTACCTGAGATGCCTGCATTCATGATGACTGTGGAGTGGCCAGACAATTGAGTGTCTTGCAGCTATTAACTGCTTCATTTGCAGAAGCATGGCTAAGTGTGTAAGACATGGACACATTTTATTTACAGGACAACACTCTTATCACTATAAAGTGGCAGTGGCACTGGTAGCACATAAGGCTTCTTATAGCCCCCTTAAATGCCAAACTGGGAGAGCCTCAAGCTCAACTCCTATTAGGGGGGTAGGTTGATCCATGGAGGGGTCAGACTAGTGCTTTACTTTCATCTTGCTCCCAGCCGAACAGTTCAATGATGTAGGACCACCTGGTTGGTCTAACACTGGAATCTTTAGATTTAAATTTTGTGTCCAATTATGATTTTGGCGGTCACACTGCCAGCCTGCAGCAGTAAAGAGAACATCGGGAAGCCGGCAACATCCTTACCACAGCATTACGAGTTTTCTGTGGGGCTGGCGGTATGAGGGTGGTGGAGTACTGACTGCAGCATGCTTTGGCACCAGTAAAGAGTCATAAGCAGATGCCCGCCTTGAAGCAGTTCCTCCTATCAGTCAAGCGCACAGTTTACCTGCAACATGATGTGCAGGTGCAAAGGGCGTGAGGACCGACCTTATGTCTTTGGTAGACACATTCGCCCTAGAATTTATACTATAGAGGTGGCCCTACAACCAGAGGGAACAGGGCACTACTAAGCAGTAGAAGAAAAAGATGTTCCCTTTGTGTTCGAAGTTGCAACCACAATCACCCAAAGGTTCACTTAAAATGGTAATTCACCATACATTAGCTGTACCTATGGAATGAGACCTCCCACCAGGAACTGATATACCACCAAGTTAGAGATTAAACATCAGATGCTTTAATTGCACAAGAAAATACCATCATAAAACCATTATAATTTGCATCATTAAAACATTCAATAGTATGGAATTCATATACAACAAACTGTAAACAGTACAAAAACAATGTGTACAATAGTAAAAAGCCCTCCATCAGATTTAAAAAGCAGTATTTACAATATTAAAACAACCACAGTGTAAGACAAGATAGGGGACCACTGGTCCTAGCGGGGAGAACCATGCACAGTCTCAAAAAGTGCTGTTGCATAACCTGATCCAACTTTTTGCATCAAGTTCATATCTTGGTGAAATCACAACTCAATTCAACCCAGTGATTCCTCGTGGTCGGATTCAGAAATATTAGCGTGAACGCGTTTTGGTGGAAATAACAAAATAGATCCCACCTTCCTCAGAACAAAGAAATAAGGGATTATTACCTCCCTCCTTGGAGAGATAACAATGTGAATAATCTAGGAGAAGGAAAACACACAGAAATATACTTTTAGACATATGTCTACAAGGTAAGATATCGCATCTTGATTAGCACATCACAAAACTACTTAATATACCGTATCCCCACAGAAACATCCATCTGATAGTTAATCTCCTTTGGTTACTGTGATATACCCCTGAGGGTTCTAAAAACCTCTCAAAACCAGTTAATTGCTGATCTCATCCACAGTACCTCTACATTTATACAGTCAACAAGATCATTCACCCAGAATCATGGTTTTTCAAAAAAAGAGAAGTAGAGTACACAATAATGGTATTCACCACAAATGGTGATGTGTGTCTCAACTCTTTTAAAAGGATATATGACATATAATATTGTCTGATGTGGATAAAAATGATGATCTTTCACAATGGGACCGTCCAACCGAGTCGATCCTATTCTCTGTTCAGGAAGTGTGTCAGGGTTCTAAATTGCCCCCCTCTATGGGTTAAACCCTTTTTCACATGCCTTTGTATCTAAATGGTCTTACCTTAATGGCAGGTCAAGTCTCTCATAAAAGGGTGGACTCCATGTATAATGTTGTCGAAGAAATATATTTTCAGATGGCCAGGTTGTTGTGTCGGATATAAATGGCAAGGGAGTCATGTCGTTCTTATTTATCTATCCTCCTCCACAAACTGCAGTCTTCTTTAGTGGTAATGTTCCCAGACCTGGATATTGTCAGAACAGACCCCCAGACCAAGAAGGCAGGCCCATGTACAATTAGTTAATAAGTAAGGGGCCAAAGTGCATACATTCCTGAAGTATTCCTATTCTTGCATTTGTACAGTAACATGTGAAGTGGTGTGGCTCACTGGTTAGAGGCGGCAGACCCGTAAGCCGAGGACGGCCCGGGACCAGGGTTCGATTCCCGACGCGGCAGGGTCGTGGACCAGGGTCAGCGGGCTCGATAATTCTCGCCTCGGTGCCTACTCCAGTCAGGGACCACACTCGGCAACTCTGGGCATTAGCTTGCCTCATCTTCACAACGGCCCCCCAGACCGCCAGGGATGCCTGGTCGCACCTTAGAGATACCCATTAGGGACCATCTCTCAGGGTGAGCCAGGACGGGTTCCCCAGCGGTCGAAGCGCGGAGATACTCCTCCGGGAGTTGATTCTAGCACTATATAAACCCACAATTAAATTAAATTAAATAATAAAAGAATAATCATGGTTATACATAGGCCACATCTCTCTGAAATACCCATGTCTACACAGGGAACCCTTTCCGGTGCCTAGTTACTTCCAGTGTGTCTATATTCAAATATCAATGTTAAATATTCCACTGGGTATGGTTAGTCCCACATAAGAAGACCGCAGTTTGTGAAGAGGAGGATAGAAAACATGACTCCCTGGCCATTTATATCCGACACACCAACCTGGCAACCTGTAAGACCAATTAGATACAAAGGCCTGTGAGAAAGGGTTTAACCCATAGAGGGGGACAATTTAGAACCCTGACACACTCTATCATTTCAATATTTCTCTTCCTGAACAGAGAATAGGATTGACACGGTTGGGCGGTCCTATTGAATTCATCATCATGTTTATCCACATCAGACAATATGATATTTCATTTATCCTTTTAAAAGAGTTGGGACACATATCACCATTTGCGGTGAGTGTCATTATTGTGTATTTCTCTTTTTAGTTCTCGCCTAAGGCATTGCTTTAGCACTGCTTGTTGGTGAGATATTATGTAGGGGCTTTAAAAAACTTCACCCAAAGGCTTTTCTAGGCGGATTGCCTACAGTGCATGTGTGCGAGCGCGTGCACATTGCACACCATTTGTCAGGCTGTGAGCCTCTCTCCGCACTCATGCTGGTTTACACTTCAAAGGAATCCGCTCCCCCGCCCCCTCCGCGCAATGCCAGAGCTTGTTGTTTACAAGCAACACCCCAGCTGCTTTGCCGCACCCTCCCTTCCTGCTGGCATTCCCCCCTCCCTTCTCGCCCAGTCCTTGTTTCCTGTCACACACCCTTGCCTAGGCCAGACTGTTTGGTTTTTCCAAATGGCGAGTCTGTTACCTCGTGAAGCTCATGTTTTTGCGTGTTTTGGGCGAGGACATCACTTGACTGAAATGTATTAATCAATGGAGCCTGTTCTTTTTTTTGGTTACAGACGCTTTTATTTATTGCGCTTCATTAATTTAATAAGACTTTACTTGTGTTTGCTAGTTGCCGGTATTTTACCCTTTTTTCTAACTGGCTCCTTATTGTTCCTTTGTTGCAACAAATTTATTAGTAGACGCTCTTTGTACATCCTTCAACAGCGCTTCAAGGACACTTTATTCAAAAACTGTCCTTTCTCATTATTAAATGTACTTACTTCGAACAGTGCGGAGCACACTACGCATTGCAACCTATAGGTCTTTTATTTTACTATTTATGTTGATGCATAGAGTATACCGCAAGTGATGTGCATTTATTGATATAACAGCACTATGATATTAAATACCACAACTATTATGACATGCACAGTGATGTCTGAGCGCAAACACAGAAGCAGTATACTTTTTAATGCTGCACTGCACCCTCACACACTGCACCCTCACACACTCTGCACCCTCACGCACTCTGCACCCTCACACACTCTGCACCCTCACACATTCTGCACCCTCACACACACTGCATCCTCACACACAATTACACTCTACTGAATACAACATACACTCCACACAATACCACTCAGTGCCACATGATTATATGCTACATAAATACACTGCGCTCAACGCTACATACACTCCAATTACCACTCAGTGCCACATAATTACACACCACAAAATTACACTCTACTGAATGCAACACACACTCCACACAATAACACTCAGTGCCACATAATTATATGCTACATATTTACAATGCAACATACACTCCAAACAATACCACTCAGTGCCACACAATTACACTCTACTGAACACAACATACACTCCTCATAATACAAATCAGTGCCACATAATTATATGCTACATAATTACACTGCGCTCAACGCAACATACACTCCAGATACTACTCAGTGCCACATCATTACACGCCACATTATTACACTGCACTCAATGCGACATACACTCCAAATACCACTCAGTGCCACATAATTACACGCCACATAATTACACTGCACTCAATGCAACATACACTCTATATACCATTCAGTGCCACATAATGGCACGCCACATAATTACACTGCACTCAATGCAACATATACTCCAAATACCACTCAGTGCCACATAATTACCCGAAAACATAATTACACTGCACTCAATGAAACATACACTCCCAATACCACTCAGTGCCACATAATTACACTGCACTCAATGCAATATGCACTCCAAATATCACTCAGTGCCACATAGTTACATGCAACATAATTACACTGCACTCAATGCAAAATACACTCCAAACACCACTCAGTGCCACATAATTACACGCCACAGAATTACACTGCACTCAATGCAACATATACTCCAAATACCACTCAGTGCCACATAATTACCCGCCACATAATTACACTGCACTCAATGCAACATACACTCCAAATACCACTCAGTGCCACATAATTACACTGCACTCAATGCAATATGCACTCCAAATACCACTCAGTGCCACATAATTAAACGCCACATAATTACACTGCACTCAATGCAAAATACACCACCAGCTAATCCGCACCACCAAGAAATCAGCATTCAAGGATCGACTTGACAACAACGCACACAACAGCAAGGAACTCTTCAACATCGTCAAAGAACTCACCAATCCCAACGCCGGCAACAACGACATCACTCCCTCTCAAGACCTCTGCGACTCTCTAGCCTCGTTCTTCCACAGCAAGATCGCAGACATACACAACAGCTTCGGCGACCAGCCCACTCCCCTCACCACTGAACCAAAGCCCCCCACCACCACCCTCCGCACCTGGACCCCGATCAGCACCGAAGACACCATCCGCTTGATGAACTCCATCCACTCCGGGTCGCCAACTGACCCATGCCCCCATCACATCTTCAACAAGGCCGACTCCGTCATAGCACCCCAACTCCGGGACATCATCAATTGCTCCTTCAACACAGCTGCCTTCCCAGAAAGCTGGAAACATGCCGAGCTCAGCGCTCACCTGAAAAAACCTACAGCTGACCCCACCGAACTTAAGAACTACCGCCCCATCTCGCTCCTCCCGTTCCCCGCCAAAGTCATCGAGAAGACCGTCAACAGCCAACTCGCCGCCTTCCTTGAGTCTAACAGTTCCCTCGACCCCTCACAGTCCGACTTCCGAGCCAACCACAGCACCGAGACCGCCCTCATCGCAACCACAGACGACATCCGAACACTGCTCGGCAACGGGGAAACAGCGGCCCTCATCCTCCTGGACCTCTCCGCAGCGTTCGACGCTGTCTGCCACCGCACACTTGTACAACACCTCAGGGACGTTGGGATACGAGACAAAGCATTGGATTGGATCATCTCGTTCCTCGCCGGAAGAACACAGAGAGTCCGCCTCCCCCCTTTCAGTTCAGAGGCCACCGAAGTCATATGCGGCGTGCCGCAAGGATCATCGCTCAGCCCCACCCTCTTCAACGTCTACATGAGTCCCCTCGCATCCATCGCATGCCAACACAACCTCAACATCATCTCCTACGCAGACGACACCCAGCTGATCCTCTCCCTCACCAAAGACACAACCACCGCCAAATCCAACCTACACGAAGGGATGAAAGACGTTGCCGAATGGATGAAGAACAGTCGCCTAAAACTGAACTCTGACAAGACGGAAGTCCTCATCCCAGGATCATCCCCCTCTACCTGGGACGACTCATGGTGGCCCGCGGCCCTAGGCAACGCACCCAAACCAACGGACCATGCTCCCAACCTGGGTTTCATCCTAGACTCCTCCCTCTCAATGACCAGACAGGTCAACGCCGTCTCTTCATCATGTTTCAACATCCTGCGTATGCTCCGTAAGATCTTCCGATGGATCCCCACCGAAACAAGGAAGTCGGTCACCCAAGCACTCGTCACCAGCCGACTAGACTACGGAAACACCCTCTATGCCGGAACCATAGCCAAACTGCAGAAAAGTCTTCAACGCATTCAGAACGCCTCCGCTCGGCTCATCCTAGATATACCTCGCCACAACCACGTATCCGGTCACCTAAGAGACCTGCACTGGCTCCCTGTCAACAAAAGAATCACGTTCTGTCTCCTCACCCACGCACACAAAGCCCTCCACGACTTAGGACCCAAATACCTCAACACTCGCCTGACCTTCTACACCCCCACCCGCCAACTACGATCGTCCAACCAATCCTTCGCCGCAATTCCATGCATCTGAAGAGCCACCATGGGAGGAAGATCCTTCTCCTACTTAGCAGCCAAGACCTGGAACTCCCTGCCCACCCACCTCCGCCTTACACAGAACCACCTCTCCTTCAGAAAGCAACTCAAAACCTGGCTGTTCGATCAGTAGCGAACCCCTCTCCCTTAAGCGCCTTCAGACCCTCTGGGTGAGTAGCGCGCTATACAAATTTCTAACTTGAACTTGAACTATTACCACTCAGTGCCACATAATTAAACGCCACATAATTACACTGCACTCAATGCAAAATCCACTCCAAATACCACTCAGTGCCACATAATTACCCGCCACATAATTACACTGAACTCAATGCAACATACACTCCAAATACCACTCAGTGCCACATAATTACACTGCACTCAATGCAACATACACTCCAAATACCACTCATTGCCACATAATTACACGCCACATAATTACACTGCGCTCAACGCAACATACACTCCAAATACCACTTAGTGCCACATAGTTACCCGCCACATAATTACACTGCACTCAATGCAACATACACTCCAAATACAACTAAGTGCCACATAATTACACACTACATAATTACACTCTACTGAATGCAACACACACTCCACACAATACCACTCAGTGCCACATAGTTATATGCTACATAACTACACTGCACTCAATTCAACATCCACTCCAAACAATACCACTCAGTGCCACATAATTACACACCACTCACTTACACTCTACTGAATACAACATACACTTCACATAATACCGCTCAGTGCCACATAATTATATGCTACATAATTACACTGCGCTCAACGCAACATACACTCCAAATACAACTCAGTGCCACATAATTACACACCACATAATTACACTCTACTGAATGCAACACACACTCCACACAATACCACTCAGTGCCACATAATTATATGCTACATAATTACAATGCAACATACACTTTAAACAATTCCACTCAGTGCCACATAATTACACGCCACACAATTACACTGCACTCAATGCGACATACACTCCAAACAATACCACTCAGTGCCACATAATTACACGCCACACACTTACACTCTACTGAATACAACATACACTCGACATAATACCACTCAGTGCCACATAATTACATGCCACATAATTACACTGCACTCAATGCAACATGCACTCCAAATACCAATCAGTGCCACATAATTACACGCCACATAATTACACTGCACTCAATGCAACTTACACTCCAAATACCACTCAGTGCCACATAATTACACGCCACATAATTACACTGCACTCAACGCAACATACACTCCAAATACCACACAGTGCCACATAATTACAAGCCACATAATTACACTGCACTCAATGCAACATACTCTCCAAATACCACTCAATGCACATAATTGCACGCCACATAATTACACTGCACTCCATGCAACATACACTCCAAATACCACTCAGTACAACATAGTTACACACCAAATAATTACACTGCACTCAATGCAATATACACTCCAAAGACCACTCAGTGCCACATAAATACATGCCACATAATTAGACTGCACTCAAAGCAGCAACATACACTCCAAATACCACTCAGTACAACATAGTTACACACCAAATAATTACACTGCACTCAATGCAACATACACTCCAAAGACCACTCAGTGCCACATAAATACATGCCACATAATTACACTGCACTCAAAGCAACATACACTCCAAATACCACTCAGTACCACATAGTTACACGCCACATAATTACACTCCACGGAATGCAACTTACACTCCAAATACCACTCAGTGCCACATAATTATATGCTACATAATTACAATGCACTCAATGCAACATACACTCCAAACAATACCACTCAGTGCCACATAATTACACACCACACAATTACACTCTACTGAAAACAACATACACTCAACACATTACAACTCAGTGCCACATAATTATATGCCACATAATTACACTGCGCTCAACGCAACATACACTCAAAATACCACTCAGTGCCACATATTTACACGCCACGTAATTACACTGTACTCCATGCAACATACACTCCAAATACCACTGAGTCCCACATAGTTACACGCCACATAATTACACTGCACTCAACACAACATACACTCCAAATACCACACAGTGCCACATAATTACAAGCCACATAATTACACTGCACTCAATGCAACATACTCTCCAAATACCACTCAGTGCACATAATTACACGCCACATAATTACACTGCACTCCATGCAACATACACTCCAAATACCACTCAGTACAACATAGTTACACACCAAATAATTACACTGGACTCAATGCAACATACACTCCAAAGACCACTCAGTGCCACATAAATACATGCCACATAATTACACTGCACTCGATGCAACATACACTCCAAATACCACTCAGTACCACATAGTTACACGCCACATAATTACACTCCACGGAATGCAACTTACACTCCAAATACCACTCAGTGCCACATAATTGTATGCTACATAATTACAATGCACTCAATGCAACATACACTCCAAACAATACCACTCAGTGCCACATAATTACACGCCACACAATTACACTCTACTGAATACAACATACACTCAACACATTACAACTCAGTGCCACATAATTATATGCCACATAATTACACTGCGCTCAACGCAACATACACTCAAAATACCACTCAGTGCCACATATTTACACGCCACGTAATTACACTGTACTCCATGCAACATACACTCCAAATACCACTGAGTCCCACATAGTTACACGCCACATAATTACACTGCACTCAACACAACATACACTCCAAATACCACACAGTGCCACATAATTACAAGCCACATAATTACACTGCACTCAATGCAACATACTCTCCAAATACCACTCAGTGCACATAATTACACGCCACATAATTACACTGCACTCCATGCAACATACACTCCAAATACCACTCAGTACAACATAGTTACACACCAAATAATTACACTGGACTCAATGCAACATACACTCCAAAGACCACTCAGTGCCACATAAATACATGCCACATAATTACACTGCACTCAATGCAACATACACTCCAAATACCACTCAGTACCACATAGTTACACGCCACATAATTACACTCCACGGAATGCAACTTACACTCCAAATACCACTCAGTGCCACATAATTGTATGCTACATAATTACAATGCACTCAATGCAACATACACTCCAAACAATACCACTCAGTGCCACATAATTACACGCCACACAATTACACTCTACTGAATACAACATACACTCAACACATTACAACTCAGTGCCACATAATTATATGCCACATAATTACACTGCGCTCAACGCAACATACACTCAAAATACCACTCAGTGCCACATATTTACACGCCACGTAATTACACTGTACTCCATGCAACATACACTCCAAATACCACTGAGTCCCACATAGTTACGCACCACATAATTACACTGCACTCAATGCAACATACACTCCAAATACCACTCAGTGCCACATAAATACATGCCACATAATTACACTGCACTCAATGCAACATACACTCCAAATACCACTCAGTGCCACATAAATACATGCCACATAATTACACTGCACTCAATGCAACATATACTCCAAATACCACTCAGTGCCACATAAGTATATGCTACATAATTACAATGCACTCAATGCAGCATGCACTCCAAACAATACCACACAGTGCCACATAATTACACGCCACACAATTACACTCTACTGAATACAACATACACTCCACACAATACCACTCAGTGCCACATAATTATATGCTACATAATTATACTGTGCTCAACGCAACATACATTCAAAATACCACTCAGTGCCACATAATTACACGCTACACAATTACACTGCACTCAATGCAACATACACTCCAAATACCACTCAGTGCCACATAAGTATATGTTACATATTTACACTGCGCTCAACGCAACATACACTGCAAATACCACTCAGTGCCACATAATTACATGCTCCATAATTACACTGCACTCACTGCAACATACACTCCAAATACCACTCAGTACCACATAGTTACACGCCACATAATTACACTCCACGGAATGCAACTTACACTCCAAATACCACTCGGGCCACATAATTATATGCTACATAATTACAATGCACTCCATGCAACATACACTCCAAATACCACTCAGTACCACATAGTTACACACCACATAATTACACTGCACTCAATGCAACATACACTCCAAATACCACTCAGTGCCACATAAATACATGCCACATAATTACACTGCACTCAATGCAACATACACTCCAAATACCACTCAGTACCACATAGTAACATGCCACATAATTACATTCCACGGAATGCAACTTACACTCCAAATACCACTCAGTGCCACATAATTATATGCTAAATAATTACAATGCACTCAATGCAACATACACTCCAAACAATACCACTCAGTGCCACATAATTACACGCCACACAATTACACTCTACTGAATACAACATACACTCAACACATTACAACTCAGTGCCACATAATTATATGCCACATAATTACACTGCGCTCAACGCAACATACACTCAAAATACCACTCAGTGCCACATATTTACACGCCACATAATTACACTGTACTCCATGCAACATACACTCCAAATACCACTGAGTCCCACATAGTTACACACCACATAATTACACTGCACTCATTGCAACATACACTCCAAATACCACTCAGTGCCACATAAATACATGCCACATAATTACACTGCACTCAATGCAACATACACTCCAAATACCACTCAGTACCACATAGTTACACACCACATAATTACACTGCACTCAATGCAACATACACTCCAAATACCACTCAGTGCCTCATAAGTATATGCTACATAATTACAATGCACGCAATGCAGCATACACTCCAAACAATACCACACAGTGCCACATAATTACACGCCACACAATTACACTCTACTGAATACAACATACACTCCACACAATACCACTCAGTGCCACATAATTATATGCTACATAATTACACTGTGCTCAACGCAACATACATTCAAAATACCACTCAGTGCCACATAATTACTCGCTACACAATTACACTGCACTCAATGCAACATACACTCCAAATACCACTCAGTGCCACATAATTACACGCCCCCATAATTACACTGCACTCAATGCAACATACACTCCAAATACCACTCAGTGCCACATAGTTACACGCCACATAATTACACTCTATCTACCTATCACATCACCACAGCATCACTCAGGGGCACCACAACATCACTATGTGCTACCACAGCATCACTGAACGCCATAGCATCACTCGTCGCCACCACAACATCACTCAGCGCCACCACAGCATAAATCTGTGCAACCATTCAACAACAACTGGTTCAAATATGTTCTCTCAATGTTTCAAGCTTTATTACAAATGTCACAAAAAGATTTTAATATTTCACTTCTGTGCTTGGATTTTCATCTCAATAAAATACACTGAGCACAATCTTCACAAAAGTTATTTACAAAAGTTTAAGCTTTTGCCATTATAAATTACAATAACTTTTATTTAAGTATTAATTATAAAAAAAATTAAAAGCAATTGTTATTTGTAATATCAATACATCTAAATCACTTAAATACAACACATATTGCATTACAAATGCTATAGGTGTCACATTTGAGAAAGTTAAAAGTATTGGCATTGTAAATGACAAAGGTATTAATTTCGCTATTTTCAAAACCAACACATACAAAAAAGTGTCATTTACAATACCAATAGCTCAAACATTCCTAATGCAAGACCTATTGCATTGCAAATGCTTGTTTTGAAAAACCATGACTCTGGGTGATTTACCTTGTTGACTGTATGAATGTAGGGGTTCTAAGGATGAGATCAGCAATTAACTAGTTTTGAGAGGTTTTTAGAACCCTCAGGGGTATATCACATGTAAACAAAGGAGATTAACGGTCAGATTGATGTTTCTGTGGGGATACAGTATATCAAGTAGTATTGTGATGTGCTAAATCAAGATGGGATAAAATAACTTGTAGACATATATCTAAAAGTATATTTCTGTATGTTTTCTTACTCTTAGTTTATTCACATTGTTAGAACTCCAAGGAGGGAGGTAATAATCCCTTATTTCTTTGTCCTGAGGAAGGTGGGATTTATTTTGTTATTTTCACCGAAACACATTGACGCTAATATTTTTTAATCCGACCATGGGGAATCACTGGGATGAAATGAGCTGTGATTTTACCAGGATATGAACTCGATGCAAAAAGTTGGATCAGGTTATGCACCAGCACTTTTTGAGACCATGCTATAGAGTCTCCCCGCTACGATCGGTGGTGCCCCCCATCTTGTCTTACACTGTGGTTGTTTTAATATTGTAAATACTGCTTTTTTAATCTGATGCGAGGTCTTTTTACTATTGTACAGATTATTTTTGTACTGTTTACCATTTTTTGTATATGAATTCCATACTATTGAATGTTTTTAATGATGCAAATTGTAATGGTTTTATGATGGTATTTTCTTGTGCAATTAAAGCTACTGATGTTTAATCTCTAATTTGGTGGTATATCAGTTCATGGTGGGGGGTCTCATTCCATAGGTACAGCTAATGATTGGCCCTAGAGCCAATCATTAAAGCTCATTACCTGCATTTCCGCTTACTCACGCATGGCGGCGTACCCGCCATGTATACGTCGACGAAAAGTAAGTCACAATTGGGACGGTCGTCATAATGCTAGCACCGCCACCATTTGCCACCTCTTCCTCTCTCGCTGTGGGATCACAGATGTTGGTGGTGGCAGCGGTCCAGAAGCGGTGTTATCACTGGCATCGTAATCGGGAAGTCGGACCACCAGAAATCAACAGAAACCGGCAGGTTCTCTTTTCGCAGGGTCGTAATCGGCCCCTTAGAGTCCTGTAAACAGAAATAAGAGCCCTCGATATGGCCTTTAGAAGGCAAGTAAAGATGAGAGCCTAATTATTTTGAAAATTGGTACTTATAGTTTGTTTTTTCTTAATAAAGATGGAACTGCTGATCTGTGTATGTAGGTCTGCCCTTAAATAAGTGGGAAACACTAAAAAAAAAAAGTTAATAGATCAAGGGGTTGACGTCCCCCCCATAGTTGGAAGATCCCATTGAAGGGCAGTCATCACACCATGTTCAGAAGGTTACCAGTAACACATCTTCAGATCTTTAAAAGGCTAAATGAAAACACACGAATATCTCTTTAAAGATATCTGTCACAACATTGCTGGAAGGAATCTGTGGGCAATTTTTTTCGCCATTTTGAGAAGGCCACCTTAAAGACTCCTCTCCCACCGTGTTCACAATGTCACCAGAAAAACACTTTTCCTGGCATGTTCAGAAATGCACCTTAAAGAGAAATTTTCAACCATGTTTCAATGGTCACCATAGGGAATACTTAAAACCATATTGAGAAGGTCCATGTAAGCACGTCCCCTACTTTGTTTAAGGGTAACTCTAAGACACCCAAGTGAAGCAGGTCATTTTAAAGGCACCTCCCCCTCAATTTTTAAAAGGTTACTTACACAGTTCAGAAGGAGCCTCAAAGACTCCTTTAGGATGTTTGCCAGTTTGCATTCTCATTAAGAAAACTAGAAATGATCTCTAGATTTGTTTGTTGCATCTAAAGATTGTTTTATACAATGGAGATCCCAATAAACCCTTGTAGGCTTGGGCAATAAACAATTCACAGGAAAAAGTGTCAACAAGGGATTTCACTTGCTATTAATCCAATCCGTTTTTTCAATTCAATCTGAGTCATTTATATTTAATCAAACTCTTTGGTGTCACCAAAGGTAACTACTATAAATACACTTTTTGAAAGACATAGAACACAGCACATTGAAAAGTCTATTCATATAAAATCAATTTGTCTGAAATTCTTGGATTTAGAAAGGGTATATTGAAACAAAAAAGTTATCGGCAAAAATTGTTATGAACGAATGTACGAATTCTCTTGGAGTTGATGGAATTGTCGACGTTTCGGTCTGCGTGGCAATTGTTTTTATATGAATAGACTTTTCCGTGTGCTGTGTTCTTTGTCTTTCAAAAGGTGTATTTATAGTAGTTGCCTTTGGTGACATCAAAGAGTCTGATTAAATATAACTGACTCAGATTGAATTGAAATAACGGATTGGATTAATAGCAAGTGAAATCCCTTGTAGACACTTTTTCCTGTGAAGCATCTAAAGATTAGCACTTTAGCAGGGTGAGCGCTCTGAACGTTGAGTTACCGCTCTTTCTAGTGTCGAGTAGTGCAGGTTAAGAAATGTCCAATTCATTGATCCTATTTTTTCACTTTATTTTCCTTTCTAGGATGCAATCCCATCCATTCGTCATGTCTTCTGGGTACATGTTGCCATTTTGGAATTCAAGATGAACGTTTCCCCTACTTCCCGCCAACCCCTCGTCCGCCAGGATGTGCTCCCCACACTGGGCAACCCCTTTGCACTCCTCAACTCTTCCCGGTCCCAAGCAGTCCTGGCTGGCCCAGTTTTTCTGGACACCTTTTCAAACACACCCAACTATTAAAGGAAGAAAGAAGTCAACTCCTCAGCCGAACAGAGACTCCCAAAATAGATAAGGCATCATCAGGGACTCATCGAGCATCTCCTAAGTCCCACAGAAGATCATTCCAGGAGTTTCCCTTATTGAAAACACAGGCGAAGATGAAAGTGCCAACCAGTGCAGAGTCACTACGACCACAGGAAGCAGAGGGAGAAGGGGAGGGACTTCCAGGTCACACCGCGCTTATTCCTCAGAGGAGACCTCCCCTCTAAACGAAACGCACCATTAAAGAAAAAGATCACTGGAGGATGACCTGAAGAGCACAGCAGGAAGAGATGGGTGGGCTTCTCTGTTCACCTAATCAGCACATAAGGAAGCACGAATACAGTACTTTTGGTGACGTGGTGCCGGGTTTAAACCAGAATAGAACTGTGATATATTTCCATACCAGGCCACCATGAAGTGTGTATTTCCCTTTTGTACAGTTCCCAGTGTGCCCAAGAGTTTCATCTTGTGTCCAACCTGTCAGGCTTTTCTGCTTGAGAACTATGTAATTTTACAAGACTGCTTCATAAACGCTGCCTAATCAATAAATCAATTATCAGCTAATGTGAACCTAATTCAATCAGGGTCAAATGAAATCTCATTATGACACAATTAGAAAGTAAGCCAGCAATGAAGTCAGTGGCAATTAAACCTTCCACACTTTTGCTTACTCAGTAGACGCATGTCGCTCCTACGGCAGCTGTACAAGCACGTAAAATAACTGTGCTCAGGGCCGGCTTTAGCGCTGGTGACGCCCGGTGCAACAATCATTTTTGGTAACCCCACAAGCATGACTGCCTCCTTGGATACTCTCACACCCACTGGGCAAAAGTGCCCCTCATTTCTCCAATCATAAGTTCTTGGTAAACATAGCGCCCCCTTGAGGTCAGTGCCTCCTCCAAAGGTCGGTGCCCAGTGCGGCTGCCCCAGTCGCCCGCCCTAAAGCTGGCCCTGACTGTGCTATCCGGCATAGAAGGCAATGCCAAGCCCAACTGCCAAAAGTAGGGGCAAAGCAGACATGGAACAGACCTGGCCAGCTGTCGGCTAGTCTATGTGCCTATTTTCTGGTCCCACTGGCATGTAAGCAAACATTTTCAGACATGCCTTCATGAAACATTATGTGAAAAACATTTATGGCTGCACCCAATGCGACTAAAGGGCGTACTGCCAGAAAACTGTGACGGAAGCCTGCAGGCAATTGTGATTTTCGTCCCCTGTACAAAGGCCGAAAAATTCTAGTAGGTTTTAAACAATTTATATGGCCTAATAGTATTTCAAACGCAGCATTGCCGAGCAGAGTTCTTTAAAAATTCCTGAGTTGCGGAAACAGCGCCAGCTAAATAATAATGTTTAAGATCTACAAAATATTGACCAATCTTAATGGCCCTACTGTGCTTACAAATACACCATGGCCACAACATTTTGCAAACTGTCCTCCCAAATATTCTGCCCACTTCCGCATGCTCAGAGCACCATGAGTTTTTATATACTTTGATCTTCCACTCACTTTATGCTGGCTACACGGCTAGAAGAGATCCTATAGCCAATATATATATAGCCAATGGCCTAAGGGGCACACATAGAAATATCCCTGATACCTATACCCTTCGAAATCATAGACATATTGTAATGTTGTGACTGTAATAGCGCCCACAGATCATGCAGCCGCATCCCAAAGATATGCACAGAACGCATCAAAACCTGCACCGATCCCACAAGACAACAACGGGTGTTAAGGGCCAACTAGAAATTCTCATTGTAAAACCCTAGTGCTACCATCCTGAAGTCAAATGTCCTCATCAGGTTTTCCACTTTTTATTTTTAAAACTATGCCTACAATAAATTATTTCTCAGTTGGCAGTTAAAAAAAAAATCTTACCTAAGTTGGTGAAAGTGAAGTTCTTCAACTTCTCAAAGTAGTAATTTGCGCTTACTCAGGCAGGTGTAATGCCTCCAAGAACAGTGCTGGGACTTTTGATGCTGCAGGTAAAAATAGCATTTTCCCTTTGGAGTGACACTAGTCCAGTAAAAAATATATATATACTTTCCAATATTTTTTGTAATTTGTGTGACACCTTACATTGGCGTATCGATGCCACAGCCATTATGCCCATGAATGAGAGTATACAACTGTAGATGATATAAATGATGCACTAGTGAAAAAACTGAGTTAGTGCTGTTTTACATAATTTTTGCACATTTACTACAAAATGGACAAACAGGTTTGGATGTATGATGTTTCAACGCATGCTTTTACAACGCATGCCATTACGACGCAGGTTTTACAACGCAAGTCGTTACAACGACTTGCGTTGGGGGTGCTGGATAGTGAATAGTTTAATTTACTATTCCAACTCCAGTCCCCGTAGATAGTAGGGAAGGTGTTGGATAGTAATTAAACTATTCCCTATCCTAGAGCGCCCCCCAGCGCAATGCGTTGTAATAACTTGCGTTGTAAAAGTTGCTTCGTAATGGTAGTGCGTTGTAAAAGTTGCGTGGTAAAGGATGTTCCCCACAGGTTTTACTTCAATCCATAGTAGACAAACGATTTTCCTCAATGTTAAACATGGGTAAAAGAGATTGAGAAACAACTGGAAAGCAATATAGGACATTTTGACTGGTGACCTTCAGTGATACTGTGTACTTTTAGAAAACATTGAATGGATATCCCACAACAGGAACACCTTCCACAAAGGTCCAGTTTACTCCTTACAGATGGCCGCGGTCAACTTCATGATTCTAGCAAACCAAGTATATGGATGTTCATCACAGGTCAGCAGCTTCCCTCAGACACACAGGATCCTCTTTAAGCCATCGCTTCCATGAGCAGAGAAGTTCCCAGCAGGCAGGCAAATATTCCCAGTGAGCATAGGCTCAATGTGCAGGGAGCTATCTGCAAGCTGTCTTGGTGTACGCCTTTTCAAGTAAAAAAATTCAGTAGTTTGTCTGTCAAATATCTGGTGCTCAACAATGAAAAATAGTTGTGGTTCACTGTTTACTAAAAGAATCTTTATTTTGAAGCTATCCTAGTCCTGCTGACCAGTGGCGTAGCAACGGGGGTGGTCCGCTCCAGGCAGCACGAGTTTTGGTGGCGGCGGCCTTTCCCCCGCTCTTTCATGCAGCCGCCGCAGGCAGAAATGCAGACAACCGCCATGCAACCCCCGCCCCTTTCACGCGACCGACTGGCAGCAAAAGCACTGACCGCCACGGGCGGCACAAGAGCTAGCTACGCCAGTACCGCAGACACTTCTGAATGTAAACCAACATCATGGAAAGGTTCTCAAAATGAAAGCATCTTCTTTCAAATGAAACAACTCAATAGAAACCACATCTTCCCCCAAGAGTGACTAGAGGCCTTCCACAAGCCCATGTAGGGATACCAGACATTCCTCCTGTAGTTCATTGGAGGCAACTGCCTCAACCACATCACTACCTCTAGCAAGGGAATCCTTTAAACTTCTAATATTATCAGATGTCTTCCCAGGCACATTAGTGTTAACTAGCTGGCCTTGCCAGTTGCTCAAGGAAGTGATTATATTTAGGAATTACAATATTGGTCATTTGTTACAAACAAATTTGCAATCTTAAATCCGTTTACAAATGTTTGTTTTGGGTATATATATTAAGTTTTGAATAGTTCATCACTTGGATGCTACTAATAAAAAGTAAGCAGTTTCGAGTTCCAATAATTCTTTGAGTTTGAAACAATGTTGATGCACGTTAATGGCGTTTTTTGCAATGTATTTAATCACAGAGACAATACTACAACAATAATACATTTTTATTTATTTCCAGTGGTGGCTGGCAGGGAATGGGGGGGCAGGGGAGGAGCAAAATATTTTTTTAAACCAAACACTTACCTCTTTGCGCCGCAGCTATCTCCGTCTCTCCTCTGTCACTGCTGAAGAGTCCCGGAAGCACACAGGCTCACCTAAGCCAATCACAACGCTGCGATTCAGCATTGTGATTGGTCCGAGCGCCATGGTTTGGCACTCAGACAGGCAGTGGGAGCCTGTGCATGTTCCTCACCAGGCTGTGCATTACAGTCTGGTGGGAAACATGCAAACTGAGCATGAAGTTTGGCTGGGCCAACATGGCCAGCCAAGAAGTCATGCGCACTCAGGGCCTCCTTTATGAAAATTGGCGCATCGCTGGGGAAAAACAGTGATGCAACGCTTTTCATTGCACCATCCTTGCAACACCATAGATGCGCCATATTTACACTACGGTGCTCCATGTTGTAAGGATTGCACAGATACGTCAGGAATGGTGGCGCAGTAATGACGCATTGCTGGTGTGTGTCAGTAAACTGCCGCAAGTCCAGCAATGTGCCATTACATATGGGGTGAATCCCATGTAAAAGGTCCTGCGTCACTCCTTATGCATGTTCGAAGCAGGCGTAACAATCGTGGTGCAGTCAAGTCATAGGAGGGGCGCAGTGAAATCTCATAGATTTCACTGTGCCACTCCTATGAGGCTTTTTTACATGGGAATGCCCCCCCTGCATACATCATACCTGGCGCAGGTATAATGTATCTGTATCGCAGAGCTTTACAAAGTGCCGCATCTGCCTAGATGTGTCACTTTGTTAATAGGGCGCCGTGTGGCGCATTGTCTACACCGCCGCAACATCACAAAAAAATGATGCAACGGCGATGCAAGTCCTCACAATTAAGGACCTTAGTATGCATGAACCACTCCCCCTCCCTCTGCCACCAGCCCCACCAGCCCCGCCTGCCCTAACCCAGTCCTGCGGCAACAAAAAATAAAATTATAAAAACATTGTTTTTGTCATTTCATTTTTCCCTTTTACACTGCTCTGAGAGCAGTGGGGCGATGCTCGTTGTCCCTGTTTATTTCAAGTCCTTCAACTGTGCATATTTGATGCTGGGCAGACCTTTGAATAGTAGACGTACATTATGACATTAATACGTTTTTTACATCTTTCTCCGCTTCCCTAGTGTATCTGGCCTTCAATCACAGCAGGCTTGTCACAGAAAGAGCTGTATCCATAGTGAAGGACAGAATGTTGAATAATACAGCCTGGGGTGGGTAGGTTTATTTAATAGAAGGGATCAGAAAAGGAAAAAAAGTGCTTTCACGTGGATGCATACACATTTAAGTACTTAAGATAAAAGCATAAAGTGGAAAACACATGAAATTGCTTTAATGAATTTGAAAAAAAACACGATCGCCGTAATTTAATAATTCTTAACAAATTCTGCCCAGGCTTATGCAAGTGGAAGCATGAAAATGTACTTCTTGTATTCTACTTAAAATTAGCTTTTGCTTTATTTTTACCCCATTAAAAGTGTTGGCAATTTTGGGAGATGTGAGATCTGGCTCATGAGCGATAACGTGTTTTGCCTAGGATCACACAATGTGGTCTAGTGATAATTTGGAATGCATCAATAGAGCCACTAGGTCACATCTTCCCTGCTCTGCAGCTCCCAGACATTCATAGAAGAAGGTACACTCCTTAGTGGAAAGGGTAAGTTTTCATTGATTGAAAGCCTGGCACATGCAAGCCACACAACCTCTAGACAGATGATAGAAGTGTTGAAATAATGCACGTAAGAGGAAGAATCCGGTGTAGAGTGATCATTGAAACTACATCATCAGTGAAAACCACCTGAATTGTCTGTAACTGTGGAGTGGGAAGGTGATCTGGGATCTATGCCCATTCAGTCTTCACTTTCCGCATAGATTGCGAACTGGTGCGTCCACTGTGTGCCACTGATTCAGTGTTAAACAATGGCTAGGGATGCACATAACCAAGTGTAGACAGCACAAGATGGACAATAAATTTGTGAATGATGGTATTTAGCATCCTTGTAACATCTGCAGTCCAAAGCCTACAGTTTATTTTGTTTTTCATTGGTTGACAAATCTCAATAAAATTCTTCCACACATACTGCAGCCTGGATGGGTTTCCCACAGTTTTTAAATCCCTACAAAATTAACGTTGTCTCAGATGTCGATGAAAGTGTAACATGTATCAACAAGTTCTGCAGCACGATAATCTTTAGGAATAAAATCGCAAATGAAAAGGCTTCTTAGTAGACCCTTAACCCCAGATGGTTTCTTCTCATCTATGTGTTACATGATGATCATACACCAGGATTATTGGCGTTTTCTCACTTCCTGGGTTAGATGTCAGACCATTGAGAAGGCAGGTCAAAGGTTTGAGCGGCCATGTGTCAAAGTTTGAAACTATTGCTTCATGAAGCAGACAGACGATGTCCCAAAAGGCATTGATCACCGCTGTTATTTGTAGGAGTATGTTGTTGTTATACATTATTGCTAATAAAGCGTTTAGATATGCGCACTGTTTCACTTTTAAGTAGGTTAATGTTTGTTGCTGTATTGCTTCGCAATCCCAGATAATAGAGAATACCACCCTCCCACACAGAGGCTCAAACACAACGAAGCAATAAACACAACATAACACCACCTGGAAAGGGATTTTACTTCATAAATTGAAGCACATCAAAACTGTTTTCAGAATATGGCTTGGGCTTTTATTTATGCAATGCTCTCTAACAAAAGGCTTTCCTAGATGTCAAATGAACAGCATTCAAATGTGTCTATATATATATATATACATATATATATATATATATATATATATATATATATATATATATATATATATATATATATATATATATATATATATATATATATATATATATATATGCAAAACCTTCGTTTCCTTCGCGCTGCAACTCCACCGCCAGCCACGACCCACGGCCCACAAATTCGGTGAATTAGAGTATTTTTATTGCTGTCCCCTTCATAACGTTTCGGCTCGCCCGAGCCTTGATTACATGACAGCGAGTTTGTGTGAAGGGTGAGTATTTATAGTGCAAGTGCTGCGTTCGGATTGGGTCATGAATGCATAGACATTGTAAACAGACCTACTGTGCAATCATGATAAAATACATGATATGTACACATAAAAGAATAAAGAGCAATCTTGTCTTTGGAAAATACAGGTGAAATACCAGAATTCCAATAAAAGCAATACATCAAGTCTCAGTACATATTATTGTCAAGGACAGTGACACATATACCTGTTCTAAATACGAACGACAACCAACTGTAAACAATGATGGGATAAATCCCTAATACAGTTAAATTCATGACCCAAATGTAAAGTGCTTAAAAATACTAGTGCCTAAGTGCAAAAGGGTGTAAAAATAAAAACATTTAAACATGAACCACACTCTTCTAGTCAACAACCTGTCAAACTACAAGACTGAGCCCAGCCTAATTGATAGTGCAGTAGAACAAGGTTGCTGGCTGGGCTTCCATTTAGACAGGAAGTAAGAAAGAAAGAAAGAAGGAGAAAGAAAGAAAGAATACCTGACTGTAAAATCTGAGGACATATATACACATAGAAAATCTCATGTTGGATTGGAGGTGAAGACCACTGACTCATATATGAATATAGACACCCATATAAATATAAATATAAATATAAATATAAATACAAACATACCCATAAATACTCCTAAAAATAGATATATAAATATGGATACATACATAAATATAAATATAGATATAGATATAAATATAAATATAAATACAATATAAGGTGACAAAGGAAAACATTCTAAAAACTCGGTAAGCAAGATCCCTTGCAATACCATAAATTGCTTCTGGGGAGGAACATAAAGTGCAAACTGTGCCATGAATTAATACAAATATGAATAAATATATAAATATACATGCACATATATCTCATGGAACAACCTGGAAACAATGTAAGCACTCAAATTGAAACATACGCAGTCAGAGGATATTCAAAATCCCCGAATGTAATATAGAGTGCGAGCCGGCATCAAGTTAAAATAATAAATAAATAAATAAATAGTAAGTTAATATCCTCATAAAAACCACCATCTAATTGTATTATATGTGCTCAGGCTCAACACGTTAGCTATAGGGGAGAGAGACCTGCTGTCTAAAAGTAATCTAGTGTAAACAGGTATAAAGATCTTCCGTAACGTTTAGTCCCCAGGCTGCTTAGTGTTTAGCTGTAAAATGTACCTGGTTTTCAGTTTGTGCAATTTAGCCTCTCTGTTACCTCCTCGTCTGCTAGCCAGGACTGTATCAATGACATAGAAACTAAGTTCCCTGTTGCTGCTCTGATGATGTTGTTTAAAATGCCGTGTAACAGGGTAGGTGTTGTCTTGTGAGGTGATTGCCCTGAGGTGCTGCAGTATGCGTTTATGAACGGGCAGCTTCGTGCTGCCCACGTACCTTAGTGTACAGGGGCATTCCAGTATGTAAATTGCAAATTCAGTTTTGCACGTGAGGGTCTTACTGATCAGATGTTCCTGGTCACAGAAACCATCTTTGTAACTACTCTTGTTTATACTGTGCGTGCACGCTTTGCATGATTTGCACTTATAGAAACCTCCCTTGCTGTGGAACCAAGATGTTTTTGCAAGTACCTCAGGGCCAGTGTCCACCAATCTATCCCTCATGTTGGGGGCTTTACTGTAAGTTATACAAGCCTTCCTGGGATGTCATCAGTGATGTCATTTGAGACGTCATCAGTGATGTCACTAACCATGTCATGAATTATGTAATATGTGACATCATCAGCAGTGGATTGCGGGTGCGCGAGATATAGTTAGTACAACTAACTATATTGGAGGAATTTCAATGGTTTTGTATGAGTGAAATGTCCAGCTAACTATAACACCCCTAAAACCTATAGTTTTTTCAGTGAATTTCTAAGGTTTTTTAAATGCTAATTCCTAACTATACCAGGCCTGAAACGTATGGTTTTTTCAGTGAATTTCAAAGGTTTTTTAAATGCTAATTCCTAACTATATCAGGCCTGAAACCTATTTGGGTAGCGTTTAGTTGTCTCAAGGCGATGTCTTCTGGGAAACGGGTAGCATAATCGACTAAAACCAAGGCATATTTGCACCCGCTACGGGAGGGAAGCAAGGGGACTGATGATATCCATCCCGACCCGGGTGAATGGTTCTTCGATTATCGGGAGTGGACATAATGGGACCCTTGCGGGTATTACCCTGCTGTTTTTTTGGAACATTCCTTACAGAATTGCCTAACTTTCTGATATACCCCCGGCCAATAAAAATGGTCAAGAATTGCCTTCTCAGTTTTGTCCCCTCCGAAGTGCCCACCCAAGAGATGGCTATGTGCCAGGTATAGGACTTTCTCTCGATGGGACTGGGTAACCAATAACTGGGGCTTGGCGCCTTTCCCACCCTTCCTGTACAGCAGGCCCTTAACCCTAAAAAACTGAGGACCGATTTGGCCTGGGTCTTCTTGCTCTTTGGATCTCTTCCATGCCTCACGTAAAGTGGGGTCTGTGGTGTTTTCCACCAATAAATTAAGAGAACTCTTCAAGTGGATTCAAGCAGATGAGTTTAATAAACCTCAGCCACAAACTGCTACTGGTCAACTGACCAGAACTTCACGTGAACATTCTCACAGTGAGCATGCCACAACATAATTAACATGGACGTACATTCCATGTTCCATAAAGAATGACAGAAGTACATTGATAATATAAATCATATCATTACATATCTCCCTTCTTAACAAAAAAGGAAAAGATAGTGAGCTAAAATGACAACAAGAAAAATAAACAATAATTCCTATAGAAAGGTGAAACAAAAAAACTTTTAAATAAATAAAAATAAATCATGCATAATCCTTCATGTAAGCGGGAGCCTTGCGTATCCTTTGACTCCTTACACGAACATCAAGAGATGGCCTAGAACAATCTGTAGAAACATTAACTGAATTAAATAAATGGTTATCAACATCAAAATCATTTTGTCTACAAATTTTAGATTTCACAATTACTACCCGGCTCTTATTCCAAATCCTCCCATCTTGAGTTTTAACAGCATTCTTAAAAACTTTTACTACAGGTCTAGCATCAGTATACTTTGACCAAGATTTGCGCCCAACAGGTGCTTTTATTTTAACTAAGTCACTTATCTTGACCTCTTGGAATTGAACACATTTCCTGTCATCAAAATACCTTTTCCTACAAACTTGCTTTCTCAACTCCCTTTCTCTCCATTCACCAATGCGGTTATCTACAAGCCCTTTATTCAATTTCATCCACCCAGGACACCACATGGTATTGGGAATTCTGCCTTTAAATAACTCAAATGGAGATTTCCCAGTAGTGGAGTGGGGGGAACACCGATAAGCAACTACCCTCTCCTTTAGAATCACCTTCCAATCTAAACCATTAGCCCTTGCTAGCTGAATACATTTGTTTAGTGTTTTATTAACTCTCTCCACAGCACCATTAGTTTCAGGATGATACAAAGAAGATCTCTTATAAATCACCCCACATTTATTTAAAAACTTTCAAAAACACTAGAACAAAATTGTGGTCCATTGTCAGATAAGATACTATTGGGAAAGCTTTCTCTCTTGAACACCTCCTCCAAGAACTTGATCACAGAATCAGAAGTGATATCCCTGACTGCACACACCTCTATCCATCTTGAGTATAACTCAATGACAACTATAAAATATGGAGTATCAGACACTCCACTAAGTGGACCTAAAATATCTATAGCAATCTCATCCCAAGGATGATTAGGTAAATTCCTACAAATCATGGGCATCTGTTTAGTCTTAAGAATTTTGTCGCTGGCACAACATTCAACACACTCTCTAACCTTCCTTTCTATCTCCAAATCCATCCCAGGCCACCAGAATTGTGTACGCATCATCTCTTTAGTTTTGACAATTCCTAAGTGACCACAGTGTGCATGCGTCAACAATCTTTTTCTAATCCCTGCAGGAGGCACAGGTTTCACACCACGTGTTAACATACCATCAGTAATTGATAGTTCCTCACAAACAAGAGACCATGGTTTTTCCAAACGTTTGTTTTATCTCAACAACCTCATCACCTTGACTAATTCCTCATCCTTCTCCGGTTCTTTTTTCCACTCATTCTCCTCAACAGCACCTTCTGTGACCTCACACACATTGATAACATCCTCAACCTCAAACAAATCCTCATCAATTACACCTTCCCTATTTATCAATCTAGACAAACAATCAGCGGATTTATTAGTAACACCAGGAATGTATTGTACATCAAAGTCAAATTCCTGCAATAAAATAATCCATCTCCTAATTCTAGATGAAATGGCATCTACACCTTTCTTCCAAAAAACTTCCTTTAATGGCTTGTGATCCGACATGACAGTAACTTTAGTTCCCCAAATAAAATTTTTAAACTTCCTCAGTGCCCAAAAAATCACCAACGATTCTTTCTCTATTACAGAGTAATTTAACTCCGGGCCTCTAAGAAATCTTGACGCACAAGCAATCAGAGATTCCTTACCATGTTTACTTTGAACTAAAACAGCTCCAAGACCCTTGTCACTCGCATCAGTAAAAATGTACGTTGGGAAACCAGGAACAAATGCATGAAGACACGGAGCTATCTTCAACTCCTCCTTTATGTCTACAAACTCCCTCTTACATTCACTCAACCACTCAAAAACCACACACTTCGCAGTAAGTCTCCTCAAATTTTTAGTCTTGTCAGCAAAATGCATTATAAATTTTCGGGACGCTTCTCTGTAATTGGCTCTCACTCACTGGACAGAGTGCTTTTAATTCTTCTACCGGAGCCTACCTCTTGCGGAACCCGCTCCGCGGGTCCCGCTTCGTGGGGGGTGATTTTCAGTAACCTAAGGAGTCTGACTGTGCTTGTGTGAAGGTGAGTTTGACAGGCGGGGCTGCGAGCGTGAGCAGGCGCTGGAACTGGACTACCGTTCCCAGGAGCGCCAGCCTGCCCGAATCCACTGCACCTGGGCCGCTCTCCCTGCCTGCTCCTCCCCTTCTCAGTGTTCTTAAATCCCCTGTTCTCGGATACCAGTTGGGACGCTTCTCTGTAATTGGCTCTCACTCACTGGACAGAGTGCTTTTAATTCTTCTACCGGAGCCTACCTCTTGCGGAACTCGCTCCGCGGGTCCCGCTTCGTGGGGGGTGATTTTCAGTAACCTAAGGAGTCTGACTGTGCTTGTGTGAAGGCGAGTTTGACAGGCGGGGCTGCGAGCATGAGCAGGCGCTGGAACTGGACTACCTTTCCCAGGAGCGCCAGCCTGCCCGAATCCACTGCACCTGGGCCGCTCTCCCTGCCTGCTCCTCCCCTTCTTCTTCCTGGACAGTTTCATTAATTGACACCTCTAATACCGCTGCGCGGGAGTCCGCGGGAGCGTCCCGGGAGAAGCCCGGGACAAGGGCGGGCCGTCTGTGGCCATCCGGGGACGCCTGAGGACGGGACGGGCCACCCCCTTAACACTCACTACTGAGGCTCGAAGGTAGGATCTCTATATTATGTCATCAAATTGTGACAATTCTAGTACTGTGGGGACCAGCAAAAGAACACTAGACAATTACTTTACTAGGGCCTCCGTGGACTTGGACAAGGAAGACTCACTTTCTGAGCGTAGGATTGAACGTCGCCGCTCTATTGAGTCCTTGAAAAATAGACCATTGATTGACCTGGCATCTACATCCATCCTGTCGGACATTACCACTGATACCCTTAATGAAGATCCCTTGTCTCTGGACAAATTCCCCCTACTTCTTAGAAGTACTCCACCGCCCACCGGCCCTCTATCTATTGTTTCTCCATCCAATGTTTTGCCCTCATGTGTTCCCATTCCAGGTCCAAAAATAGATAATGCATCTTGTCTTCCTCCTAGGGAGTTGCCTAAAAGGCTGGGCAGGCTAGCCAATACATCCAAAGCTCACGGACCACCTCCAACTAAAAAGAGGAGGGGGTTAGGTGCTCCCCATAGGGGCAAGCTCAGCCATTCCGAGTTTGGCAAGTCATTAAAAATCAAGACTACTGGCGCAACTGTAACTAAGGCCCTAGTACCATCTGACATAGTGTCTATAGTAGTAACAACCCCAGACCCAAGTGTTATACTCCCTGATAACACCGAAGGGAGGGGAATCGGGGTTGTTTCCGCTCCATGCCAAGAAATTTCTCCCTCTACTGATATTGAGCGGAACACTATTAAGCAGCTGCTTAGGTCCTTTATGATTCTCATACTGGATATTCTAAAGAGGGTGGAGCACCGACTAGGTAATCTGGAGGCATTGTTTGCCGACAAAGATAGGTCAAGCCTTCCTACGTCCACCCTAAGGTCTACTATCTTGTCGACAACTCTTCCCCAGATTCCAATCGTCTCTGCTCCTATTCTGGCTGTTCCAAACGGCTCTAATAGTGGAAATAACGGAGCCACTAAACCCCCCGACAGCAATATATCGAGATCTGTAGATCCTCCCAAGAGCTCCGCTAAGCCTAATACTGTAATTAGCAAGCCCCCTAGCAACATCCAGCAGAAAAATTTGGTTCCCAAAAAGGCTCAGGCTCCTGTGGTAACAGCGGTAAAATCTATAGCCCAGGCTGCAAGAGATTCCCAGAAGGGTGGTGTTAATCCCAGTACTAAGAGTCAGCAACTGGGAAGGGGGAGGTTGAGTTTGCCCACTAACGACAAATTACAGGGTCTTAATGTTGAACTACCCCCCGAGGCCCTACCTTTTGTAGTTGTACTCACAGGTGTCCCCCCCCCTAGAAGCAGGCAAAAAAGAGGGACATCCCCAACTCAAAAATAAGATTCTGCATTGGCTAGGACAAAACAGACCACTCCCATATTATATTGATGGGGAGATAGTCCATGTCAGGCACCTGCCCTGGTTGGGTAGCAGGGAAAAAAACATAGAGGGAGACATTGTTGTTATTAATTTCAGGAACCCAGAGGCAGTTAGATGTATACTAACAGGGTCCTCTGGGAACCTGAATACTGCTATAGCCCCATACGATCTAACCTATTTTTATCCAAGATCGTATGCGACTCCTGCCCTTTTCCTTGGGGGGTTAGCTGACCCCCACTGTACTAGGAATGTGCATATGTCCTCCCACAATAGTTATACGAGCCACTTCTCTAGGCCTCTGCCTACCAGGAATACCTTGGGGTGGAACACAGTCCCTGCTAGTGGCCGTAGTATGCCTCCCGGGGGGCTAGACTACCTGCATGGGAGCAGGAACATGGAGCACTTGATCCCTTTTACTCCACTGGAAACTTCCAACAGATATGGTGTCCTTTCTTGTTTCGATGGTTGCGACTGACTTCCTGCTCTTGCTATTCCTCCTATATCTGGCCCAAGTGTAGGTGGAGGAGAGTTGGCTAGGGAGGATACTCTGAGTGGGACAAGGTTCTCACCCACACCCTCCCAACTCGGCACTCCCCCCTTTAGCACACACGAGGCCAACTGCCCCATATCTAGCCACGATACCTCCAAGGGACAGACGACCTCTGAAGTGGGTGACCCAACCGTAGAAGTTGCTACACCCTCCAATCAGTCACCTGACCAACTGACTCGCAAAAACAGAAACTTAGCACTCCTATCATGGAATGTGGCGGGCTTGGCTGCAAAACTAGATAGCACCGATTGGTGTGATTTTGTGGATAACCATGGCATCTGCATATTGCAAGAAACATGGGCAATGACTATCCATCACAGAATGGGTTTTGCTACTTATGCTGAGCTTGCAAGTAAGGGACCTAGAGGTAGACCATTTGGTGGTTTGACCATATGGGTGGGTGTCCACCTTGGGTTTATGGTTAAAAGGATTAACACCAACAACCGTGACATATTATGCATTCTCTTAACTCGCCCAAATACTCCCAAATTAGCAATTATCAACATCTACCTACGCCCTGTTCGGGGGGGAGGGGTTTCACAGACCCTAGAGTCCTTAACGGTTTTATTGAACAGCCTCTCAAGCGAGACCAAGGTGTTAATGGGGGGAGACTTTAACTGCCATTATGAGCCACTTGGGGGGGTTTTTCAGATAACATCAGATGAGGATGACGCTTGCCGGATCCCGCCCCCAATGTCTATCAAACTAAATCTTGGACACCTATGGTCATGCAGCTCACCTCATTGACGTATACATTCTCGCTCAGAGCCTGCAATGGTCGCTTCCCGGGGGATAGCCCAGGAAGGAGTACCTATAATGGAATGGGCCACTCATCAATAATAGATTATCTCATGGTTAGCTCGTCCCTATGGCCATTGGTCCGACAATTCCATGTTCATGACCGTTCGGAAAGTGACCACAATCCCTTGGTAGCAGATTTGGATTTGCCACTTTCCGATGGGGCGTATCAAGAGGATGAGTAGCATCAGGATCATACAGGGTGGTAAAAGAATCCGATGGGCCTCTATTAAGTCTTCGCCAGGTAATCTGGCCTCCTTGTATAAAAGTGTTACTCCTCAGTTTGAGCGGCTGATAGCACTGCACGAGAGTGTCCCAAATTATGATAAAGGCGTTAAAATCTTAGTTATTCATAAAGAACTAATAAAGGCCCTGGCGGGTAGCTTTTATAAACCATCAAACCAGTCCCAACGTCAGATACGGGACACTAACCCTTGGTATAATCAGTCTTGTAGGAGGGCGAAAACCACTCTGGTTTCCTCTCTCAAACTAGGCAATAGAACCTCCATTATGATTGCAAGGAATGCCTATAAGAATCTCCTCTCCAATGCAAAATCCGAATGGGAAACCGAGAGATGGTATGCTATCAAACAGGCATTAACTGCGAAAGATCCCCGAACCTTCTGGAATTTGGTTCACACTGGGAAGCCAGAGGGCAAGGCAAAGATCGATCCTAACATTTCTGAGGAAGCCTGGTGTGCCTATTTTAGTGATCTTTATTCTAGTCCTGCTTCCCAAAATAAAGCCTTATCAAGATCGTCTTTGAGTTTGGTCTTTGGTTGCCATCCTCTTGCCTTTACCCTGCAGGAAGTCACATTAGCGGTACAAGCATTAAAATGCAGTAAGGCCCCAGGGCTGGATAAGATCCCTGGTGATCTTTTTAGAGATGAGCCGAAGATCTGGGTTCCCTACCTGACCGTCCTATTTAACGCTATTCTTGACGGCCAACAATTTCCAGGTACTTGGCTGGGGGCCGAAATTATCCCGATCTACAAAAAGGGCTCTCCGCTGGCCCCGTCAAACTACAGGCCAATTAGCCTTATTGACGTTACTCAAAAAATCTATGCCAGACTGCTTTTACAACGCTTGCAAGATTGGATTATTGAGAATAAGATCCTCTCCGACCTGCAAGTGGGGTTCAGAGCTAAAACATCAACTATCGACCAACTACTACGGCTCCAGGTACTTTACTGGAAGCATGTGGTCTTGGAAGGGGGCAGCCTCTACCTTACATTTGTGGACCTCAAATCCGCCTTTGATATGGTGGACAGGAACCAACTGTGGAGCATATTAACTGCAATGGGGATTCCGCATTACTTGTGTCACCAATTTAAAAGACTCCACGAAGGAACCTTTGCGAAGGTACGATATGGCAAATTAGGCCAGCTGACACGAGCTTTCCCAATTGAGAAGGGAGTTAGGCAGGGATGCGTACTTGCCCCTACCCTATTTTCCCTCTTCCTAAATGGCCTTGTTGATGACTTGACCAGTGTAAATAATATTGACGCACCCAATTTAGCTGGCGGTAAATTTCCTGCACTTATGTTTGCGGACGACACCCTGCTGCTTTCAAAAACATCAATGGGGATGCAGCGGGTGTTAGACCAATTCACCGAATTCTGTAAGAAAAGGAATTTGGTGATTAATATAGACAAAACAAAGTACATGGTGTTTAATGCCAGCACAATTAATTGCCCTCGCCCGAAAATGGATGGACGAGCCCTGGAAAGGGTAAATAACTTTACCTACCTAGGTCTGACATTAAATGATAAAATGGGTTGGGATACCCAAATGTCTAAGGCTAATCTAGGGCTATCTCAGTCCCCGGGGGGGATCCTTAAAGTGCAGAAATCCTGTGTGCATAAAATAGTGAGCGCACCGCTGGAAATATACAAGGTACAAGCCAGATCTTCCACCCTTTACGGGGCGGAACTCTGGGGGCATCGACCAGCGAGTGAGATTAGCATAACGGAGAACAACTTCATAAGACAGTTGCTCTCTTTACCAAAAAATACTCCACTAATTCCACTGAGGCTGGACTTAAACCTGAGGCCAATTGCAGAAGCAATTGCCTCACGCCCGATTCTCTACTGGCGTAGATTGTGGAGTGTCCCGGAGCTTGAGTGCTACAGAGAAGAACTGAAGATTGTGATGGCATGTCCGGGTGTAGGGAGGATAAAGTGGCTATCATTTATAAGGGGGCAGGCGTCCAGGATTGGCATGGAGAACCTCTGGTTTAATCCGGAGGTCGCGTGCCAAGTCATCTCGAGGCGAACCCTGGCAGAGACCATTAAATATCATAACTTACAAGAAGCTCTCCGATCAGCCAGGCCCTCTAGTCTTACTGATAGCTTTCTAGATTTCAAGAATGTCTATAGCTTTGAGAAGGAACTAGACACTATAGAACCGGTTTTAGCAAAGAAACTGTATTTACAGTTCAGATACGGTACACTACCCCTGCACTCTCACACAGATAAATGGAAAACGGGTCCAGCCCGCCCATGCCCAGGTTGTGAGGATCCTAATGAGTCCCTAATGCACGTGATCTTGTTCTGTCCTGCTTATTCCGCTAGCAGAAAGAAATGGATTATACAGCTATGTGTGAACCTAGGAGTTAGGAACTATTTAGAGTTTTTTAGAATCTTAAAATCTGACACTAGTGCACTAATAGTTACAGCTATTGCCAAATTTTTGTTTTCCATGTGGTTAACCAGACGGAGAATGATTCGGTAGCAACAAGGTATCCTGATTGTAGTTAGACAACTCGTCCCAGGAAAACTTGGGCTTCCACTGTGTTCTAATCTTTTTAATCTGTGTATATATAAATTATTGTCTTAGTAATTTAATTGTTACTCCACAAACCATATGTTAACCTATTGACTGTATATATGAAATGAGACGTAACTTGTGTATTAGCTTATTGTTTTAAACGTATTTTTCTTCTTGTTGTACTTTTATGGTTCATAAACAAACCGAAATAAAGTTTAAATGAATGAATGAATGAATACATTTTCCATAAAATTCAACCATAACAAGGAATGAAAGAAGTTCCTCCTTATTAACTGGCTCTGCCATTTTGTCAATTGAATCAACTAATTCAGCCTTAGGAAAAACACCTTCACTCTTAATACAATGCCCAAGATAATTCACTTCTTCCATTCCAAATTTACACTTTTCTTTCTTGAGTGACAAACCTGCTTTACTCAATCGTACTAACACCGCACACACACGTCCATTGTGCTCAAGTATATCACTACCATAAATCAACAAATCATCTTGATAACATTTAACACCCAGAACACCTTTCAGAATTCTAGACATGATGCGTTGGAACACTAAAGCTGCTGAAATAAGCCCAAAAGGCATCCTTTTAAATTTAAATGTGCCCATTGGTGTAATAAATGCTGTTAACTCCTGAGAAGCTACATCTAATTCTACTTGGTGGTAAGCAGAAACTAAATCTAGGGTGGTAAAATACTTCGCTCCTTCCAATGTTCCCACAATTTCATCAATGTTGGGTAAGGGAAATCTGTCCACAACAACCTCCTTATTCAAAGCGCGTAAATCTATGCATAGACGAATTTCACCAGGAGGTTTCTTAGCAATCACGACAGGTGCCAACCATTCTGTGGCCTCTACAGGCTCAATAATCTGATTTTCAATAAGCTTATCAATTTCCTTCTGTACCTTTTCTTGTTCACCCAAAGGAATTCTCCTTACTTTTGCTACAACCGGGACTGCATTCTCTTTTAATTTAATACGGTGCTTGTAACCTTGTAAACATCCTAAACTTTCATTAAAAACATTAGGAAATGTATTCGCAAACAAGGAAGACATATCATCCACTTTCTGTATTTGTACTTGAGGTGAAGCATTAGGATTAAGTTTAACCCCTAGATCACGTTGATGTTGCCAACCTAGTAGAGCATCACCTTGCTTTGCCACATAAACTTTACCTGGAATAATGCGACTTCCTAACTCAATGGTAGCCACAAAGTATCCCAACATTTTGATAGGTTTTCTGCCATAACCCAAAGGAGAAATGTCACTTCTTAAAAGTTTAACTTTGTTTTGAAAACTTTGAAGATACAACATTTCATCAATCATAGTAATTTGTGAGCAAGAGTCAAATTTGAAGTCAATTAATGCATTATTAAATTTTACTAAATGTGAAGGAAGTTCCAACAGGTTTCCATTCACTTGAAAAGTCACTGTTTTTACCTGAGGTTGTGACCATCTTCTACCAGAACTCTCCCTTTTGTTCGTTTTAGTTCTACAACACTTCGAGAAATGCCCCCTCCTTCCACAAGTATTGCACGTAGATTTTAATGCAGGGCAATTAGGAGAATTGGCCAAATGACCAAAATTCCCACATCTAAAACAAGAAAACTTATTGTTTACATTAGTAACATTTGTACTTAAGCTATTCAACACAGTATCACTTTTATCTATTGTAACTTTGTCTTCTTTTTCTTACTTGACATATAACTTCCTCAACTTTAGATACACTCTTTGTTTCTGAGTCTGTGGTCTTTTCTTTTTCTCCTTTCAGTTCATCTACACATTTAGTCATGTGCTCAACTTGTTTTGCAATAACTAATACTTCTTCCAACGGAGGCTCATCTTTTAACCAAAGTTCTTTTCTTATGCTGTCATGTGCGCATTTTAAAACAAACTGGTCACTTATCCATTCTTCCAAAGTTTGACCAAATTTGCATGAAGAGGCTAACTTTCTTAATGCCGAGACATAGGGGTCCATTAGGATGTCGGGCGGATTTCCTCTGCCAGGCTGGCGGTAGCCACCGCCAGCCTGGCGGAGGAAATCCGCCCGACATCCACAGCCCAATTCCCCCCCGCCATATTAGTATGGCGGGGTGGACCGCGGCGGTGAGAAATAACGCCCGCATGTTTTCCGCCCCGGTCGCCTTGCGGCCGGGGCGGAAAACGAGTAACATGGTGGCGGTGTCTGTTAGACACCGCCCGCCATATTACAATGGTCTTTCACGAATGCATTTCCGTGGCGGCAATGCCGCCACGGAAAGGCATGCGGAGACTCCCTGCCCGTTGTGGGCCCCCTGGGAGTCCCTGGCTTGGGGGGTTGCACATGGGGGGTACCTATGGTACTCCCCCGCAATTCAAAGTGCAACATGGCAGGCACCACGCGGTGCCTGTCATGTTGCACTTTGAAAAGCAAAACGTGCACATTTCACATAGCGGCGGGCAGAGATTTCTGCTCCGCCCGCCGCAATTGCAACCATACAGGATGCGCCCGCCTGTGTGGCGGGCGCATCCTAATGCCCTGATCGGGACCTCCGCCCTTATGGCGGGCGGTCCCGGGTCCCGAAATGATGGCGGGCGGACTAAGTCCCTGATTCCTCTCATTGTCACTTACTAATCCTTATCTCCTCCTGTATCAAAGGGCTTCCAAGAACAATACCTGTAGGATATGCCACAAAAACATCCACTAGTAGGCATTACTCAGAATGTTTCTTCCCATTCAATTACCACACAACTCGAACACCACAAGAGCACCGACCACGATGGAAATCAACATCACATGTCATGAACATATCAGATTAAATATTACATATGTCTCAAACATTAACAGCAAATTTTGCAGAGCCCCACCCTATGTCCAAATAAGTAAACATATTGCACACCTAGCAAAACCACCTTTTGACTATCCTTAACAACAAGGCTACATGAAGGTGAAGAATCTAAAAATGTGTTCAAGTGATAGGTAAAGCGCATCAGCTGCACCGCTCCGCTCTAACACCAACAATACCCCCACAGGTTAGTGAATGAGATTTTGCCATGTGACAGAGACAAACGTCACCAAACATTTCCTCACACGATGACTCCGACTTCGGCCTTTAATGGAAAGAGAGGAAACTCATAGAATGCAACTAGGATGACTGTTTTATGAGGCCATACAGATGGCAGACTGTGCGTACACAAATGTCATTAATATAACCTTAAAAGTCCTACTCCATATGACATTGCCTTGTGTTTCTTCTTTGTAATTTTATTTTGTTTGATCCTGTGTAGTTTTTTCTTTTTTAGGCAGAGCTTTCGAGACCTGTTGTATACACTTTCAGTATATAATTCTATGTGGGCTTAAAGCCTCCCACTGCTTTGCTTTTGTTTGTTTCAGTGTCCTTTAAAAATGAAGTAGTGTGGCTCACTGGTTAGAGGCGGCAGACCCGAGAGCAGAGGACGGCCCGGGACCAGGGTTCGATTCCCGGCGCGGCAGGTTTCTGGACCAGGGTCAGCGGACTCGATAATTCTCTCGCCTCGGTGCCCACTCTGATCAGCGTTCACACTCGGCAACTCTGGGCATTAGCTTGCCTCATCTTCACTAACGGCCCCACCAGACCGCCGGGGATGCCTGGTCTCACCCTGGAGATACCCATTAAGGGACCATCTCTCAGGGAAGCCAGGAAGGGTTTCGCAGCGGTCGAAGCGCCTTGGGACCCTATGGGTAAGTAGTGCGCTATATAAATGCCTATACATTTACATACATTTACATTTACTTGCTAGTGGTCAGTCCTTTCTCTTTGTCCCTTCTTTTTGACTTTCGTTTGCTCTCATGGAGCAGGGACCAAGTATTGTATCTTTAAGCCTTGGATCTTTATCTGTTTTTTGGGGGACTATTTTTTAATTTATTTCTCGCTCATGTTACAGTTTGCCTGTGTTCAGCTTCGGCGCCTGTAGCTGCTTGTGTTGAGATTCAGCATTCACCCCTCCCAACTTCTCCCATGTCTCACTTCATACTAGTGTTTATGTGTTCCTTTTGATTAGCGTGCTTGTTTCGCAGCGTCGTGCTTCATCTATTGGCATGGGGCCACTTCGGGAGGCTGCACCCCTTTCTTTAATCTCACGACATGGAGGCCACTTCGGGAGGCCATCCCTTTTTTAGGTCTCGCCTAGCGTATTGCGTAAGCAATCGCTATGCGAGAGATATAGAGAGCTGCTCCAGGAAAGCTTACCAAGAGGCTTTTCAATGCGGATTATGGACAGTGCATGTGCCCCGTGCGCACGCTTGCCATTTGCCCCACCCATCAGACTTGAAAGGAAGCCGCTCGCACACCACCATTTGTCTGTGCCTCGCATCACTTCACAGGCTCCCACCCCATCAGACTTGCGCTACCCCGCCCCTGCCACAGAAAATGCCGAGAGCTTGTTACTTACTTACACTCACCCACCGGCACCTTAGAAAAGTGAAAAGGCAGCAAGCGCTTTACTTAAACTCCGTCGCCGGCACCTTCAAAAGGCTGTCTGTGATTCCTCCACTGACTGACAGCATTTCCTCCCGTCGGATTTTAATTAAATTTTACTTCCGTCAATTTCTTTTTGGTTGATTTGTTTTTGGGAGTTTTTTAAGCACGAAATCAACACAAAGGTATTGGAGCGTTTTACACCAGCACCAGCTACATTACCCTATCCGCAGCTGCTCCGTCGTCATTATTTACATGAGCACTACTTACATTCCCAACCCCTCGCCAAAACTGATCTGTTTGACCTTCCTTAAACTCCACGCAAAGAGGCAGTACATATCAGAGACTAACTGCACCTCACTCGGCTCTTGTCCACAACACCTCAGGTTGGGGCACTTTTCGCTGCTCTGGGGCTATTCCAGTAATTTAGTTTCCTTCTGTTTTTACGTCCGGTTTCATGTGTTGTTGTAGCCTAGGCTCACATTCTACGTCTTCATGGACTTGCACCATGAGCACACAGTGTGCGCCACATATCGTCGTGTATACATGTACTATTGTGACTCTCGGAGCTGCACTCCCATCACATCGTGCCGCGCGCTCCACTTTTTTTTTATGACTTCCCCTCAGCTCCAAAGTTGGCAGTCTAGCTGTGAGACCACATCCTCTCCCCAAGGCATAGTTCTAATGTGAGCATGGAGGCCGTGTGGCTTTAATTTTACCACAACATCCCTGTAGCTTAGATTTCATAAGCACGGCGCCCGCTTCATGGATGCCGCGCATTATGTTTCGGCTTTTTTCTAATCAAGAAGGTAGCGTGTGTGATTTGGCAGGTTGCACAGCATTTATTTTAGCAAAACTGCATCTGTGTAACTTTTATCAGAATAGCGTCTGCTGCACAGACGCCTTGTATTAGGTTTCTGTTTTTTTTTTTATAAATCAAAAAGGTATACATACGGATCCAATCATGCTAAGGTTTTCTTTGAAGCAAAACACCCCCTTGACCCCCCTTTCTGATTATACCCATAGGTTTTTGTGGGTCCAGTCAGCCTGCCATGGAGATCGTGATCCCTACCTTTTTACAGTGGAAATGAGTGGCACTGCACTGTGGTCTTATGTAGCGAACTGGGTGCCGGTCAGTGAACAGTTTCTCCCCTGCATGCAGCCCTTAGTGACTTGTTTTTATTTTTTATTTACATCTTAAATAATGGCCGTCAAGCATCTAGTCCTGTGCGGCTTGTTTTAAATTTCACACACTCTGTTGGTGATCTCCCTCCTCCCTCTCTCCCCCCCTGCCCTTCCCTCCTAGTATTTACTCCCCAGGACGAATGTTATCTCCATCTCTGACGGTGCCAGAGACTCTCGAGCAGACTGTAACATCTGGGCCGAGCAGGCAGTAGCCCTCCCTTGGGAAACTGAGCCCCTTCTCCGAAACGCAGGCCCGACCCTTCACAACCCCCCACACACACACAACCCCCCACACACACAACCCCACACACACACACAACCTCCCACACACACACACAACCCCCCCACACACACAACCCCACACACACACACGCACACAGACATCACCCCCACACACAACCCCACAAACCCGCCACAGCAATGCCGAGAGCTTGTGCTATGTGCAGGGTCATGACATTCCCTTTACATTTCAAGTTTCACGAGTCACTAGAAGGCTTTGGTTTTCCATGTGATCTATGAGCTGGCTGTGACGTCTCAGAATTCCTTGCATGAGTGCCACCACATGAGTATTTGGCGGCTTTCGGCTGCTCATGTAATTCTCAGAGTAGACATGCACTCTTACGCAGCGACCGTCATGCTCTCTCCTTTTAAAATAAAGCAATCTTCCCCGGCTGCATTTGGCTTCCACGGGACATTGGAGTACTTCATTCGGTAAGAAAGCTGTCTTTAGCGAGTCGATGTGCGCCATATCTCACCAGTTTTACACATTTTTCAGTCATCCCTTAGGTTAATACACATTAATTTTTTATTTCTAACATTTTTTCTAACACGGAGCGTAGACACTGCTGACCTCGACTTCCAGAAAGTAATGGGTGATTTTTAAACAAGTGGATAAGATAAGAGGTTCTTGACAGATCAATGCGATTTTTTTCCTGCAGCCTTCCTTTTGCTATGTGCGGGGTAATGACATTCCCTTTACATTTCCAGTTTCACGAGTCACTAGAAGGCTTTAGTTTTCCATGTGATTTATGAGCTGGCTAGTTCACTCTGAGCTAGCTCTGACTGTCCCCCTTCCACAACTGTCCCTCTTGTGCACATGCAAACTCTTTTCAGTACAGAAAGTCTCTGAAGAGCGGGGGCTGTCTCTACCACTGCTTACAAGCTCCTTTGTGTTCACAGCAATCTCTTCAGAGGCACCAGGGACTGTCCCTCATCACACAACCACACACAGCTTCTCTCAATAGACAACACTCTTGAGCCTGTCCGGTTGTCCCCTCCCAATAGACAGCGGCTACTTTTCATAGACATCACTGACTGTCCCTTCCAGTGAAAGCCAGCTCCTACCAGTACACAGCTGTCTCTTCGGAGCCTGTCCGAACAGTCCCTAAGAGTTCACAACCAGCACGGACAGTCCCTACCATTACACAGCCGTTTCTTCAGAGCCTGCAGGTAAAGAGGCACATCCTTAAGGACGGGGAAGGTGTTTGGGGTGTTACACCCTCCCAATAAATGTGTTTCCGCACGGCTCGGCCAACTCATTTTAAATATTTATTATTTACATTTTAAATAATGGAGGTCAAGCATCTAGTCCTGTGCGGCTTGTTTTACATTTCTCACACTCTGTTTGTGATCTCCCTCCTCCCTCTCTCCCCCCCCCGCCCTTCCCTCCTAGTATTTACACCCCAGGACGAATGTTATCTCCATCTCTGACGGTGCCAGAGACTCTCGAGCAGACTGTAACATATGGGCCGAGTAGGCAGTAGCCCTCCCTCGGGAAACTGAGCCCCTTCTCCGAGCCACAGGCCCGACCCTTCACAACCCCCCCACACACACACAACCTCCCACATACAACCCCACACACACACACAACCTCCCCACACACACACAACCCCCCACACACACAACCCCCCACACACACAGACAACCCCCCACACACAACCCCACAAACACACAACCCCACACACACAACCCCACACACACACAAACACACAACCACACACACGCAAAACCCCACACACAACCCCACACACACAACCCAACACACACAACCACACACACACACAACCACACACACATACCCACACACACATACACACACACAACCACACACACACAACCACACACACAACCACACACACACCCCCACACACAACCCCACACACAACCCCCCACACACACAACCCCCCACACACACAACCCCCCACACACAACCCCACACACACACACAACCACACACACACAACCACACACACATACCCACACACACATACCCACACACACCAACACAAACACACACAACCACACACACACAACCACACACACAACCCCACACACACAACCCCCACCCACAACCCCACACACATCCCCACACACAACCGCGCACACACACACAACTCCACACACACATAACCCCACACACACACAACCACACACCGGAATAGCAAAACATAGCATAGCAAAACAAAACATAGCATAGCATAACAAAACAAAGCATTGCATGGCATATCATAACAAAACACAACAAAACATAGCACAGGATAGCATAACAAAACATAGCATAGCATAACAAAATAAAGCAAAGCATAGCATAACACAACAACACATAGCATAGCATAACAAAACATAGCATAACAAAACATAACGAAACATAGCATAACAAAACATAGCAAAACAAAACAGCATAGCATAATAAAGCACAGCATAACAAAACAAAACATAGCATAACATAAAACATAGCATAGCATAAGAAAACACAACATTGCATCCCATAACAAAACATAGCATAGCATAACAAAACAAAGCATAGCATAACAAAATAAATCAAAGCATAGCATAACACAACAAAACATAGCAGAGCATAACAAAACATAGCATAACAAAACATAGCATAGCATAACAAAACACAACGAAACATAGCATAACAAAACATAGATTAGCAAAACAAAACAGCATAGCATAACAAAGCACAGCATAACAAAACAAAACATAGCATAGCATAACAAAACACAACAAAACATAGCATACCAAAACATAGCATGGCATAACAAAACAAAGCATGGCATATCATAACAAAACACAACGAAACATAGCATAACAACTATCGCACTCACTCTATCTATCGCCATCACTCTATCTATCTATCTATCTATCTATCTATCTATCTATCTATCTATCTATCTATCTATCTATCTATCTATCTATCTATCTGTCTGTCTGTCTATCTATCTATCTATCTATCTATCTATCTATTTATCGCCCTCACTCTATCTGTCTATCTAACTATCGCCATCACTCTATCTATCTATCTATCTATCGCCCTCCCTCGATCTATCTCTCGCCCTCCCTCTATCTATCTATCGCATTACCACAGCATCACTCAGGGGCACCACAACATCACTATGCGCTAGCACAGCATCACAGAACGCCACAGCATCACTCGTCGCCACCACAACATCACTCAGCGCCACCACAGCATCAATCTGTGCAACCATTCAACAACAACTGGTTCAAATATGTTCTCTCAATGTTTCAAGCTTTATTACAAATGTCACAAAAATATGTTAATATTTCACTGCTGTTCTCGGATTTTCGTCACAATAAAATACACTGAACATAATCTTCACAAAAGTTATTTACAAAAGTTTAAGCTATTGCCATTATAAATTACAATAACTTTTATTTAAGTAGTCTTAAAAAAATATTAAAAGCCATTGTTATTGGTAATATCAATAAATCTAAGTCACGTAAATACAACACATATTGCATTACAAAGGCTATAGTTGTCACATTTGCGAAAGTTATAACTATTGGCATTGTAAATGACAAAGCTATTAATTTCGCTATTTTCAAAACCAACACTTAAATAAAAAAATTGTCATTTACAATACCAATAGCTAAAACTTTCCTAATGCGAGACCTATTGAATTGCAAATGCTTGTTTTATTCTGCATGTGTGTTTCCTTTAATTGTTTATAGAATGTGTAACATTGAGTGGTGCGCATGATATTTAGTGTTTGTGTGTTTCTCTTGATTAGCGCAGCGCTTGTTTCACAGCGTCGTGCTTCATCTATTAGCACGGGGCAACTCCGGGAGGCTGCACCCCTTTCTTTATCTCTGCACGGCATGGAGGCTACATTGAGATGCCATCCCCTTTTTTTATTCTGCATGCTTGTTTCCTTTAATTGTTTATAGAATGTGTAACATTGAGTGGTGCGCATGATATTTAATGGGAGATTCACTACCCCACACATGATGTGTGGTCACCAGATTAAATAGACAGATGGATGCAGAGCAGTTTGCTTCCACACATGTCCTTCATCTATGTTCACAGCACTGTTCACCTCTTACTGTGACTTCCTGAATTCTGCTACAGTGTCACATACACAGAGAGCTGGTGAATGTGGAAGTGGAACCAACAATAACAACAACCAAAAGACAAGGCAACTAGCGTGGGCTCGCTGCTCACATATTGCAGGGATGCTGCGGGGTCTGCGCAGCTGGCTCAGTATGGAAGGGGAGGAGCACCTGGGGCACGTAGAGGTGAATAGTAGGGTAGACAGCCCTGAGCTGTGGTGGTAGCAGCCAGAGGAGGAGGAGAGCAGGGACCCTCAACGGCTGGTAGACCCTGATGACCAGAAAGCATTGCTGATCCAAGCAAAAGGCTGGGGAGTAAGTGTTAAATTGTCATCTGTTAACATGGTAACTATTGAGAGGGGCAGATATGCAGTGGGGAGTGCACTGGACAAACATAGTAGAACCATGCATATCATGCAAAGGAACCCCCACTAGCAAATGTCAACCTCATTTGACTTGCTTGCATCCTCCACATAAGATAGTTGCTTCCCTAAAGACTTAAGTTGGGTACCGTTCATTGACTACAAATCGTCCTTCTTCATATTCCTAGACATGAGTGATTTCCATTATTTTCAGTGAATTCACTCCCTCAAAACAGTGAACCCAACTCCCCTTCGAGACGTAAAAGGTGGAGTGTGAGGGATCATGACAGAGGCATTATGAATACTCTGGTGGGTTGCTGTGATCAGACCTTTTTTCCATTAAGTTGGTGCTATCACTTGTTTGCAAAATACTTGGACAGGAAGAGAATGAATTGAACTGGAGAAAAGGAAAGTTTTACATCCTTGTTGATATGTTGTGTCCACGTCCTTGCGTTCATGTCTCTGTGTCGGTCCATACTGGAATTGGAATCTTGTTTTGGATTCCTGCACTGTAGAGGACCCGGGGACACGAGAGAGAGGACATGTAATGCTGTGGGTGGTTGCCTACTGTACTAAATACTTGAATAAAGAGGCCAGTATGCAGGATTCAAAAAATATTTCAGGGAACTTAAAGAGGTTGTGCAAGAAGCAGTGTTGTTAGTTAAGCCTAACAAATCTGGGTTCAACAAAGTTGTTGACAAAAGGGCAAACCAAAGTGGGGAGAAGACATGTTTTCTTTGAGGATCTAAATTTCATGTCTCAAGTGTTGCACATCTGATCATTTTGCTAGAGTGTGTCATTCTCAACCACAGAAGAATAGTGTCAGTGTAGTGGAAGAGGAACATGAATTAGCTCATAGCATGGGTAATATGCTTTTGTGCATGAGAGTGCATGAGAATAATGTTACGAAGACCAAAGATCCTATAGATGATTTTCTCATTAACGACAACATTTTACCATTGTTGACAGATTCTGGTTCAAAAATATTTGGCAAAGACAGGGTATATGTTTCTCCCAGTGGCCCTGATATTTTGGGTTAGCATCACCAGGGGTGTTTTCGGAATTATTTAGAGACCTGGCAGACCAAACCAGAACAGTGGAAATGAATGATGGATATTTTACCAGCAATGAGTTCAATGTAGTGCTTCCAGAGAACAAGGACATTTTTAAAGAAAAACATGGTACACTGAGTGAAATTGAGCATATTATTAAAGTAAATGATGGAAGTGTACCAGTGAAGCATAAGTTTAGATGCATTCCGATGAGTATTAGAGATAAAATAGATGCACTCATACCCCAATTGTGTAGTGATGGTGTCATAGAACCAGTCAAGTCATCCTTATGGTTATCTCCCATTGTATTAGCCCGCAAAAAGAATGATGAATTTAGGATGTGCATTGATCTTAGAAGTCTTAATAAGGACATATGGGTGGATGGATATCCATTACCCCGTATTGAAGAGATGATCATTACCTTCAAGGAGCTAAGTGTTTTTCAAAGCTAAACATGAAGTATGCTTATCAACTGGTGGTACAGGCAGAGGAGTCTAGACATCTCACTGCATTTCAATTGTGCAGGGTGCCCTTAGGCTTCGTGTCAGCTGCTGCTGTGTTTCAGCGAGTAATTGGAGATGTACTAAAAGATTTGTCAGGAGTCCTGGTATTTCAAGACAACATTTTAGTTTATGGTGAAAACAAGAATGAACATGTCTCAAGAGGTAATGCTGTTCTGTCTGCACTCAGAGCAAGGGGATTGACTTTAAAGACGGGATAAATGTGGGTTTGGTGTAAGCAAAGTTGGAAATCTTGGGAATGAGGTGTCTGGGAATAGAATTTCACCACACCCTGGGTTACTCGAAGCTGTTGAGGAAGTCCCTACACCAACTGATCATGAACAACTTGGAGCGTTCCTTAGCATGTGTGAATTTTATGCCAAATGTTTTCATAATTATGCTACCAAAGTAGAGCAATTGATCAGTTTGTTAAAAAATAATGCAACATTCACTTTGGGGGACTTAAAAGAAGATTATTTTCTTATGATAAAAAGGGAATTTCTTAATTTTCCTATGTTGTCTCCATACATCCCAGGAAAGTGCTTATGCATTAATGTAGATGCAAGTGCTGTGTGGCTTGGTGATGTTCTATCTCAAGGGAAAGATAGCTCTGAACATGTAATCGCTTTTGCTTCATGTACACTCAAGCCACAGGAGCGACTCTATTATGAGATTGAAAGGGAAATGCTGGCTTGTATGTGGGCAGTAAAATAATTTGAATCGTATGTGTGGAAACCGGATTTCTGTTACGCACTGATCACAAGCCATTACTGCCTATTATCAGTGGGTTCCAATGATAATTCCACCAAGGCCATGGCTAGGTTGAAATGCTGAATGTGAAATTGTTGGAGTATCACTTTGATGTAAAATTCATTCCGGGGGCAGAGATATCAATGCTGACTGCTTATCTTATTTACCATGCTCAGATTTTCACTTTCACAGGGGAATTAGTGAGCAACAAGATAAACTTTGTTTGGTGGCAAGCATTTTGTGGGGTAAGTTCAAGTGTATCAGTGAAGAAGTATAAAGGAAGGTATTGGATTAGGACATAATTGTGAAAAAGTTGTGGAACACATGACAAAAGGGTGCCTAAAGAAACAAACGTAGCTGTTTAATTGCAGTCATATAGTAAGCTACAAACAGAGTTATCTGTGGAAGCGGGTCTTTTGTTCAGAGAGGACAAATTGATTCCACCATGTACTATCAGAAGTAAATTGTTGTAATTAAATCATGTGGGCCATTTGCGAATGACCCTCAATAGGAAAAGGTTGAGGGAAACATATTGGTGAGAGAAATCTTGAGAATTGAATTGGTAAATACCCTGTTTGTCTACAGAATGATAAAAACCTTAAGAGTGTGACACCTCTTATGGTGGAAGTTGGTACCCCAGAGAAAGATTGGACTAGAGTGAGTCTAGATCTTCTTGTTCCTTTTAGATAGGTACTTTATAGCCAACATTTTGCCACAGTACTGACTGACCATTTATCCAAATGGATGGATGCAAATTTGTGAGTGATGCCAACACTAAAACAGTCATTACTTTCTTAACAGATGTATTTTCAAGAGAAGGCTTTCCTTCTAAAGTAATATCGGATAATGGAGTACAGTTTATATCAGATGATATGGTGACGTTTTTAAGAGCTGTTGGTATCAAGCATAAAAGATGCTTTCTGTACCCTCCTCAAAGTAATGGCTGGGTTGAGAGGGCAAATATACTGGTGAGTGAATGTGTGAGAAGTGCAATCACTGAAGGGGGGATGTTGTAGATGCGATACGTGCCATGTTGTGGTCTAAGCGCAACACTCCGCATTATGTAACAGGGGTTTCACCTTTTCAAGCACGGAGGGGAAGATCTTCTCAGGATGTTATTAAAACTGCTTCTTTGAACAAGCTGTCTAATACTGAATCTACTTTTGACATTAAGCAACACATTGGGGACATGCATGTCAACATAGACGTAAAGTCAGATATGATGCATGCAAGAAAACCAAGTTAATTCCTTTCCAAAAAGGGGCTTGGTTTTGCATCAAGTTACCTAGTGCCAAAGTGATGAAGAGCAAAGTGATGTGTGGTGCACCGTGTGAAGTAAATGAAGTGAACACAGGTGGAAGTGCAGTGAGATTGAAAAATGGACAATAGTGGAATGTTGCTCGTGTGGAGAAAGTTACTGTTAGTGTGAGTTGTTCTGAGAATGAGATTTCTCATGCTCCTGTAAAGGCAAGTTGGGTCACCATGCCTAAGAGTGGGGTGAGTGGGATTCTTGTTCGAGGAGACTTGGGAAATGTGAACCTAGGGTTCCTGTGAAGTTCAAGGACTTCGTAATGAGTTGAATATATATGGTCAGTATGCATATTTACATTTACATACTTGTTATTTTAAAATTGGTAAATATGGTATGATGTTCTATTAGCATGTGTATATACTATATTGTTGTGTTTATCATTGTTATTATTACTTTGTTTCATTCTAGTTTGGTTGAACTTATTAGTTCCTTTGTTTTGTATTATTATTGAGAGGGAGGTGTGTTATATCCTTTAGGTTTCACCTAGCGATGCAGAGCATGCACTGCTTGCTTAGCGAGATCTATTGTTGTCGATTTTGCTTCTGAAGGGGGGCACGAGATGTGCACGCGCCCGGACAGGAGATGTGCACGCGTGCGTGCATGGCGCGCTTACGTCAGCTGCTTCCACGCTCAGACAGGAGATGTGCACACGTATGGTGTGCAGGCACGATGCGCTTACGTCAGCTGCTTCCATTTACCAGCTTGTGAACGGACAGCGCAAAGGGAAAATCATCAAAAAATGTGGTGTTGTGTGAGCAGCGAAATAAAGGCAGATGGGAAAAAAAAGTCTTGCTAGAGAAGAGATATAAGACAATACTTTAATTACATGCCCATCGTGCTCTTAATATACGAATGAGTGTAGCTGGCTCAAGATGGCTCAAGATCGAGACGCATATACTTTATATAGATCTCCAGGGCTGGCGTGTGGCTCCTACAACAAATGTAATATGCTAATTGTGCAGTTCAGTTGATAAAGCCTTGTCAAACAAAATGACATATAAGCGCATTGATGCCTCGTTAGAGTTCGTAATCGCTATATAAATACAATTACAATACAATATAGGAACATAAGCATGCAGGGACCTACTAGGTGGCATTGAGTCATGGCAGGGATGTATTTCACCCGTTGTTGCTCGGACACCATAGGGGAAGTTAATCCCTCTACAGCTGGGTCCTGTCTGGGCACTTGAGAGGCTTGGAGCTTCTTACCTCTTTAATGGCTCTAGTTAATTGCTCAAGGACAGACGACCTATCACTTACATAAATAGACAACAGATTGCCACAGCAAGCTACACTCACAAACTGAATGAATGAATGAATTGAGTTCTTATATAGCGCAGCCTGAGAAGCCAACCTAAACATCAACCAATAGGATAAAGGGGAATAGAGGAGGGCTAGAAATCGTGCCTGGGAAAGAGCCAAGTTTTCAGGCTCTTTCTAAACTTAGCCAAAGAGTTGGCTTGTCTAATGTTCTGAGGCAGCTCATATGAAATATATAATAACCTAGGCAATTCAATACTTGAAACTCATGGCAAGGTGACAAAGGAGAAAGGAATACTAATTAAATCCAAAGGATCATTAGTCATAAATTTTATTAATAAAAAAAGGAGGAAAAATTAGTAAAAATCAGTAAAGAAATTAGTTATACATTTACTTGCACCGAATTACACAATTTGACCTAACAAAAAAAAATTAAAATCACAATACAATTGAACAGATTACACAATTTCAAGAAAGAAAACAGTATAATAAAAGAGTAAAAGTGGCAAACAATTTGTCTCGACGCGCGTTTCGGCGACCAGCGCCTTCTTCTGGAGTAGCCACAGGTTATCTAGTAATAAAAGAAATTATTTTTCAATTGTAAAAGAAACCATACATAACCTACTATCACGGATTCCAATTTGTATTAACATGTTTAACACTTGCTATTAGTTTATCATTTAAAAAATTCCTTGACTGAAATCGACCAGATCATAGTAAACATCTCCTAATATCACTTTGAGACCCATGTAGTGTACAGTTCTTACAAACAGACTTATAGTATTCAACATACTTGTTTCCATTGCTCATTATGATTTTTAAAAAGCAGATAACTTCGAAAACCCAGATGATAAAAAGGGGGGGAAAAAGGGGGGGGGGAAACAGGGGGGAGTGAAAGAAGCGGGAGCACACATATGGCCTAATATTAGAACTAGCTTCTTTACTTTACTTTTCAGTAAATGTGACCTTTCATCAAGAATAATAGATATATAAGATAACCGATTTCCACATCTATTGATATAAAAATAACAGGTTTACTGACAGTTTGTATAATTCTCGCAGTTAACAATTATGTTTTGTGGGTAATGGTTAAAAGACGATTTAACTAAAAAAGAATAAGGATGGGGAATCAGAAAAATAACATAATTTGAGTTATCGTTGGTTCCATTCAATCATATGTGTGTTCTTTCCAAAATGGCAGATATGTTAAAAAAATAACTTACAATCTTAGATATATTTTATATCTTAATGATGCCTTGATGCGGCCAAATTGGCGATGAAATTACTTCTCATGTGGGGATCTTTTATGATGATAAATCCCTTCTTTGAAGATGACTCTAAAGATTAAATCAGTTTTGCACTTATCAATATCACTTAGATCGACATTTAGATATTATTGTGTTCAAACAAAAACCCCTGTTTAAATACAGTACATGTTAATAAACAGACTGTTTAAACTTTAGTGGTCAATATCGAGGAAATAAATTTTCCTGATTTATAAAAAATATATAGCACATGGAATTGCACATTAATTCCAAGGTATATTTTATTGAGCACGTGTATCCTATACATCTATTTAGATTTTAGTTGCCAGTATCAAAATAATGCATTTACTTGTTCAATGGAAGATATTGCAGATAGATTTTCACAGTTAAATGATAAGGGGTCATCCTATGAGAAGCGTACGATCTAGGATATTAATATTTATTTTTTAATTAAATCATGCCAGCAAGCACACAACGATATATGAAATATTAAGGAATTACCTTTCAATCAGTATGAAAAGTCATTTTAGCCCCTGGTCGTAAAGGGAATCAATGCACGATAAAATCCCTACGGAAATATATAACAGACCGAACAATAGTTATAAAATAGTTTAAGCATTTCCTACATCCATAGATGAGCGGCTACAACACTGAGAGCCCTCCCCCCCATCCTAGAGCCTCTAAACCTGGTAGTCTTCAATATATTTGCGCTGGAGGAACGGAGCTGCCTCTTGGGTTTGTACCAGGCAAACTTCTCCTGCAATGGGATAGGACCCAAGTCATGTGCTGCTCTGTAGGCAATGCAAAGTGATTTAAAGTGAATCCTTTCTTTGATGGGCAGCCAGTGAAGGTCTTTCAAAGCCAACGTTGTGGAGGACCCACGTTGCCTGTTTAGCACCATCTTTGCTGCCATAGACTGGACTCTCTGCAGCCCCTGAAGAATATATTGCGGTGCTCCTAGATACAGTGAGTTGCAGTAGTCCAGCCTACTCAGCACAATATTCCTCATTACAAGTGAGCGCGAGTCTTTGGGAAGTAGTGGAAGAATCTGTCGTAGCATGCGCATCAATGAAAGGCACACGCTGACAGTCTTGTTAGCCTGGGACTCCATTTGGAGGTTATCGTCCACCAAGACTCCCAGGTTGCGTACTGTTTTGGCTGGAACCAGAGGCTCCTCATCAGGAGTGAGTCTGAATTCCAGAGGTAGATGTTGGGTCATTCTGGCCGTGGGGCAGTATACCACCTCCGTTTTCCCCCCATTAAATTGCAAAGAATTTCTCCTAAGCCATACCTCAGTCTGGCGCATGCATTCCTGGAACGTATCCATGGATACTGCTTGTTTTCCCTCCAGGGAAAACACCAGTTGAGTGTCGTTGGCGTAATTGACCAGGTCAATGCCAAAGGATTTAATAATGGGGAACAGGGGCTGTAAATAGATATTAAACGATATGGGACTAATCGCAGAGCCCTGTGGTACCCCATGATGTCCTGGGGACTTTCTGGAGGTGAAAGGTGTCATAGTCACCATCTGCTGTCTTCCCGATAAGTAGGATTGCAGCCATTAAAGGGCCCGTCCTGACACCCCTATCCTCTCCAGTCTTTCCACCAGTACTGCATGGCTCACCGTATCGAATGCGGCTGACATATCCAGTAATACTAGAATGGTATCATTCCCATTGTCAGCACGCATTCGTAGATTGTCTAATACGGTGGCCAGAGCAGTCTCGGTGCCGTGACCTGGACGAAACCCAAATTGGTCCCTATCCAGCAGATGGTTGTCTTCCAGATAACTTGAAAGACTTTTGCTGACTGCTTTTTCCAGGATTTTGATTGGGTATCGCAGAAGGGAAATAGGTCTAAAATTTCCTGGTGTCTTAGGGTCTAACAAGGGTTTTTTCAGCAGTGGTGTCACTACTGCCTGCTTCCACGCCTCAGGAACTATTCCTGCTTCCAGGGATTGGCTGCAAATTTGTCGCAGCCAGGGAAAGGTGTCTCGGCCAATGGTTTTCCAAATTTTGTTTGGAAGAGGGTCAAGTGGAGAGCCAGAGGACACACTATTGGCCAGGTTGTTAAAAGAATCGTCCGTGAGGACTAGAAAGCTGTCCAAGGAGGTATTCGCCTTTGCTACTTCCTCCGGCCTCTGGATAATATTGTCCAGGTCGCTAATATCATTAGGATGAAGATCTCCGACAATTTTAACTGGCACGCACGAGGCAGGCACGTTCCCATAGCCGGGTGTGTCAACTGTGCCCCATGAAGTTTGCGACTTTGGTTATTTTTTTGTGTATTTACGTTTTCTCCTTACAGAGCACAAATGGCTAGGAAATGATGGGCAAGATATATTTGTTCTGCATTATCCTTCGGCCGTGTTGTGACTCCTTTGTTTTCCCTTGTTGCATTGTGCGTTTTTTGCAAACTTTTTATGAGCACTCAATGCATGTTATGATGTAACAGACAATTTAGTTTATTTAGAACAGAGAAGTTCAGCAGGATATAGTTAGGGTAAAAAGTTTGTTAGTAACAATGCAGAATGCCAAAAGCGCTGAAAAAAATTAAAACCTTTTTTGCTTAAAGAAGGATTCAAACCATCAAATATATTATAAAGATCACTTCCCTTGTTGTAAAAAGTAACAAACAATCTAAAGCAGTGGTTCCCAAACTTTTGACTCCTGAGGACCCCCATTGACTCACCACTGGAAGCCGGGGACCCCCCAGCAATTTGTTCGATTTAAATTTCAAACATTAAAAGAGTATTTTGGAAAAAATAAACACTCGTGCACACAAAACAAATACTCCAATTACTAAGGATGTTAGTATTTTAAATTGAAAGAGTTTGCAAAAAACTGAAAATTTTAATGGGAAGGTTGATGCTGCATCTCTGGGATTACCTTTTAAATGGTTACTTTTATTTCGCAGTACAAGGCTCCTACTCCTGCCAGGGCCAGAGTGGAAACCCAAAGCAGCCCTGGCAAATGTTTTCAGACCAGTCCCCATACAGTGCACACCAAGTTCGGTGAGTGAGGCTGACCACTACAAAGGGGGCTTTGGGAGGCTCCCCCCACCAAGAAAATTTATGATAAAATGGTGCATTCTACAACACATTTATCATTATATATTGAATTGTATTAGCTTTTAAAGAATAGTAAATGATGACCTTACTATGCACCAGGATACAACAATCTTTGTTGGGGTTCTTCAATGATTCCGTTATTATCACCCTTCAACAGTGCCTCTCATTTCTCCATAGCACATCTGTCACATGTATTTCATTTGTTTTATAGCACATATCATACCATTGTAGGATGTCAGAGCACTTTAAATCACACACATATAGAGACAATGAATCATACTCGTAAATCAGTGTAGAGAAAATGTTACATAAGGCAAAGGGGACTACAAGTTGTAGGATTCACGTCATTCATACTGGTAGGCATTTTTAAAGAGTGCTTGGTCTGGAAAAGCACAAACTTAGGATTCAGAACCTAACACACAGGTTAGCATTAACTTTAACAATAAAAATGTATTTCCTCCCAAATAAACCCCTTTAGCAGCATTAGGATAATGAAAGACTGGGAAAAAGCATGCGTTACTAACTTGTATCATGCAGTGTGTAAGCAGCTCTTTGATGACAGTTTAAAGGTCACTGTGCTAGATTATGATTGTCTCTTATGAGCTGAAGAGTAACAAAAGAATCTCTGTGACAAAAGAAGTAATGCACTGACCTATGCACATAAAATACTGTTTTTTAAAATGCATGGTATGTGTTCTTTGCTGCAGGCATATTAACCCTCTGTGCTACATTAGATAAGTCGAACCTGCCACTGGACAAAACTCTCATCTCTGTCCAGCAGGTACACTAATCACTGGTGTTATCTTGACTCTTTTATTGTTGCTCGATAACTGCTAATTCTACAAGGAATTTTGGAGTGCTATTAAAACTGCTGCCTGAGGACCCCCTGGGAATGTGTCAGGGACCATTGGGGGTCCACGGACCCCAGTTTGGGAAACATTGATCTAAAGGATTGAGATGCATTGATGCTCAAGGCAACACCAGTGTTCTCTGTTATTTCTTAGTGAGATGGAAATATAATAGTGAAATTGGATTTTGTTTCTAGCGCTTTCTCATTTAATGTTAGATAAAATTGGTGCATTTGTGAACAATCCTTAATTTGACTTACTGCTTTTGTGCTAGATATGTACAATGCTCGAAAATAATGTATGAAAAATGTATGTGTGTGGGTACTGCACTCTGCTTTACTAAATTTAGGTGCGTTTAATCAAAACCGTGTGCTACCTTTGATTGGTGCCTGCTACACCTATAAATCAATGTATTAAGCCTGACACCAAACTGGCTGCCAGGACTCTAGGGTGCACAACAAAGAAATGAGCGAACTCTTAGTCCATATAAACTTTTTGCTTGTATTTAAACCATCATTTATCGTATATATACAATATACATCTCATAAAACAAGTCCATCATCATCAAACATAATTTACAATGTGCAAATCAATGTGGTCAATAATATGCATAACAGAAAAGAAGAATCAATTCAAAATATGAACCCAATGCATTTCGGGACCTTTCGTGGCCCCTTCGTCAGGGGTCTGTCAAGAGAAGGAACATAAATTAGTGAAAAGGAAACTAACTTCTTTCGATGTTCACAAGTTTCTCAGTTACTTTAAATACAAATAAATTTATTCTGTGATTATAAGTTTGATAGCGTCTCATTACCTGAGCTCCTAACTCTTTTAATTTTAGAAATTACATTACTTGTTTGATTGCGCTAGTTTGGCATGTCTTTTTGACTAAAACAACCAATTATTACACGCTAAAAGGGCTATTTACATTAGCAGCTTGAGTCATAGGCTTTTTGCTGAGCCTACCTACCGTTTATGGCAAGTTGCTTGAAATAATGAACGATACTTCTATAGAAAAGGATGAGATTGAGCGCGAAGCTCTTTAGTATACTGTGGTGTAATGCGTATTATCTAAACATATTGTATCTTTACTTTTAAACAAAGAGGTGCAATCATTACCTGCGAGCCTATGCGTAACGCGTTGGTCTCGCTTCTATGGCCAAGAAAAGTAAAAGTATCGTTCATTATTTCAAGCAACTTGCCATAAACGGTAGGTAGGCTCAGCAAAAAGCCTATGACTCAAGCTGCTAATGTAAATAGCCCTTTTAGCGTGTAATAATTGGTTGTTTTAGTCAAAAAGACATGCCAAACTAGCGCAATCAAACAAGTAATGTAATTTCTAAAATTAAAAGAGTTAGGAGCTCAGGTAATGAGACGCTATCAAACTTATAATCACAGAATAAATTTATTTGTATTTAAAGTAACTGAGAAACTTGTGAACATCGAAAGAAGTTAGTTTCCTTTTCACTAATTTATGTTCCTTCTCTTGACAGACCCCTGACGAAGGGGCCACGAAAGGTCCCGAAATGCATTGGGTTCATATTTTGAATTGATTCTTCTTTTCTGTTATGCATATTATTGACCACATTGATTTGCACATTGTAAATTATGTTTGATGATGATGGACTTGTTTTATGAGATGTATATTGTATATATACGATAAATGATGGTTTAAATACAAGCAAAAAGTTTATATGGACTAAGAGTTCGCTCATTTCTTTGTTGTGCACCCTAGAGTCCTGGCAGCCAGTTTGGTGTCAGGCTTAATACATCGAAAATAATGTATAACACTCCCGCAAGGGCCAAGAAACCAAAGGGCACACCTAAAAATGCAGGGCTCTTTGTAGGAGCCTGGTGCATCGTGCACACCTCAGGGTGGTAATAATGTGTGACATTGGCAAGGACGTGCTGTTTGCACAATATCCCCCTTCAACCCTCCCCCAATCACCCCAACAAGGAGATATGCCAGACACCCATTGTAAATAAGCATTTGCAATGCAATAGGTCTCTCATTTACGCGAGTTTAAGCTATTGGCATTGTAAATGACAATGCCTTTTATTTATGTTTTAAAAACCAAATCATAAAAAAGACATTGTCATTCACAATGCCAATAGCTCAAACTTACGTAAATGCGAGACCTATTGCATTGCAAATGCTTGTTGATGTGTTGTGTCCATCCCCTCGCGCTTGTGTTTATGTGTCTCTCGGGCCGTATTGGAAGTAGAATCTTGTCTCGGATTCCTTAATGGTCGAGGACCAGGGGAAGGGAGAGAGAGGACGTGTAATGCCATGGGTGGTTGCCTACTGTATTGAATACTTGAATAAACAGGATTAATCATTGCTACCTTCTCAGTGCCTTCCCTCTTAACAACATACATGCACGCTTTCTTTTTGCCCTGTTTGGCGGATCTAGTGTCTCTCTGAAAGGGGTTTTACTGTTTGTGTATCCTAAACATGTATGAGCTTTTCAATGTTCTGCGACGCAGGGTCAACTGTTCCAGAGTGCCTCTAGGCATTTAACATACTGTATTGTTTATCTTCACGTTTGGTTATTACCAGAGATTCCTTTTACAGGCAGTCTGCATACACATTATTTCCCTGCCAATCGCACAGGGAGCTCAACTACGTAAAGGTCAATTCCAGAGTAAAAACATCTTCCAGGAGCAGAGCCCATATTGAATTTGTATTTTTGTCGTTTTAGGTCACTCCTTTACTATGAAGTAAAACATCTTGTAGGGCTTGACAATCTATCTTGAATTACTGTTTTTACACGCATTAAGCACTCACACAAGAGAGAGACAGTTATGAACGGCAGTTCAACATGCGACTGAAATATCCGAACCAATCCTTAGTGAAGATATAGACGTCACCTTCCTAACCGAAACTTGGCTCAATGATCATTCAACATCCATCCTCGACTTACTCTCCCCTTCGGTTACTCTATCCTCAGAAAAGACAGACCTAAGAGAATAGGATGTCTAGCAATAATCTTTAAAAACGAACTCCAGCTCTCCCTAGCCAAAAACGTAGACTTTGAAACATTTTAATTCCTTGGAGCAGAACTTAAAATTCAAGGTGCCCCTCCACTACAACTACATAATATCTACCACCATCCATGTGAACCTCTTCCCTTTGCTAAGGAACTATCTGACCTTCTTTCACAATTGTCACTTTCGAACTCTAAAAATCTCTTCCTAAGAGACGTGAACCTCCACTGGAACATGCCTGACGTACCCACTATCAAACTTAAACTAAAATACAGGTTAGGGATCCTGCCAGCCATACCCCATCTTCCACCATGGCTGAGAAAGAACTATGAGAATTTGAACTGGCTATGTGGAGTTGGGAAAGAGGACATTGAACATATAATATGCTCCTGCATCAAACTAAAAGAAGAAAGGGTATGTCTCCTTAAAACTCACTTTAATTAACGTGGCATACGCACTCGGAGACAAGCAGTACTTGCATGTTTTAACCCAAGGGACCCACAACTAAATGGGAAGCTAGTCAAGTTCCTATCTCAAGTAGCTGCTAAGCAAATGACCAGCGGTACAGTAAATTGCACACAGACCTATGAGGCTTCAAGGAAAACGAACTATGGACATACTGCACTTTTTTAACATTTATGCATGCCCTAGCACATAAAGCCTTTTTAACAGTCCATTGATCGAATAGGAATTTAATTAAAATGTTTTATCAGAATGTATTTTTGTAATGATTTTAACTAATCAAAAACAATACATTTTTTACTTACTATCAAACTTCTCAATAACCTCCTTAAATTAAGTGACCTCAAACAACTCTGCCTTTCCCCAACATATTCTAAAGGGGCTACTCTTGACGCCATCATTTCTAACCGTAATCTGGCATCCCTATCAAACATCATCCCTATCGACTGGTCTGATCACCACCTCATATTGTTCCTGATCTCACCCGTAGCCCAGTCAGCCCCTTCCAAAAGCAACAAAACCACTATATTATCCAGAAACCTTAATCGTATTCCCCCAGGTGTTCTGGAGACCAACCTCCAAGCACAACTGTGCCGCACACCTCCCTCTCTCAATGCAAACAACCTCACTGACATTTCAATAAATCGGTCTCGAGGTTCTTGATCAAATCGCTCCACCCAGACCAAAAACTCTTAAAAATATTCCTTCCAAATCTTGGTTTAACTCTGACCTCAATAATGAAAGACAAGTACTCAGACTGACAGAGAGAACCTGGAGAAGCACCCTTCCCCCTCCAATCTTGTCCTCCTTCGAACCGCTAGATCCGTTTACAACAAGCACATTTTTTACTAAAAGGCTTCCTTCTTCCAATCACAGTTCTCCCAGTCCACAAACAGACCCAGAGAACTGTTCAACATTATCAGAAATAAAACCTCCCCTGCCCCCCACCATTGTGTCGGCCACCACAAGCAAATGTGAAGAAATCGCCAACTTTTTCACTGAAAAAATTGCCAAAATTGATCAATCCTTCACTCTAACTCAAATACCTCCCAACCCCCTCTGTTCCCCCGATACTTGTTCGACTCCCCCCCTGCTGCTCACACCCCCAATGTCCTCCCCATCCCCACTTTCCTCAGCCGTTCTTGAATTTCCGCCGGTCAACCCTCAGCTCAAAAACAATGCCTCCTGGCTGAAGTTTCACTCCGTTTCCGAACATCGGGTCCAAATTAAAACCACCCTCCCACACTAAAGACCCCCTACCATCCTTCCTTGTCCAAGACCTAAAACACGTCATTGTCCCGTAATGGACCAATATCATCAACTCCTCCCTTTCCTCGGGATGCGTCCCGGTCTCCCTCCAACTCGGACAAATCACTCCCATTCCAAAAATCTCTAAGGCCGACCCAAACAACCCCAACAACCTCCGCCCTATCTCAAACCTCCCCATTCTCTCCAAAGCTCTTGAAAAATGTGCCCTCCAGCAGTTGGATAAGCACATTGACACTTACAACCTACTCGACCCCCTACAGCCCGACTCTATTTAACATCTTTATGACACCTTTGGCGGCACTGGTGGAGTCTTTTGGGGCCCGGATCGTGTCCTACGCGGACGACACGCAACTGCTTTTTGCGTGTGGGAAGGATCAGGCCTTCGATGGAGAGTACATCCGGGGGTGTCTGGAGCTGGTTTTTAGCTGGCTTCAGCGAAACAGTCTTAAGGCCAACCCCAGTAAATCGGAGGTGCTGTTTTTCGGCTGCCTCCAAGACCCTGACTGGCGTGCGTGGTGGCCCGTGGATAGTTGTCCTCCAGCACAGGCATCGTTGGTGGCCAAAAACCTGGGAGTGAAGCTGGACAATGGCCTGTCGTTGTTTCCACACATACGGGGTCTGACGGGGACTTGCTATGGGCTGCTCAAGATGCTCCGGAAGTTCCTACCTTTGCTCACAGAGGAGCATAGGAAGATCACCATACAGGCCTTAGTGGGGTCTAGATTGGACTATGCCAACGTCCTCTATCTAGGACTCCCAGACTATCTGGTTCAGCAGCTGCAGGTTGTGCAGAATTCCGCGGCCCGCGCGATCTTCGGCCTTCATAGGCGAGCAAGAGCTTCCGCATTGGTGCAGGCGCTTCACTGGCTGCCCATCCGAAAGCGGGTTATGTTCAAGGCTCTGACCTTGGCACATAAAGCGCTATTTGGCGCAGGAGCAAAGTATCTGCAGCGCAGGCTGACCTTCTACCGTCCTACTAGATCACTGCGATCGGAGTCTCTGTTCCTGGCCATAGTGCCACGAGTGAGGAAGGCACGCACTGGGGGTCGTTCCTTTAGTTTGAGGGCCCCTCAGTTGTGGAACACCCTGCCTTTGGCATTACGCTCCTCCTCAAACCTGCTCTTGTTTAGGAAAGGCCTGAAGACTTGGCTTTTTAATCTTTAGGGGTCCCTTTTCTTTTTCTTTTTTTCTTTGTTTTTGTTGTTTTCTGCATCGGTGTTATGTTGTTTTATTCTGAGCTGCCTGATAAAGCGCCGGGACACTCCCCTGGAGTAGCCGTGCGCTATAAAAATAAACATATAACATAACATAACATAACAATCCGGCTTCTGTAAAGGCTGCAGCACTGAAACTGCATTGCTAAATATAGTTGATGACATCCACCTTGCCCTAGACAATGGCGAGACCTGCTTACTCATTCTCCTTGACCTCTCTGCGGCATTTGACACAATTAACCATTCAACGTTACTCAATACACTTACATTTCGGTTTGGCCTTAATGGCTCCATCCTCAACTGGTTCAACTCCTACTTCCAACACAGTACCCAACAAGTAAAAATCCAAAACTGCCTATCTAGCCCCACCCCGGTCTCCCTCGGTGTCCCCCAAGGATCTATCCTCTCTCCTTCTCTTTTCAAACTATTCATGGAAACCCTTACCCTCATTCTCAAACAAGATGATATTAACTATCACCTTTATGCAGATAACACCCAACTGTACTATAAAATTAAATCCCATGCTGATGTACTACACCTTAACACCGCCCTGTCCAATATCCTATCCTGGTTCTATTCCAACCATCTCAAACTTAATCCTAATAAAACTGAAATGATTCTTTTCTCTCCTAAAAACAACCGTCTCCCCATCCTAACATGGATCACTGACCTCAATGCCCTTAACTGTTAGCTATCTCTCTCCAAATCAGTAAAATCCCTCGGCATCACCTTCGACAGTAAGCTTATGCTCAACTCCCATATAAAAAACTCAGCAAAAGGAGCACTTTATACGCTCCAACATCTCAAAAAAATCAAACCCTTCATTCCAGCGGAAGATTTCAAATCAGTTGTGCAATCCCTAGTTCTTTCTAAAATCGACTATGGTAATAACCTTCTCTCCGGTTCTCCCAAAGTTCACCTGGAACCCCTCAAATCTGTTCTAAACCTGGCGGCTAGGCTTACTACTGACTGCAAATATAATGACCACATCTCGCCGGCTCTACAGTCCCTTAAATCACTTCCTATTGAAGAAGATCCTCCTATAAATTAGCCTGCATTACACACAAAGCCCCCCATCAAAGGACCCCGCTCTACCTGTCAAACAAACTCAAAAAAGCTGGCAGTGCACGACAGATGAGAAGCACTATATCTCTTCTCCTCGCTCCCCCTCTGCTAAAAAAGAAGGCTGCACAATCTCGCTCCATCTCTGGTAAGGCCCCCAGCATCTGGAATGCCCTGCCCAAAGACCTACGACTTAACCATTCATACGTCAGTTTTAAAAAAGAACTTAAAATGCTCCTGCTCCACAAATATTGGGGTCCTTAATCATTCTATTTCCATTCCTGTCGTTCAATCTCTTCCTTTCTGAATCCCCTACCTTCCCCCTCTCTCTCACCTCTCCTGTACTCTACCAACACCTGCTCCACACCTACACCATACCCCTCCTCAACACTTGCCTCCCCCTCCTTTTCACCTTCCTCCTTACATTTTGTCCACCCCTCCTCCTCCACACTCGCCTAACCCTTCCTTTTTGACAGAAATGAGTCTAGCTCCTTATTACTGTTCATTAATTTGAATTCTCCCATTCTTATGTTGTAATGTAAATAGCTTCATCCTTTCACGGTGTATTCTAATCAAGATATGTTACTCATTTTGTTCTCTTAGGCTACCATATCATAATGTTTCATTTCACTATTATTTGTTTTGTAATCCATGTCCTATCGTCATGCCAATGTAAACCGCTCTGATACCTCAGGGTGAAGCCAGCACTATATAAAACCTTTAAAATAAAATAAATAAAAGAAAAGAAAATGACATGAAATGTGCCAAATTTTCTTAACAACACACAGAATTAGTATTGGACTGGGATTTTAAGGTTATGAACAATTATTGCATGCACACTAGTTCTTTAGATTTCACCTACAACAACCTTCAGCTGTCAGTTATCACAAATACCTATTGTGTAACCTACCAGAATTTACAGTGGGCTTTCAGCCAGCACATTACTTACCATTGGCTGGCTTTCTTTTGAATCTCATTTGCTTGCTTCTTATTTGATGGCTTTCTTTCCTCATACTGTGCTCATCCTACCAGTAGAGCATAGCCGCATTACCACCTTTTTGTTTGCATGAGTTGTATTCTTCCACTGTTTTCATTCAGGGAAACTACTTGTTTCAGACGAGACCTGTTGGCTTTGCCAATGCTTGTTTGATCCTTACATTAGGTAATACAGCTAGAGCTAAGTCTAACATAGATTTTTATGGTCTGGTTTGACAGTGGAGCTGTTGCCAGAAAATTATGTGAACATCAGTAGGGAGTGGCTTTCACCCCACCCACATTGTGGAAGCCAGGAGTACATATTTTGATTGGTCATGAAGTTGTGTGCTATCAATACGTGCTTGCCCTCCACGCAGCTGTGATCATTTTATCTATCCAGCTGCCTAAGCATGAACTTTCAGGTGCACACACATGACACTGTAATGCTATTAAAGTGTCATAGATAACTAGATCAGTTATGTTGCTTTTCTCTGGCAGCAGCACAGATGAGTAGAGGGCAGTCTTCATCTAAATGAACTTTTAGGTCTGACTTGACAGTGCAACTGCTCCTTGAACTTTTAACCTACATCAGTATTATTATACAGTTCTTTCCTTGACAAAATGCATCTCTATTCCCAGGCTATTCACCTGTTATGCTTTACCTTGCCATGCAGCATTCATTTATAGCCAGACATATTGGCATTGCGAGTGCTTGTTTGTTTGATTCTACTTGTATGATGTACTGTTTTTTGATTTTGTCATAACTGCGTGTCCATATGATATACATTTTCTAATAGGCTTTAATAACTTGGGCCTGGTTACTATCATGTCAGGAGATAGTGAAATCAAACACAGAAACTCACTAGAGATCACCGTCCAGCTGAACATCGTACCTCACTTCCTGTGGGGGACGTGTAGGAAGGAAGAGAGTGGTGACGTGGTTGGCGAAAAGGGAGAGGAAGGAAATCTGACGTGCTGGAGAGCAGCTCCGCGTTGGTGAGCATGTGTCATGCAAGGAGAAAACATATATAAAGACTTAAAGAAACCCCACGTGTTGGCCTCCATACGTCCGGGCCTCTCATAGTTACTTAAGGCTGTTGCACGCTCAGAACACCAAGGAATGTTTCACGTTTTAACGTGCTGAATGGGTTGTTCATTGCCGAGAAGTATTTACTAATTCAAGTTTGTTTTTTTATCATGGTGACGAAGAATGTTGTTATTATAGCCCCTTCTTTTATTGTCATCACTTTTTATAACACCCCAGGCCTGGGCTTAGATTAATATTAGCCACATTACTTTCTTCCTGTAATATAGTAGACTCATCAGTGGTGTGTTTGGCTGGTAAGGAGGTATCTACCCTTCTTTTTGTGTGCTTCCCCCCCTTTTGCTTTGTTGTTTCCTGCAGGTTCTAACAGGTCTAGTAATTGGCAGAGCCTCCTCATTGTCAACAATTGATGTATTTAAAATTTCTAAATGGGGCTCAAAGTGAACCTGGGCTTCCACCGTTGTGGCCACAACAGGACCCATTTCAGGGGTGGCAACCTCTGGCGGATCCTCCAGAGGGGTCAGAGAATCTTGAACGGTGTCAAGTGGGCTCCCTCTACCTAGGGAGACCCTCCTATCATTATTAATTTTATTTACCATCTTTACCAGGTAGTTATCAATTGGGCCTACCCCGGATATAGATTTCTCATTCGTGGCTCTTGGCATAGTTTTTCCTAGTTCCTAGATTAATTCTACTTAGAGGAAGTAAAGCAGGATGTATGACCTAAACAGTACAGCGAAAATAAAAAAATATTTAGGTTGTCAATCCACTCTACTGTGTGACAGCTTTACCAGATATCACTGTCCTAGGTCTCCAGAGGACACAACTCAATTTAGACAGAATCTAGGGCCCTACCCTGTCTCCTCCTGTCTATGACTGTCATAGACTGTCCCGCCCTTGTCCCGGGCTTCTCCCGGTCGCTCCCGCGTGCGACTCGCGGGGCGAGGGGCGTTCCGGTGTTTTCAAGCGCCTCCGGGGGCATCTGCGTCACCCTGTTGCGCCGGGGCAGCTGGGAGCTGCGGTGGATCCGGCGTGTGCAGCAGAGTCCCACACTCCGCCCGTGCCGTTGCCCTCACGGCAGGATCTGGACTGCTGGATGGCCGTTGCCCTCACGGCGTAGAAGCGTGCAGGTACACTTAGAGTTTGCCCTACTAGTTCGCTCTCTGGAAGCCAAGTTTGAAGCAAAACTAGAAGAGTATGTCCAACCCCTAGTGCGCAAACTCGACAGTGTCACTGCCGAAGTAAAGAGGATAGGAGGGCTGATAGCCACACAACTAGCTTTGGTTGATAGTGCAAAACCTACTGGGAAGGGTACAGGTGGGGTAGAGCAGGAAGTTAGGACTAAAAATCAGCAGCAATCCTCTCAGCACAGAATTAGAACTGACTCAGTTACCCCGGTTCCTACTACAGTAGTGAGCGTAGTTACACGACCGAATTTAGGGCCTGATGGTACATCTAGTAGCAATCCCGTCAAGAGAAGTAAATTTATAAATCTTCCGCCGGATTGCGCCCCCTACGTAGTAGTTCTAACCAATGTCCCACCCCCTGATTTGCACTCGGCCCAGTCACCTGAGGAATCGCATGATTCCCTCAAAAATAAAACTGTGTCGTGGTTGAATATGAGGTGTGGTTTCCCCATAAAATTTACTTCTGAAATTATATCAACCAGAAGGGCGAACTGGATTGGCCCCTCTAGAAAGACGTGCAGCGGGAACTGCATAATTGTAAATTTTAGACACCCACAACATGTGGCTACAGTTTTGTTAAGGGCAGCCTCTATGACGTACGATGCCAATAGTATTTGCGTGCGCCCTCTTGGGTTCTTCTATAATCACCTAGCTAGAGCCCCCCCACATAGGGCGAGACTGAGACCACATACACCTGTCGAGTCTCGGACGCCAGGCTTATCGCAGGGATCTGGTGGAGAGAATTATTTTAAATATGGGCCTAATATTGTCACACACAACAGATTTGATGCACTTTCTGGCCTAGAGATGTGCGATTGACGTGAGGTTGGTGAGGGTCCGGGAGATGAGACCGCCCTAGATCTGGTTCCCTCGGTATCTGAACATACTACATTGATTTCTTACAATATATACTGTAATCCCGCAACTGTGTGCAACGCCGAGGGGGAAAAGGTTAAGATGTTAAGTTGGAACGTTGCTGGGCTGCGTTCCAAGAGAGATGATAGCAAATGGTTAAACTTTGTTAAATAACATGATATTGTTGCTCTCCAAGAGACATGGGACAAGGCCTGTGATTTTTGGATGGATAGCTTTACATCGCATTTTGTCCCTGCGTTGAGATCGACAGCAGGGAGAGATAGAGGGGGCCTCGTGCTATTTGTCTCTGTGAATGTAAGAGGGAGAGTTAAAAGGGTAGATTGTGCCTCCCATAATTTTCTTATTCTGGAATTAAGCCTGGCTAATAATACCAAACTAATTCTAGTGAACTGCTATAATTCGCAGCAAGGGGATTTCCCAAATGAGCATTTAGTTTGGTTGACAGATTTTTTAAATACCTATAAGGAAAAGCAAACCACTTTTTGCCAATACATTTTGTTGGGTGATTTTAATGTGCATTTATGTAGTCAGAACTGTCAATTAATTGATAAAGATGGACCAGATTTCACATCCCCGCAGCACTTCGAGCATAATCACAAGTGGGAAGCACTGGAGAAACTCTTGTCTAATAATGATTTGTTTGAAGCAGGGTTTTTTGATAAAAGAACCCGTGTTGCCACGTTTATAGGTAGGGATTGCGAAACAATAATAGACTACATATTTATCTCGTCAGGACTTTTAAAATACGTAATCTCTTATAATGCTATACCTTCTTCTTTTAGTGACCACAATCCTGTGGATATTGAGTTAGTAAATGGTTTTTCTCTATAAATTGAAAATGTTCCGACACAGGCTGTAGTTGAGGTTAAAGCCAAAGATCAGGGGAGGAGGGTAAATTGGAGTAAGGTTGTGCCAGAGGATTTTTTCCATACCATTACAGCTAAGGCTGCCCAGGAACTAAATATCTGTGGAGATCCTCTTTCTAACGGGGAGGATGTAATAAGCTCATATGAAGTTATTTGCTCTCAAGTGGCAAAAGAACTTAGGTCCAATTGCCGAGCAGCTAAAAATAAACCGGTAATGGGCTGGTTTGGCCATAAATGTACTAAAGCCCATAACCTTCTTAAAAAGGCTCTTCACGATCAACACAGGAATAAAGTTCTGGTTGCCCAGCTTAGGAGAGAGTACTCAAGAGTAGTTCAGGCACGGAAAAACGAAATTAAACACGATGCATGGGCTGAGCTTATGGATAAAGCAACCCTAAAAGATAGTGCCAAGTTTTGGTCTATTATTAATACCCCCTTGTTTTCCTGTAATCAAAATACTGTCTTAGAACTAAATATTGCAGAGGAGGACTGGTTGAGCCACTTTGAAAAAATCTATGGAAGTCATCTAGAGCTGGAAACTTTTGTGGCCCCAGCCTCTGAACCTCCAGTTATACCAGTAAGGTTTAACATAGCTGAAGTTGTCAAAGCAATTGAGGGCACAGCAGGGCGAAAGGCACCAGGCCCGGATGGGGTACCCTCAGATATGTACAAGACAAACCCTATGTACTGGGCAAATATTTTGACCAATGTCTTCAATACCTCGGCCAGTGTAGGATTCCCTAAGTCATGGTCTTGTTCGATAATAATTCCTGTGTTTATGAAGGGTCAAAGGGGAGACCCTAGATGCTATAGGCCTATATCTTTGCTAGACTCCTCCATCAAAATCTTAGGGAAGGTCATTCTAGCAAAGATAACAGGTTGGGCTTCGGAGAATAATATATTGTCCGACGCCCAGTATGGCTTTAGAGCTGGGAGGAGCACGGAGGACCAATGTCTGAACTTACACCTAATTATAGCTAAATACACGAAGGCGGCAAGGGGCTCTATTTTCCTTGGCTTTATGAATCTGTCCACGGCCTTTGATCTGGTCAATAGATCAAGGCTGTGGACAATGCTCCTGGAGATGGGCCTTGATCGGCCCCTTGTGTATTTTTTGGCTGAGCTGCATAAAGACCTAAATGCCTCAATTAGGATGACGAACGAGGGGAAATGTACGTCAAGTTTTAAGTCCGGTAGAGGGGTGTGTCAGGGATGTATCCTGGCCCCCATGTTGTTTACGCTGTATGTGAACTCGTTGGAGGCAAATTTGTTAACAGCCACCCTTGACATCCCGAGCATGGGAGGAACACCGATCCCGGTGCTCCTCTATGCCGACGATGCTGTCTTATTAGCAAGGACTCCGCTGGGCTTACAAAGATTGTTGGACTCTTTTGGGGTTTTTATGAAAAGCCTGGATCTGGTGGTAAATAATGGCAAATCGCATATCATGTCGTTAGGTGTCTCATAAAACAATGTCAAGACCTTTTACTGTGGTAGTGAAGAAATCACCAGAGTGAAAGTATTTACCTATTTGGGAGTAGTTTTTGATGATAGGGGAACATGGTCCCCACAGCTTTCAATAAAGGTAAACGCAGTGAGAAGTTCTTCTGCTGCAGTGTTAGGATTCGCTAAAAGATTGGGGGGGAAACCCTATGAGGCGATACTGGCAATTTATAAAGCCAAGACCATCTCAATTGCAAGGTATGGGGCAGCAATATGGGGGTTTACCAAACCCGACCCCATTCAAACAGAAGAAAACAAATTCGTACGTCCCTTCTAGGCCTTCCACAATCCACAGCCACCCACTCTGTCCATCTTGAGTTGGGGATAGGATATATATCAGATATAATTAAAATAGCCCCTATCCTGTTATCGATCAAAATTTGGTTGAATTCGAATCTTTCCCTAAACCACAAGATCCTAAAGGACTCTATTAATTTAGATAACATGAAGGAAATCCAGTGGTTGTCCTATATAAAAACGTCAGTGGTGAATATGGGGCGCCCTGAGATTTTTTCCAATCCAGAATCTTTATGTAAGGCTGATTTAGCGTGGGTAAAAACTAATTTTACTAAGCTAAGCGAGGTAGAGCGGGAAGCAGTAGAATTATGTAAACCATCGGTCAGGGGCCACCTCCTGGTTATTTTGTCATTAGCGATGCCTCCTTATTTGTCCATTGTGACTAACTCTTTTCATAGATGGCTATTGACAAAATTTCGGTTCAACCAAATACATATGGTATTATGGGATTTGCAGGGCTGGAGTAGGCTCGAGGACGCTGCTCAGTGCAAATGTGATGATTTCTCTCCCCAAGACACCTTGCATTTTATGTTTTTTTTGTCCTTTGTGCCATGAGGCTAGGAAAAGGTTTATTTTCCCATTATTGAAAAAGATGAATTTTATTCAGTGTAAACCTGCTTTACTGTTTTTACAACTGTTGGAATCCCCAGAAACCATGTTTAGTGTTGCCAGCTTCCTTGCTGCGTCTGTTAGAAGCAGGAGGGTTAGACAGGATGCTGCACAGGAAAGTTAATCCTTTTAATATAAGTCTAGGTATATTGATTATTGGCTTTAAAAATGGAAATGTTTGTTAACGATTTTAGAAATGTCCTTTGTACTGTGTTTTAAATTGTATAACATATTTTTAAAAATATTTTTAATTTTTTGTATATGTATAGCATACTTTTATGATTTTAATTAATCGAATAAAGTGGTTTGACTTGAAAAAAAAAAAAACTTGAAACACCCCAGGCAATACCTGTGAAATTAGCAGGTGCGAAAGTGTGAACATTCGGGAATTACCACAGGAATCGGGTGCAGTTTTCTAACTTCTAGTGTCAGTTCACCATTTCTCAGGGAAACCTCGGGAACAAAATTGGGACACAACGCTTTTTCATCATCATGAAATGAACCTGGGGTAGCGATAATTCCTGCTATGGTAATACCGAGGAACCCCATGACCGGGGCCTGAATCGCTGGACTTGGGCCCCCACTTCGGGGCATATTTACAAGCGGATTGCGCCACTGGAGCGTCACTTTTTTGATGTTCCGATGGTGCAGTGCCTTGCACCATATTTACAAAGTGGCGTTAAGCCACTTTTTGTGACTTAACTGGGCAGGTATCTGCATGAAAGGGGCATGCAATGGGTAATGGTGTGGGCGTTTCACCACAACACCCATTAATTTTTGACTGCCCCAGATTTATAAGGATCTGGGTCAGCTCCAAAAACTAACACCATGGAATAGCAGGCGTTAGAATGGCACAACGAGGAGAAATACTTTTATTTATCCTTGTTTTTGCTTTTTCTATGTGTGCTGCTTTCTGCATCACACATAGAAAGAGCAAAATACCATTAATGATCGTTTATGAGCAGGAAGGTGTCCCTTCCTGCACATAAAAAATAATTAAATAATGGTGATTTGCTACCTCTATGTGTGCTGCAGAATTCAGCACACATAATAGAAAAAGCAAATCACTATTTTTGATTGTTTATCTGCAGGAAGGGACACCTTCCTGCTCATAAACAATAATTCCCTGGAACGCAGGCACCCTTGCACTATGGCGCAAGGGTGTCTGCGTTGGGGCTAGGCAACTGTTTTTAGCGCCAGCGCTAAGGAAAACACAGGGGTGCGCCGTATTGTTGTATCTCTGCGTTTTGGAAATGGCGGAGCGTGGCGTTGCAAGATTTGCCGCAGCTCCGCGTACCATCATTTCCTTGTAAATATGCCCCTTGGTTTGGTGTATTACTGCTTAATATCTCCTTGCATTTTTGGTGTGTTATCATTCCCACTAAACAGTGGTTATGCTCAGTTCCACTTGCCACCCTGAAATGGTCTTAATCTCAATTATCCTTATTTGCTCAATTGTCATAGTTTAGAAGAAGACTAACCCAATAACAAGCCCTATAGGAAAAAACTGGACATTTGCGGAACGATTTATAAAGTATTTACAGCCAGCCCTTAAGCAACATGGAATTTTACCTCCCTGCGCAATTAGTGGTTAGTGCTGTAAGATGTGCGTGCTGAGAGACTGCATTATTAATTGCCCGTTCTAAGTTCTTGGAAGGATCAATAAATAGCGCAGGTCAAAGCCTTGGTTCAATGGTATAACTGCTCCACAAAGCACTGATTGTTGTCAGACAGGCACTGTACCTTTCCATCACACAATGCCCTTTAAAACTGTCTCCTGGGCCAGCATTTATATGTGCATTGGTTACAGGGTCCGATTCAGGAGTCCAGAAGTACTTTTGCCAAATGAATGTCCATACCACATAAGCAGTGCTGTCATAGTGGAATCTGCCTGAAGCACAATGTCCTATTATATATGTCCTACTTCTTTCAAATATGACATATTTTCCAAAAGGTGACATGCAATTGCTGCCATCTGCCCTTTGAGTGCACAGTGAGGAACAGTTCGTCATCCAATTTTCACAGATGTTTTCCCATGATTAGGCATGACCTACTCTAGTAAATTAGGGAATTAAAGCCTGAGGAAAGGGTCGAACAAAGTGGTTGCAATTTCCACAACGAACTTTTGTGACTTGTTTCCTATTTTTGCCAAGGGACCTATGGACCAATAAGTCAGTTTATAAAATATAGAATTTAAGGGGGACGCAGAATGACCTGTCTATCAACATTAATTAGGCAGGGCACAACTTGCAACCCTCTGTGATTCACTACAAACTCAGGGATGGTGGCCTGCATTGGGCAGGAGACCACCACCTGACTGCTTGCACTCCCAAGTGGATTTTTTTTCAAGCATTTCCTCTTCCTTAAAGTAACCCATGCTGCTTTTAAAAAATATTCCTCGTTTTGGGAATACAGGAGGAAGAGCATGCAGTGGTTCCCTGGACCACTCAGGTTTCCCAAAAAGCACCACAAAGGGGACAAGTGTCTTTAAGGGACACATTCTCCTTTGTAAATCAGTTACCACATTCTTTGAGGTGTTGGTAACTGATCATTGGTTTGGGTAACTGATCATTGGTTTGTGACCGCAATTATACTCTCAAACCACTGATAAATACCATTTTAACTCACAATTTGGTGTGGAAATCCCCTTTGATGACCCCTCTTAATTTTCATTTGAAATGGATGGCTCAAACCATACCCATTTTCGTGAGTTGCAAAGGCTTTTTGGAAATAGGAAATCGGAAAAAGATATTTTGCAGTTGCAATCCCTTTGATTTTGTGAATCTCAGGGCTTGTGATTGCAAAATGACTTGGCACATCGGGCCCCTAATCACAGGTAAGTCATATCTACTCACATACAAATCTTTGTGATCTGTGCCCGGGTGTCTGATAGCAACAGAAAACAATGTGGTTTTTTTGTAACTCTTTTTATTGTTAAATAAAAACATGAAAAACCAACAAGGCAATAAAACAATATACTTGGGTGTGCGCTCAAAGAGGACGGGAAATGCATTACAATACGATACAGGAGTTATTTTACACAGATGAGGGGGTCGGAGGCAGGGAACGCAAAGTCAAAGAACATGAAACTCTAAACAACACCAGGAATGTTGGGTCAGGGGGACTGGGGAGGATTAGGTATCTCTGTGAGGGGGGGTACATATATCTCCCCGGTATGAGTTCCATTGGCTCCAAATTTTCCCCCATTTCCTGGGTCTTCCTCGTGCCACATATATAGTCTTTTCCCTAAACATGCACCAATCCATGTTCTCCTTCCAAGCCGCAACCATAGGGGGCCTCTGGGAACCCCACAGCTGTGCAATGTCTCTCTTAGCAATCATATTACCAAGGGTCGCCCATCGTGTCTGTGACACATCATAGTCATTCGGCTCCCATACATTCAACAAGCACCGTCGAGCTTCAGGCAACATCGCCACATCCGTTACCTCATTCATCACCTCATATATGCGATTCCAGAAAAGCACCATCTCAGGACATTCCCAAATTATGTGGAGAAAGGTACCAAGCAGACCACAACCGCGCCTACATAATCCATCCATCGAATAGCCCATACGAATCAAGCGTGGGCCGGTAACATAAATCCGATGTAAGATCTTAAGCTGGACAAGGCGGAGACGGGCCGGGATCGCGACCTCCTTGGGTGAGGATATCACCGATTGCCAGTCCTCGTCGTCTAATTCTATACCATCTGCAATCCAGAGCAGGCTTGAGCGATCATTGATCATTTTCTTGTATATCAGGGAAATGGTGCTATCTGTCACATGACCATCTAGTATACGATCTTCGAGGGGGGAGGATTCCGGAATGTCGCTACCCACGGGAAAAACCGAATTCAGCGCGTGGCGAATCTGGGCATAGCGGAAGAATTCCCTATCACTTAGTTTGTATTCCACCTGAAGTTCTGCGAAAGTCTTTATCCTGCCCTTAACCCAGAGATCGCCCACTCTACAGATACCAATCATATCCCATTTCTCAAATCCTTTCGTCCTCTACAGGCAACCTAATCTCGCAGATGCATAAAGCGGAGTTGCACGGGTCAGTCGATCCCTCCATCCCATGGCCGCAGTCACAAAATGCCACACTCGTACTGCTATCTTGGTGGGTCCCGAAAGCTGTGTTCGAGGAGATCCAGAATAGAGTGCCCTGTTAAAATCACCACCTGGTAGCAGCCACTTATCCATTTCGAACGCTGAATTGAAAGCCGGGCCATACATCCCATGGTTGATTGCTGCAAGCTGGGAAGCCCAATAATATCGCCTGATATCCGGTAGTGCAATACCGCCGTCATACCAGGGAAGCATTAGCTTTGGAAGAGCGATACGCGAACGCCCGTCCCATATCAACTGTCTCTGTAAAGTCTCCACCTCCCGGAAATACCTCGCCGGAATTACTTCGAGTGTATTCTGGAGTGTGTATAAAAACCGCGGCAAGGACATCATTTTGAAAAGAGCCGCTCGCCCAAGAGGAGATAACGGCAACTTACGCCAACCCACTACGTCAGACCCTAAACGTTGAAGCGTAGGAAGCAAATTACGCTCGTAGCGAACCGCAGGGTCCAATGTTATAAAGACTCCCAGATATTTAAAGCCCGTCTGTGTCACCTGGATAGGACATCCACGCGCAGGAGGGGGACGCCGCCGGTGAGCACATATATGTGGGACTTGGTCCAGTTAATTACGAGACCGGAGTTTCTTCCAAACGAATTAAGCACATCAAATAATACATTCAACGATTTTTGAGGCGACGTGAGGTACAACAAAATATCGTCCGCATAGAGCGATATGCGGTCCTCAAAGTCCGGAGTCCAATATATGCCTCTCATCGAAGGTTCCCACCGTATCCAGGCAGCAAGAGGTTCCAAGGCAAGGGCAAAGAGAAGTGGAGACAGCGGGCAACCCTGCCGCTTACCTCTCCCAAGAACAAAGGGCCTGGAGACCCGACCGTTTACCACAACCTGTGCCAATGGTTCCTCATACAAAAGTTTTACCCAACCAATGAAACCATGGCCAAAACCAAATTTCGCAAGAGCAGCCCAGAGATATGGCCATTTGACTGTGTCAAAGGCCATCGTGGCGTCCAAGGAAGCCAAGATGGCCGGTTCACACAACGACGTCGCCCTCGCGAGAACACCATGCAAGCGCCGCAAATTCAATGCTGTGTTGCGATGTGGAATGAAACCAGACTGATCCAGATGGATCAGGTCACTGACTACCTTTATCAAGCGGTTTGCGGGCAACTTCGCAAGAATCTTAGGCTCAGCATTAAGGAGCGAGATAGGCCTGTAAGACGCACAGCGGTCCCGTGGCTTCCTCTCCTTATGGATCACCACGATGGTCGCAAGACGCTGATCACGAGGAAGGGAGCCAGTTTCTCACGATGCTAAGAACATATCACGGAGATACGGCGCCAGCGTGTCAGGGCGCAACTTGTAAAAGTTCGATGGGAAGACCATTAGGGCCCATAGCTTTCCCGGATCGAATAGAGCGGATAGCGAGAGCCACCTCGTCAACCGAGGGCGCAGCATCCATCAAGTCCCTATCTGATTCCGGCAAACGAGGCAACGCAATATCTCGTAACAGGAAATGAGAGTCTTCCTCAGGTCTATCAGACACTGGGGAATACACATCCCGAAAATATTCAGCAAAGCATTCAACAATGCCAACAGGGTCAGTCACTCGCATGCCATCAGGTCTCTCAATCACTGGAACCACACGACTTGCCCTCTCCTTTCTGTCCAGCCATGCAATCAGTTTCCCAGCCTTGTCGCCCACATCATACAGTCGTCCCTGCTGCACCCTACCCATTGTTTTAGCTACATCTGTAACCAGGGCCTTATACTCAAGTTGCTTGAGACTGAGAACATGAAGCGCTTCACGAGTAACACTCCGCTCCAAAGCATTTTCCAACTCAGTAATTTCAGTCTCAAGGCGGACAACTGCCTCATTTCTGCTTTTCTTTGGGCACCCAATTAACAACAGTGCCTGCCCCCGGATGACCGTTTTAAATGCTTCCCACAGTGAAACAGGAGAAGACACAGACCCCACATTCTCAACAAAGTACAGATCCAAAGACTTAACCAGTTCAGTTCGGGTTTTAGGGTTATGGAGGTACCATGGATTAATTGGGGCCACCCTTCCCTCAGCGCCCACATTCATGTTTATCTGAAACCACAGAGGGGAGTGGTCCGATATGCCTCGGGCCAGATGTCTGATTTCCCCAATTGACGAGGACTGGGCAACCGGCATCAAAACATAGTCCAATCTGGAAAGACTACCATGTGCCCCCGAGTGGAAAGTGTACTGTGTCTGTCCTGGATGCATCAATCTCCAACAGTCTACAAGTCCCAGTGCTTCCAAGAAACCACCCAACCAAGACTGCGCTCTCGTAAGATCTCTGGGGGGGGGCAATCCTCCCTCCCGGAGACGACTGAGTTGAAGTCTCCACCCAGTATCAGGACACCATTTGGGAGCCCCAAAATTACTCGTCCCAAATCTGCAAAAGTAGTGGTCTGTAAGCCAGGTGGGACGTACACTGAGAGCAACGAGATAGTCTTCCCCTCCCACCTACCAGTGAGGGCAACATAACGCCCCCTAGTATCCAGAACTATGTCACGATTTCCAGGGGAAGAGAGTTCCTGACTAGTATACCCACCCCTCTAGAATTAGTGGTGAACCCAGAATATGCAGCGAGACAATATCCCCTTCTGTTCATAGCATAACAAGCGTTTCCAATCAAGTGTCTCTTGCAGTAACACTACATCAGGGGAGAGGCGTCGCAACGTTTATAAGACTACCCCCCTCTTTATCCGGTCCCCCAACCCATTTACATTCCAGCATAGTAGCCTCAGCCCCCTACCCCCATCTCAACTGTTGATGATCTCCCACCTCATGTCGAACACAACACCCAGGTCCAAAATTGAAACAATACGTTGCCTTGAAAAAGAATGGAACACACCCAACATACTCCCCCCCTGCCCCCAGCAATACCCCGGTACAACTCCCCCCACCCTGCACCCCTGCGTAGACTCAAAAGCCACCCCAACTTGCAGTGTGCCTGTCGCCCTAACAAAAACTAATCTACACAAAGAAACCCAGAGGAGGAAAGGGTCCCTTTCTCCCCCGCCACCTCCGGGAGTATATTTCAAAGCATACGATCATGAGAGTCAGCAAACCACAGTTGTCTGTCGTACTCATTGTCCGGAACTCGGGTTCCATCGCTCATTCTTGTTCCAACAGGCCACCTTCAGCTCCACCTGAATGTTCCGTGCGGTCGCGCCGGGTAGGCAACGTATCCAGCCAGTCACTCACCCCCTCGGGGCGATCAAAAAAGAGCGTCCAATCATCATACTCAACACGCAAGCGGGCTGGGAAAAGCATTGCATACATCAAGTCCATATCCCTGAGTCACCTCTTTACCCCCTGAAATCCCATCCTTTGCTTCTGAACGGATTGGGAAAAGTCCGGGTAGAAGTTCACCGTGGTGTTTTCAAACTGCGTAGGGCCGCCCATCCGTGAAGCCTGCAAAATGGCGTCTCTGTCCCTGAAATTAAAAATTCTGGCGATGATCGGCTGCGGGGGGAATTCCGGTTTGGCCTTCCCTCCCGGCACTCTGTGCGCACGTTCCACCGCAAAGAATTTACTCAGTCCCTTGGGGGTGAGGTGGTTGAGGATGAGGTCTTTGACAAGGAGATCAGTGGTCAGTGTTCCAGAGTTTTCAGGGACCCCAATAATACGTACATTATGCGCCTTGCTCGACCCTCAAAATCCTCCAGTCGACGAGCAGAGAAATCATTGGAGGATCTCAAATTGCAAACCTCTGCCTGCAAGTCGGACATATCCGTCGTGAGGCTGTAGGTCTTCAAGTGTAAGGATTTGACCTTCTCATTAGTCTTTGCTAAATCTGTTCTGATGAGATTAACGTCAATGGCCACGGTGTCAAGCTTCAGGGCCAGAGCCTCGTATTGCTGGCCGATGGATGTCTTGATACTAGCAATGGCGCCCATGACGTCTTGCAGTGTTAAATCCACCGACACAGTAGGATCGTCAGTTGCCTCCTCCCGGGCTCTGTGTGTACCACCGGGGGACCCCCTGGGGTGAGTATAACGATCCATGACATTTTTTGAGTTGCACCCCCCCGGAGAGCAGTCTTGACTTTCCGTTTCTCACCATCGGGCTTGCCTGTCATGGTGGGAGGAAACATCCTTTACAACGCAACTTTTACCACGCAGTGCCTTCACGATGCAACTTTTACAACGCAAACCATTACAACGCATTGCGCTGGGGGGCGCTCTAGGATAGGGAATAGATTTAATTTACTATCCAACACCTTCCCTACTATCCACGGGGACTGGAGTTGGAATAGTAAATTAAACTATTCACTATCCAGCGCCCCAAAGCACTATGCGTTGTAAAGGTATTTGTTGTAAATACCTCGTTGTAAAGGCATGCGTGGTAAAAGCATGCATTGTAATGTCATACATCCATGGTGGGCTGTGTGCCCCGGAGGGGCGCCTGAGATCTGGTCAAAATGGCTCCTCAGAATTCACCCACGGGGTCATCAAAGGCAGATTAGAGCTAGTGTATTGCCACAGCCACGCACTCGTTGTTCCCAAGCCTATGCGGAAGTCACGGGATCCAGTTGCGCCCAGAACCGGTCCCAGGGAAGAACATTACCAGTTAGCAGAAACGAAACCGAAAGTCAACTCTGGGCCATAGCTTGGACCCCCCTAGCCGATGTTGTTGAATTACTGCCTGGGCACAGTAACAACTCGAGGCCCGGGTGTCTCCACGGGATAGGCTGCGAAGGTTCGAAGTGTCGTAGCTTAGGAACCCGAAGTCCAAATCAATTTTTGAAAGCAGCTATTATATCAGCTGGGCCGCGTCATCAATAACCCGTCTTCGTATTCAGGATATAATTCAGGATAGATGCGGGAGGCGGCGAGGGTCTCGGGAGCCCTGTGCTCACGCGGCCATCTCGGATCCGCGCGAAGCTCCTTCCCCACAGAAAACAATTTTATCTTGTCAACAACTCTTGCATTTTCTCATCAATAACTAATAATATTGCCCTGGCTGCAACCCTGGGGCCATATTATACATGTGGTTCATTTTCCTTCATTGCGCTTGGCGCACTTTTTAAAAGGTGCGCCCAGTGCAATGAAGGAGAATGTTCGCTATTATGATGAGTGCGCTGCCCCTAGGGCAGCCGCGAATTCATGCTGCCCTGGGGGCAGCGATATTCATGTGAAAAACAGAGTGTGGCGGTAAGGTCATGATTGGTGAGCAGTAAATTTGAGGTCCTTATAGGGAGGCACCATTCTTGAATAGGGTCGCCCAAGGGGGAGGGAAAAGTGGTCTCTCATAGAACTCCAGGGGCAGTCACAGCGGATTGGCTGATGGGTGCGGGGGAGTGTGAGTTACGCTTTCCAGTAGGCTGGTTGGTCACCCGCACGTGCACAATGGCGCAAGTAAACGGCGCATAACTGCAAGGGCCCCTTATGGAGATAATCTACAGAGCGTACGGGGGTGACCTTGCCGGTACACAGTCAAAATATCGAGTTGTAAATATCGACCTACAGAAATATCGAGTTAGAAATATCGAAGGTAAAGAATATCGATGTCAGGAATATCGTTGGACAGAATATCGACACTAAGGTAAGTAATATCGATTTTTTTTTATATCGATGTAAGTAATATCGAAGCCAGTAATATCGATATCTAATATATCGATGTTAGTAATTTCGATGTTACTAATATCGATATTTGTACTATTGTTATGTATTTTAATATGTATTTAATATGTATGTGTTATATGTTTTTTGTTAAGTATTTTACTTGTTTTAAATTATATGTGAACTATTTTCATATATTTATAATGTTATTTTTAAGTCAATTTTATGTTTTAGTACCGGAGCAGGTTGTGGGTTTATAGGGGAATAGGGTGGGAAGTAATTTAATTGTAATTAAGTAATGAATTATTTATATTTATTGGTATTGATAATTTATGTATTTTTAATTAATTATTAATTGGCAATTAATTATTTTAATTGTTAATAAATTGTTTTAATTGGTAATTAATATTTGTAATTGGTAATTAATTTATTTAATTGGTAATTAATGTTTGTAATTGGTAGTTAATGTTTGTAATTGGTAATTAATTTATTTAATTGGTAATTAATTTATTTAATTGGTAATGTTTGTAATTGGTAGTTAATGTTTGTAATTGGTAATTAATTTATTTAATTGGTAATTAATTTATTTAATTGGTAATTAATTTATTTATTGGTAATTAATGTTTGTAATTGGTAATTAATTTATTTAATTGGTAATTAATTTATTTAATTGGTAATTAATGTTTGTAATTGGTAATTCATTTATTTAATTGGTAATTTAAAAATATTTTATTGGGAATTATTTTAAATAATTGGTAAATAATGTGTTATAAAAAGTCTTTTTTGGTATACAAATAATTGTATTGTTTAATGTTTTTTAATTGCTAATCAATTAATAATAATATTTTTTTTGTTTTTTAAAGTATTTTATTGCTTAATATTTACTATTTGGTAAGTAATATTTATTAATTGATATTTATTGGTATTAATTGTTAATTTATTGTTAATTAATTATTCTGGAGTTGGAATAGTAATTTTTACGCACCCGCTATCCAACGCTTTCCCTACTGTTGCACTCTCTGGAGTGGGAATAGTTATTTTTACCCACCCGCTATCCAACGCTTTCCCTACTGTTGCACTCTCTGGAGTGGGAATAGTAATTTTTACCCCGACGCTATCCAGCGCTTTCCTTAGTGTTTCACTCTCTGGAGTTGGAATAGTAATTTTTACCCCTACGCTATCCAACGCCTTCCCTACTGTTGCACTCACTGGAGTTGGAATAGTAATTTTTACCCCTACGCTATCCAGCGCTTTCCCTACTGTTGCACTCTCTGGAGTTGGAATAGTAATTTTTATCCCTACGCTATCCAACGCTTTCCCTACTGTTGCACTCTCTGGAGTGGGAATAGTAATTTTTACCTACCCGCTATCCAACGCTTTCCCTACTGTTGCACTCTCTGGAGTCGGAATAGTAATTTTTACCCCTACGCTCTCCAACGCTTTCCCTACTGTTGCGCTCTCTGGAGTGGGAATAGTAATTTTTACCCACCCGCTATCCAACGCTTTCCCTTCTGTTGCACTCTCTGGAGTTGGAATAGTAATTTTTACCCCTACGCTATCCAACGCTTTCCCTACTGTTTCACTCTCTGGAGTTGGAATAGTAATTTTTACCCCTACGCTATCCAACGCTTTCCCTACTGTTGCACTCTCTGGAGTTGGAATAGTAATTTTTACCCCTACGCTATCCAACGCTTTCCCTAATGTTGCACTCTCTGGAGTGGGAATAGTAATTTTTACCCACCCGCTATCCAACGCTTTCCCTACTGTTGCACTCTCTGGAGTGGGAATAGTAATTTTTACCCCTACGCTATCCAATGTTTTCTCTACTGTTTCACTCTTTGGAGTGGGAATAGTAATTTTTATCTCTATGCTATACAATGTTTTCCCTACTTTTGCGTTTTTTGGAGTGGGAATAGTAATTTTACGTTTTACGCCAGTGGTTCCCAAAGTTTTGGCTCCTGAGGACCCCCATTGAGTCAGCACTGGAAGCCGGGGACCCCCTAGCAATCTATATAATTTAAATTTTAAACAGCAATCCAAAAAAAATAAACACAGGTGTGAACACAAAACAAATAGTCAAATTACTAAGGATTTTTGTATTTTATATTGAAAGAATCTGCAAAAAAATAAAAACTTTATTGGGAAGGTTGGTGCTGCATCTCCATGACTAACTTTTAAATGGTTGGTTTTATTTCACACTACAAGGCTCCTGATCCTGCCAGGGCCAGTCTGGAAACCTAAAGCAGCCCTGGCAAATGTTTTCGGACCAGTCCCCACAGGGTGCACATCAAGTGCAGTGAGTGAGTCGAACCACTACAAAGGGGACTTTGGTTGGGAGGCTCTCCCCCCAAGACAATTTAGGAAACAATAGTGCATTCTACAACACATTTATCATTATATGTTGAATTGTATTAGCTTTAAAAGAATAGTAAATGATGACTTTACTATGCACCAGGATACGATAATCTTTGTTCGGGTTCTTCAGTGATTCCCTTTTGATCACACTCCAACAGTGCCTCTCGTCTCTCCATAGTCCCTCTGTCACATGTATTTCATTTGTTTTATAGCATCTCTCATACCATTGTAGGATGTCAGAGCACTTTACAACACACACACATATAGGGCAGATTTACAAGAACCTTGCGCAACCGGTGCGTCACAAAAAGTGACGCTCCGGCGGCGCATTTAAGTGCCTCATATTTATAAGAACAGGAAAAGCCACCCTGCGTGACTTTTCCTGTTCTTATATATATGGCCCCTTTGCACACAGGACTTTGCGTGAGAGGTGAGTTTCATGGGTTTTGCTGTGAGTGTTCCCAAGCAATACCCATAAAACCAGACACATTTCCAGATTTACGAGAAATCATGAATCTGGAAATGCGTCAGAATGCTACACCTCCCCAAGGGAGGCGTAGGGAGGTGCAACAAGAAGAAATGTATTCATTTCTCCTCGTTGTTTAGGAAGATGAAATCCCCTCTAGTGATTGTTTATGTAGAGAAAGGGAATCCTAACTGAACATAAACAATCTCCCCACAACGCAGGCATCCTTGCACCATGGTGCAAGTGTGCCTGTGCCGGCGCATGGCAGCAGTTTGTGCACCAGCGCAGGGAGAGCACTGAGATGCAACATACCATGGTAAATATGTTGCATCCCTGTGCTTCGAAAGTGACTACGTGTGGCGCAGCCAAATGGCTTGCACCACTCACTGAGTCTCTTTCCTTATAAATCTGCCCCATAGAGACAATGCATCATGCATGTAATAACATAAGGCAAAGGTGACTACTAGTTGTAGGATGCACATCATTCATACTAGTAGGCATAACACAGTGTTTAGCATTCACTTTAACAATAAAACTTTATTTCCATTAAAATAAACCTTTTTAGCCGCATCAGGATAATGAAAGACTGGGAAGAAACTTAAGTTACTATCTTGTACCTTGCAGTTTGCAAACATCTATTTGATGCCAGTTTATACGTCTCTGTGCTAGATCACAATTGTCACTTATAAACTGCACAGTAACTAAAGAATCTCTGTGACAAAAGCAGTAACCCATTGACCTATGCAGATCAAACACAGTTACAAAAATAAATACAGGCACACTTTCTTTGCAAGAGACATTTTAACCCTCTGTGCTACATTAAATAAGTCACGCTGCAACTGGACAAAACTCATCTCTCTCCAGCAGGAACATTAATCACTGGTGTTATCTTGGTCTTGACACTTTTATTGTTGCTCGAAAACTTCTAATTATACTTGGAACATTTGCAGTGCTTTTAAAACTGCTGCCTGCGGACCCCTTGGGAATGTGTCACGGACCCCCAGGGGTCCGCGGACCACAGTTTGGGAAACACTGTTTTACGCTATCCACTGTTTTTAATACTGTAGGTTTTTTTTGGGACTTTAAATAGTAGTTTTATTTATTTTTCTATTAAATGTTTTTTGAATGAATTTTGATAATGTATTATGTTATTAATTTTAAAAATATTGAAAGTATATTTAATTTTTTTAATTTAATAAAAATAATTATTTACTTCTTTATGTCATTATTTTATGTGTACAGATCTATTTGTAATTTATAGTATTTTTAAATAATGTATAAGTAATTAAAGTAATTATTAAAATGTATTATTAAGTAAATATATAATATATATTTTACATATGTGTTTAATTAATGTTCTATTATTATATATCTATTATTTATTAAATTTAAACATTACTAAATATGTTTGACATTGTTTATTTTATTTATAAGTATTATTTACTTTATTTTACACATTATTTTTTAACAGATATAAAACGATATTTTTAATTACGATATTTTTAACATCGATATTTTTGTCTCAATATTTTTGTACTTACCATGTTGTAGATAGGATGTCGATATACTTGCCTTCGATATTCCAGCGTCGATGTTTCTGTAGGTCGATATTTTGTCTGTCGATATTCTGTCATAGATTCGACCTTGCCGTAGGCCCAAATAGGGATACGCAGAAAAATGTAATGTTATTATGATTATTGAATATGGTATGTTTAGATTCGGATAGGAATATCTTTGTATTAGAGATATGTTAAGGTTAGCAATCTGACATCTGTACCTATCAATGTAATCAATGTCATGCAATGGTTTTCTGCATATTGTGTAATTAATGTATATAAATTTTTGTTTAAAACATTTTGTTAATAAATACGGCTGGGGGTTTAACGACTCCCTAATCCAAAAAATTCTTCTTGTAGTAGGCATGTTACTATCTGGGTATTGGTAAGGGAGGAGGGGGTCTAGGCCATACCTGGCCATATAGAAAGGCGGGGCCGGCATCGGCCACACCAAAGGTACGGCGGTCATGGCGGCCCCGAGAACCACACAGGGGGCAGGCCTCTCGCTCGCAATGATGACGCGACAGGCGCGCCTCGCCATCAATTGGTCTGGCTTCGGTACGCGTCCCAGAAGTGATTACAATTGCTTCCGGGTTGCACGTCAGACTAACGCTAGGCCGGTTACAACAGGCCTGGCCTCTGGGGGGGGTAATAAAAGGCTGTGGAGCGGCGGAGCCTGCCTCTTGGCTCGCCGCTCCCACAGCCTGCCATATGCAATGCCAGCCTCGCTAGGAGGCTGTATTTAGTTTCTGTTTGTCTTTTCCAGGTGTTAGAGCTCAGTTCTGGAGATCGATAAGGTCATGATTGATGAGCAGTAAATTTAAGGTCCTTAGAGGGTGGCGCCATTCTTGAATGGGGTCGCCCAAGGGGGAGGGACAAGTGGCCTCTCATAGAACTCCAGGGTCAGTTACAGCTGGTTGGCTGGATGGGTACGGGGGAGTGAGAGTTACGCTTTCCAGTAGGCTGGTTGGCCACCCCGCACGTGCACAATGGCACAAGTAAACAGGGCATAACTGCAAAGGCCCCTTATGGAGATAATCCACAGAGCATACGGGGTGACGGGGGGAAGTACCTTTACGGTAAACGGGCCCTCTGCGCATGCGCACTTCGGTTGGAGGGCGGGCATAATTTGATATGGATCTGACACCAATTATTGACCTTGCTGTAGGCTCAAATAGGTATACGCAGAAAATGTAATGCTATTATGATTATTGAATATGGTATGTTTAGATTCAGATAGGAATATCTTTGTATTAGATATATGTTAAGGTTAGCAATCTGACATCTGAACCTATCAATGTAATCAATGTAATGAAATGGTTTTCTGCATATTGTGTAATTAATGTATATACATTTTTCTTTTAAATATTTTGTTAATAAATATGGCCAGGGATTAATGACTCCCTAATCCAAAAAAATCTGCTTGTAGTAAGCATGTTACTATCTGGGTATTGATAAGGGAGGAGGGGGTCTAGGCCGTACCTGGTTTGGGTGCAAACTTCTCTTTAGGTCTGAATCAGAATCACAAATGACGCGCTAATAACGCACCCTGCAGAATTTTGCCTGCATGGTGTGTCGCAGGAAAAAGCTAGAAAGAATTGTGTAGAAAACACAGCACATTACAAGTTAGCACACCCTGGAAAAGACATGTGTGTTATTAGCAATTATCTTCTATTCCACTGTCCACATCCAAAAGGGATGGTATTTAGTGGCTGCACAATTAACACCAGATTTGCGCGACTTAGAATAAGTTTCTTTGCTAACTTGTGTATCCATATTGAGGCCCACTTGTCCCAACCACCTGCACACTAAATACAAAAATATGATTTCCCAACCTGATACCCACTGACTCCATGTATTTCAGAAACTATTCAACATCAATCAATAAAAACTAGACCCTAAAACTATTACCAGCCTTTTACTGGCTAAAGTTAGAAGTGACTTGCTGAACATCTGACTGCAGCCTGTTCAGCTGCTAGAATCTACTCAACATAAAAGTAGCATTCACACTATTTTACTACAAGACCCTTATTAGGGAACTTTCCCAAAATTTCCTCTTGAGAGGGACTGTGTGGAATGTGCTTACTACCTTACTTTGTGAACATACAGTTGAAATTAAATAAATAACTTCCTTTCATCTTTTGGCAAAGTCCTATATTCCATAGGCCTACTTCTCGTTATGGTTTGCATGGCACCTCTGGCCACTCTAATTTGCAAGCAAGGGCGCTACTCACAAAGGTTAATTTACGTGCGTAAATTTATGTAGCTGTAAATCTACTAGTCCACTTAGTATTAACTTTACACTTTTTTGCTATTCACCATTTCCAAGTGTAAAGTTACTCCTAGTTGCAGACTTACATGTTTCCACTCCATTGTGTAGTCTCCTACAGCAAGATTTATGAGTTTAAAGTACATACTCGAACTTTTCACAAATAGGATGAGACATCTGCCACTATGGTGCAGATCTCCCTTAATGTAAGTCCAGGGAAAACACCCAAGTAGGCCAAAACCTGTCTGGGGTTGCTTCCTGTCCCTTCGTGAGGAAGGTTTGCCTGGCAGTTTGGGACAGACTGTCCCCATGAGGAGCAGGGATGGTACTGATTAGCATAAGGCAGGCCTTTGTCTAGAGTGGCATGGTAGAAAAAAAAGGATGGTCTGGAATGCGGCCTCCAGTGACTGCCAGTGTCTGAGATTAATTCAAGCATTCCATTCATCACCTTGTTTATATGGAAGATTCCTGTGGAACCCATCATGGCAATGAGGTGGGGATAAAATCAGTGGGTTTTGTAGCTCTTTCAGATTTATTTACTTATTTACTTGTTCTACAAACGTAATAGCCTTAATTGCAAAATATATCCCATGTAAGGTGGAACATTAGCAAGGATGTAGCATAACAGCCAGATCTGCTGACTTTGGAATTGTGGAACAAGGCTCAAGTCTTGGTGTCTGCTCAACATCTTGTGATTTTGGGCAAATCACTTAATGTTCCTGTGCCTGAAAAAATGAATGTGTCCTTGTGTAATGTAATTGGTGGTCATGTAAAGTGCTCCAATACCTTTGGGTCGAGTTTGCGCTATATAAAACTACAGAAACAAAATACAAATGGGCCAGGATGGAAAATAAAGTGGATGTGGAATTACTGCTCTCTATCTACTGCATCTTCAAAAGTCTTTGATTCTTTTTCATGAACGGCCGATGTTAGCTGTGGTCATAACTTATTTTGACACAGTCAAAGGTTGTCCTGACTAGAAAATTCCAATCCTTCTGATGTCCTTTGCCACCTGGAATCGCACAAGGTTACAATCTAATTGGGCATTATACTAAAGCAAGCCTTTGTACAGGAGAAAATCCTTTGTTTACCATTTCCAAATATTGGGGCCATTCTCAATGACCAGACTTGCATAACTAACCAAAATTCAGGACTTTTACATGAGAAAAAAGGATATTGAAGATTTATGCTGGAGTACATGATCATCCTGTGGATGCTACTTTCTCCATTTATTGTCTGCCAATTCCTTCAGGGCTTGGCTACCACATTAGTTGGTTTGGCCAAGATTCGGTCCTCTGTTTGCACTGCCAAAATGCTTGATGGAACGAATACGGTGTGCTGTCAGTTGTAGTAGAGATTAGTAAATTAGGTGTTGTAAATAAAAATTCTGGAAGTGTGCGTTGAGCCAAAATGGTTACAAATGCCAAGCTTTGGAGTTCTGCTCAAGCCTGTCATGAAAGCAAACAGTGTTCCACTTGCCAGATTGAAGTGAGGGAAACTTTAAAACATCTCAAGGCATTAAGTCCAGAGCAGGAAGCTACAGGGATGTGTTATAAACAGGGTAGTCCTAGACCTGAGACCTAGCTTGAGGGGAAGAACAGATCAAATTGCAAAATGGCAGGGCCCGCACTCAGAGATATGGATGGGTGCAATCTTTGTTGGAGGAAGCATGAGCGGCTGGTAACCTTTGAAAGTGGTGGCCCCACCGCTTCCCAAAAGCCAAAAATAAAACAATCTCTTGAAAAGTTAAAAATAAAGCAACTCCTCCAAAAGCAAAACAATAAAACAACAAGCATCATGCAACATAAACACAAACTAAATCACTACACTGACATGCATTACTCTAACATTTGACATTTTTTTTAAATGTTACTTTCCCACGTGCTGCACGTCCCTCCCAGTGTTCTTCTGCAGTCTGTGGCACGAGTTGAAGAGCTAAGTCTCCTAACCAATCCAGACGCTGTTCTCCTGCCATTAACAAGCATGAGAGAAGCACCAGAAATGGATGGAACAGGTTGGCTGGATGCTCCTTCAGGCGCTTGAGGCCTCCGCTTGCTTTCCACCCAGCCAACACTTCTCAGGTTGGAGAGCTTTGAAGTGCACATTTCAGGCTGGCCGCCGCAAGACAGGCAGCCAAACTGACATGAGCACTTAGGAATGTCTGGCCACTACTCAAATCCTCCATGCTGTCAATCAGCAGTAGAGGACATGCCTCGCTTTTCGCTCGGCTCGGACGGCAGGCGGCAGTTGCGTTGCGCATCAGTAAAAAATAAAATGGCAATAAAATCATCTCATTGCCATTTTATTTTTCACATTTACTATGCGCAGCTCACAGCGGGAGGGGCGGCGCTGCTTGTCCACTCTAATGAAGAAGGGTGATACCTCGAACCAGGTCCCAGGATGCTTGTTTCCAGTCCTGGGAGGACCTGGCCAGGCAGTTCGGTGTGGACTATTCCCATGATGATCAGGGTCAAGACCAATTTGCATATGGCTGGGTCAAAACTGAGGTGGCGTTGTGAAATATATGGATTAAACCGAGAACTTTGTGACTGGGGGTGAGTATTTGCATTGTTCAGCATTCCGTCCATCATCTGTTCTGTTTACTAATGAAGAAACCACCAGTAGGAGGAAGTGTGCTGTAGGTGGCCTGATCAAAATAGTTTGGAGAAAAAGATTGTCGTGTATTTCTATAGGTTCTGAATCAGTCCCCCTATTCCTGACCCTATTCTGGTTAAACTAACTATCAAGTTAACTAACAGTCAGCCCATGAGGCAAGAAAACCCCCATGATGCAGATACCGTTATCTGACGCAGTCACACTACGGCACAGAAACGTGTTATCTGATTAGGTCATAACGCTTGAGATCTAATTAGACAAGCGACATTCCTCCAGCCCCTGATAAGGCATACGACGTTCTCATAACAAATCAAACCTATGACAACCTGGAAAATCCGTGCGGCCATTGTTTTGATTTCACAGAGAACTTCAGTAAAAGAATGTGCTAACGAGCAAGTCGTATGACATCTTTATTGACGTATCTATGTCCATCCTTACGTCAATCTCGGCACCTTTAAGGTATAAATATTGCCGACCTTGCCCTATGCAAACGCACGCATGGTGACAAGACGGAGCAGCCATACTTGCCGAAGCCGAGAGCAGAAGCAGACCCCGCTGGCAGCAGCCCCGCCTTCCTGACGCGCTGAGAGACGCGCTGCTATCTCAAGCCGAGAGACCCAGCACCGGCGCTTTCGGGCAGCCCTCGCAGGCAGCCTGGAATATCGAGAGCAGAGAAAGAGATACCATTCCTCATTCATCCTAACTTCCAGGTACAGAACTGAATAACCCCTCACAGAGAATTCTTTAGTTATTCACTTGGCAAAAACAAACTTAACTTAAACTGTAACTTTCTATTCCCGCCCACGCATTAGACTTAGGTCAGGTACACGGGGTAGGCTTATTTAGAAACACCAGTTGAGTACGTTTAGTCAAATGTATATGTGTATGTAAATATATTTTAATCATTTTAAACATCATATGGCTCAGAAACCATATCAATGTTTTTACAGTATTATTTTATACTATTGCTTTTAATGTATGCACTTTACTTAACTATAAGTATTGCAATAATATCGATCCATTTCTCTTGTACGAGAAAAGAGACTGATCAATAAATAACACCTTTTTATTGAACACGCCCGTCTCTTCCTTTTCTCTACATTCTGATGAGACTAAGAATGCACGTACTGACTGAGTAAAATAATTGCCTTGTGCTCACACGACTCTCGAGATTGACTCTTGATTAGGGGAGAGCAAAGTTGTCATGTTCTATGGTTGTCAGAAACTAAATCCCTTCTTGTCTAATCAGGGGAGTTAATTCCTTCCTTGAACATTCGAGAAAGTTTCTAGCGAACTCTGAGCTACGCTGGCAAACCCAAAAATTAAGTCTAGTATCGACAGTAGTAGACCTAGTTAACGTCTGGCCTAGGCCTTTACTGCTGTAGGTACTATTCCAATGCGCAGAGCCTATTGGGAAAATAGGAGCTACACTACATGGCGCCCAACGTGTTTGGAAAGGGCGATAAAACTAACGTAAGACATTTAGAGTAACTCAGTCGTGCTTTCTCACTCAGACCCCTTTTCCCATTATACTCCAAAGACGTCTGGAGTGGGTGAAAGGTAATATCCTCCAAAACCTCGCAGGAGGGAACTCCTATGTATGGTTCTTGGTATAGTCAACGTTGAAGGATAAAAACAGTCCCAAAATATTGTGCATCTAATCTCTGGTTCCATAAAGAAACCTGATCTGCAAATAGACATAATACCATCCTGTCTGTAAAATGGGAGACAGTGATGAAGAAAGAGAGGCAGTTAGATTAGCAACTGAACTCGCAGATGCTGATGCTACCATGCAAGCAGCAGACCCGAATATAACACTCATTCCGGTCATTAAAAGGAGATCTATAACCTTAAAACTTATAGAAAATGGACTGACACCTAGAGGTGGCACAGTCATATTCGTAATTGAGGCACACGAATATCGGCAGACAGAGGTATACTATTCATGGATACATTTTCCGGCAGCAAATGCTGTAACAAAGTACTTCCACTATTACAAAGTAGAGGAACCTCCTGAAACGTACACTCCTTTCGAGGAGGTGGAAGTACCACTCAAATTCCAAGAGCATTTGCTCTTATTTGATGGCGCCCTAATACATAACAATCACATTACAAGGCTCGGTCCTTTAGGAAGACCAGGAGCAACGTGGCCGGTCTTAGCCGGATACACACCACATCCAGACATCGAAAGAATGCCTGCAGCAGAGCTGTTAATACAGCTAAAACAACTACTAAAAATTCATAGACAACTAGTTCAGTATGTAATGCGGACTTCAACAATTCAGCCAGCGATTAAACTTCCACAGCTGACCCCTCACCAGGGGAACACAAATAAAATTACACCACAGAACATCCAATCCTGCCTAGGTAAAGTTCCAGCTAAACGGGAACAGATACCATTCTGGTTGGCACAGAAAATTACCCAAATAGAGGCGGTGTTTCCTGACACCACCCCATTATAAAAACACAGGATTCTGACTATATGTCTCCCAATGGGAATCGCACCACACATTGAGGACTGTGACACTTGGGGTACAGTCTTTGCTTCCATCTACACAAAAACGCATGGTGTTCCATCCATTTCGGTAATACCAGATGTGCTAAAACAAATTCAAGATGTATACGGTCCAGAACCAGCTTTAACTCTTGGTATGAAATTACTGAAAGACTTCAAGCAGGTCTTGGCTATATTATTAGCCAATATAAAAGGTGAAGCAGCAAACGTGGCGATCCGCCAGAGGTTAAAAGAGACAGATATAGCAGACCAACCAGCTGAAATTGCCAGAATCATAGAAAAATCTTATGAAGAACTAGGTAGAGACAGTTTAGGTGGAATACCAGTAAAACCGCAACTGACTGAAAGTCCAGAAAAAATATTTTTTAATAATAATTCACCAAAAAAGAACTGGGATGGAAACAAACAATCCAATCCAAAAGAAAAGAAATTCCAGTCCCGAGGAAGGTCTCCTAGGCGAAGGGAGAAATCTCCGAACCAGAGACACAGGTCACCCCAGAGTGACCCCTCTGGGAAAAGATATAACCTTAGAAATAGGGATAATATTAAAAAACCTGATAGATATCAAGACATTGATACACGTCCCTCTCAATCTTTTCAGACTTCCTCGCAGAAATCGGAAACAAGAGGACGATCAGAACAAAGAGAAGAGCACGCCAAGTCCAAAGACAAGGAACCTGCTCAGCTAAAAAAGAAATTACAATTTCCAAAAAAGAAGGTAGCCAGTATCAAGGTAGTTAAAAATGCCGAGAATACTGAGGACACAACTGAAAAACGGAGAATGGGCTCAGACAATGCTAGACAGCGCAGCAGAGGTGAGCATAGCTCGCAAAGTCCTTATGAATCATCTGGAGACAGTGGACACGAATGAATACCTTCAAGTGGAAACTGCAGACACCAGAGTTAGCAAGCCCCACAAGATATACGAGATAACATTACGTATAGAGGGAGATAAGACTAGGAAAATTAGGGGACTATTTTGGGATAACCTCTCAAAGGGTTATGACATCCTTCTAGCTGAAAAAGACTGGCCACCAGAGTTTGTCAGGGAGTGCCCTCATGGCGAAGAAGTAATTATGCCTGCCTTCTCGAATCGAATACCGATTCATAAAAAATACACACTTTCTAGAAAGTGGGCAGTGGCCTTAGCACCTGCTTTATATAAAAATCATGTAGGATGGGATGAGGACTCCCCTCCTCACAAAATCCAGTTAAAATCACAACCTACTGCACAAAGGCAGTACCCAATTAAGCAAGAAGCTAAAAAACAGGTAAATGAAATACTAGATCAGCTAGAATACCAGGGGGTGATTGAAACTTGCACCTCACAAATGAACAATCCTTTGTTTCCGGTCTCCAAACCAGACAATTCATATCGTCTAGTTTTGGATTACCGACACCTTAACACATGTTGCAAAACCTTTGCAGTGCAAAACTCACACAGTGCTGCACTAATGAATAACATAGTGCGCAAAAAATACAAAACAACCTTGGACATCTCCAATGGATTCTTTTGTCAAAACATAGCACCAGAGAGCAGATCTTTAACTGCATTCTCAGTAAATGGCACTCAAAAGCAATTCTGTCGGTTAGCCCAGGGGTACAAGAACAGCCCGGGGGTATTCTCAGCGAGAGTAACAGAATTACTACAACTATATGATGATGAAGCATTATCCTATGTCGATGACATTTACTTAACAGATGATGACTTGGAGACTCACTTGAAAAGGGTGAACACCATAATACTTGGGTTCGCTGCAGAGGGTTACAAATTCAACTTTAAAAAATCCAGAATTGCCCATCTGACGGTCCTATTCTTAGGATATGAGTTATCAAGTGAAGGTAAAAGCCTGGCAGACAATTTCCTAGAGAAATGTGCCGTAATCCAAGCTCCTAAAACACTTAAAAACCTACAGTCAATTCTAGGCTTCCTAAATTTCAGAAGAACATACATTGCAAATTACGCAGAAAGGGTCAAACCCCTTTATGATCTAATTAAACCAGACTTTAAAAGATCCAATTGGACTCAAACACACACAGAAATTTTGAGATCCTTACAAACAGACATGCTAATTAAAACAAAATTAGAAACACGTGATAACACACGCAATCTTGTGATTCGAGTCATCCCAGGGAGATGCGGATTCACATACCTAACCTCTAATGAGGGAGAAAAGGTACCAATTGCATTCAAATCACACGTGTACACAGAAGCTGAACAGAAATTCAGTAATACAGAAAAAATCATTCGTGCAGTTCAAACCGCAATAGCTAGAGAAAAAGACATAGCTGACGGTAGACATATCACAGTCAGAACAGCAGAATCAGCCTTTGAGGCATTAACAACACCGTGTAATTTACCAACAACAACATTGAATCCGGAATGGATACAATGGGTGAATTCAATCACAACGGACAAAGTATACTACTACTTTGATCCAGAACTAGAAGAATTAAAAAATCTAAAATATGAAAAGACGTATCCTCTGCCAATCGACATTCTGCCTCTACGACATTACGCCTGTGTAATCTATACAGACGGACATGCTCAACCCTCCGTTTGGGGAGAACAAGCATACAACCCCACATGTGAGATTACAAAAGAAGTGTGGCGCGGAGGTAAACTAAGACCTCTATTAACAAAAACACACTCAGTTGAAACTAATTCAGAACAACAAACTGAAATAATAGCATTGAAAATGGCGCTAGATAATGCGGATCGCGAATTCCCGACACTTATAGTGTCAGATTCATATTACTGCGTCAAATCATATAACAAGGATTTGCAGACATGGATTCAGAACGGTTACAGAGATGACACAGATGCACCAATAAAGCAGAAATTGCTCTGGGAACAAATAGCTCTTTTACAAAAAGAACTACCAAGGACTCACGTGACACACTCACTGAGTCATCAGCGTGATGGCGTTCACGTTGTAGGGAATTCATTGGCTGAAGCAGCCGCAGTGGCAGCCACTAAATCGGCTCCCGTAGGTCGAAAAAAGCGTACATTAAAAAACATTGACGGTGAAACAGTGCTGGCAGTAAAAACGTCATCAAAAGGCGACTGCTCAGCGTTACCGATCAACTATCCACTCAATTATACATACATAATCGATGCAAACTCCGTCCCTTTTGCTCGAATCCCTGGAGTGGGGGATAGAGTGATTCCAAACATGGACAGGAGAAACTTGTTAATCGCAGACGCACACATGGGCGAGGGTCTCAGACACCTTAAATTAAAAGATTCTCTGGAAGAATTACAATCACGGTACTGGTGGCCAGGCATGAGCCTGCACTACACCATGTTTGTAAAAAACTGCCCAAACTGCAACAGAGATCGCAGTGGGGAGAGAAGCAGTTTAATACCTCGTCGTATCAAGGCAGATAATATTACCAGCAAAAAGAATGGCTTGCGATTAACATATACAGGCTAGTTTCCACTTATAATGTAGATCACCAGCACTCGGCTGAGGTCCGGACTATTATACAAGATTTGCGAGTCTAATTGGCATATACGCTAAGAGCATGTTACGTTTGACCATTGTTTTCACTCAGGCATACCAGCCTGGGGGGAAACATGGCCAAATGAGCACAGCCCAGCGGGAATCTTATCACTTCCTTCCTGAGGGTACGGGATGGTGTAAAGAAAAAACCAAGGCAGAAAGCAATCTATAATAGAAAGGATATTAGGTTCGGGAGCTGGGTGGGTCAAACATCTAATAAGTGTCCAACGTAGTCTAAATAACTTGCCAAGAAATTCTCTGAAGGGATTCAGTCCGTACGAATTATTATTCGGAACTAGGATGTTGATCTCTGACCTTGATAGTCAGACTTCAGTGGTAATAGAAAAAACCTTTGATGTCAAAGACCGTTTGGCTATTTTGCAGGACTTAAACAAAACAAGAAAAGACCTGAGCAACATACAGTTGAAACAACAGCCAACAACCACTGAAGAATCACCACCTGTCCCAGCAAGACCTGTCTGGATTCCAAAAGTCGGGGATCTAGTCAGGGAAAAGATCGCCGTAAAGAAGGAATTTGGGCCTTCTTACAGAAAAGCAGTTCCTGTCTTGTCTGTCAACGGGACAAGATCAGTTGTACTACCGCCACTTGCTGGTAAAAAGGAGAACCGAGTTGTATCCATCGACCTGGTAAAACCACAACATGTGGCCGATAACAAACAGTAGGCCAAGTGGACTCCCAATAAGTAGCAGAACACCAAGGTTTGCTACCAGCACAGAGGTCCTAACAAAACGGCTCATCACATTCGAAACGCCTAAAGAAGAACAAGAAGGACTATGCAACAATGCAATAGAACTCAGACCTCTTAAAACCCAAATAAAGACATTTAGCAGAGACACACCAATCTACAATGAAGTGCCGAGTGAAAATGCAAAAAACAGAAATCCTGAACCAATTGGAACAATTGACAGAACTGCATCCGGTTACTTCATCAACTTCGATGATTCCTCTGACGGCTTCAGTGAATCAAAGACACAGCCATCATCAAAATCCTTTAAAGACAAAGCTAAGGAACTTTTGAAACAACTGAAAGAAACATATCTGGTTTCTCCATGGATTGAATTTTGGGTGGGTTTTGGTGCATTTATCCTCATACTTTGGCTCATCATGGTATTTACTTTGGGACGCTTCATTGAGGGAAAATATGCTAAAATGGACACAGCAAGTCAGAACATCAACTTGGTCCTCAAACCACACACATCTTCACACGTCGAGAAAAGAGAACTTTCTTCAGCCAACTTCACAGCCAATCCTATACCTGGTGGGGTAGCCTGGGACAACACTGACTATGAAATTTATGGTCCGGTCGAGATCCTGAAATATCCACACCAAATCAAGATCTCCTTGAGTGACTTTGCAAAACCAAACTCATTTGCTGATGATTGGGACTTCGAAAGTATTAACAACATGATGTCTGACTTAGTAATGTCTGCTAAATTTACAAAACATGATTATTTGCAAGGTTCTACAAATTATGACAGTATGTATTGCTATAACCACTATGGTAACCATTTTTTACATAAATCTGCACAACCTAGAAATGTTTTAAATTATAATCAATGGGAACATTGTGCTACACCTCCAAAAGGGAGCTCTAGAACCGTGTATGACAAATATTCATATTTTTCAGGTTTTAACACAAGTAATGCTGAAACATTTTATTTTAAATTGTCAAACAAGACAGGGATGAAAACCATGATAACCAACACAAAATTGATATATTCAGATTCATTCTTTGAAAAAATGAATACATTTGGATTTGATTATTGGGACAAAAATGTTGATTTGAAAAGTGTTTGGGGTACAAAAGAATGGCAAGTACAGGGTATAGAAGCTTTGTTTAGAGCCTGCATGATCCCAGAACAAATGATATTTTTAAATGACACTGTTCAACAAACCACCTGTCTTGGTTTTGCCAAATTCAAAGATTTAAATAAACCGTCTATTCCAAAGCCAACAATGTTTAGCAATAGCTCTGATACAGATGAAGAGATAGACGTAAACAATATTTTAAACCAAAACAGAACACATCCTGATTGGAAACAATGGTTGATCTGGCCCACAGATACAAATAACTGTCAAGATAGATTCCTGAATAAAACACAGGGTTTCAAAATGACCGGGCCAGACCCTAGATATCCCCAAAGACATCACCCAGGGATAATAACAACCTACAGTGTGGGCAAATTATGCCTTCAATGGCTACAAACTTCCACACTGCCTGAAATTAAGCAACACCTAACTTTACTTACTGATGGTGCTGACTTGCGTGATTTCATAATGGGACCACGCAAACAGCGTCAAAAGCGTTTCATAGCAGCCTCTGTATATGCAGCATACAATGAGGCCTGGAAGGTTACTCAAATTGAAACAGCAGAAAGAATACGGGAAATTGACCGTATCAATTTGGAAAAATCACTTTCTGTAGTGGACAATGGGTTAATGACTCTGTCCTCCAGAATTTTTTCATTGGACAGCATTGTGTCTTCAGCAATCGATATATTATCGCAAGACTTACTGTTATTACAACATGGTCAGTCACAATTGCGTTCCATTGTACAGCTTGGCTGGACGTTACAAAATCTGCGTTCAGGCTATGTGCCTTGGCGTTTAATCAACACAACGTCACTATTCCAAATCTTTAACCTTACTGATAGACAAATCGGTATGGCGCAAAAGGGTGCTGATTATACAATCTTGAGCATTGAAAAACTAGAAAGATTACCATTGACAATGTCAGAACGACCTGTCAGTGAATGGATAATCCACGGAATCATAAATATTCCAATCTCAACCTTCAGGTTTCAATACTGCCAAAAATATATACAGGCTGGCATGTACGAGAAATTGGGAAAGGGGTACCTTAAAACAACTTGGAACCTGCCCTATTCACATGCATGTGTCAGTAATAAAGGACAGAAAGTGTTTCTTAGTGGCAACAATTGTGCTATGTCACTAAGCGGCACGCTTCTGTGTAACGGAATTAGTTTGCATGGAGCCTGTGAAGGGAATTCATACAACCTTTCATGTCACCAGCAAGGCGCACCTGCAACTGAAATAGAACCATTCTTTCAAAGACTCTATAATGGGAGTTACATTCTTATTGTAGACCGCAGATGTTGTAGTCTTATGCCCGGGACTCCTTATCTAGTAACTACAACGGCGAAGGTCAAGTGCTGTGGACGCTCTTTATTCCCCAGCTCCTTTCCAGACAGGGAGGCAAGGGCATGGCCCAGTTTGAAAATTACTTCTATTCGAATAGATACTTTAAGCAGAATGAAAACAGTGCTTCTTCAGACGCCTACAAGGCTCACGTCATCAAAAGAAACGTATGATCTACAAGTCGCAAGGACGACTGCAGAGATACATACATTATTATCAACTAATTCCCCCGTACATTTCTCGGAAATCCTGAGCGAAATCTTAAATATTTCTGATACCAATGGGATCTCAGGGGTATTTAAGAAAGTATTTTCGATGGCATTAACACCATTCAAAGCCATACTGGGTATTTTTCCAGATTTCGTCCATTCGATTTTTGGCAGACTTCCCCTGATCCTGGGACTAATTGCAGGAATCCTATTCCTAGTCCTTATTTTTCGTTATGGCAACCCATGTCACAGATCAAACTCTCGCGACAATGGAAGATACGATCCTAGCCATTGGATACCGGGACCGGATATCAAAAATCCTGGGACTCTCCCGGCTTAGAGACCTAAACATGACTTGGTTTCTATCATTTCGACCAATGTGGCAAAGGTGTGTTTTACCTGTACTAAGGTGTCTGCTATGCGGAGAAGAATGCGTGTTAGACACCTGTCTGACGCTACAATCGGATGCGCCAGTGGATGCAGATACACTGTTGGTTCCTACCAAGGTTCACGCTTTGTGCTGCCCTCAAAGGCTGCCAATCCTGATGACGGCATTCCTGGAATCTTCACCACTGCGATTGAAGAGTAGTGAAGTTCAAGATGAAAGCAGCATCGAACAGGTACGACCTTCTGTCAGCAATGCGAATCAGAATGTCAATGCAGACAATCATGCGCACGAATGCATGGTTACCCCTATTTCCGACTTAGTGGAACTTTCCCATGAAGCTGTTGAAAGTTTTTTCGAAAGCCTGAATGATATGATGTTCTCTCCAGAACAGAAATAGAGACTTTTGAGCAAGCTCGCACACGGCGTTCCCTGAATTCGGCCTTCAACTTTAAAAATAAAGTCACATGAACAATTCTTCCCACCAGTTCACGGACAACAATTTTTTAGCAGCCCCAAATTATTTTTCACAAATTTTTCGGGACACTTAACTTCTGCTTAAAGTAAGAAACTATTCCTAGAGAACTAAGATTTCTATTTTTAGATACTTTATAAAACTTTAGTTGCCCGCTGGGATGTTCACAAATATTTTATTATGTGATGAGATGGTCTCGAACTTCCTTTCTGTATAGCTATATTAAGAGCCATTTCATGTGTATTTCTCATATACCAATAAGCAATAATGCATAACAATGCGTGTTTACTTTTGCATTTAATTCATAGCTTAAGTGCATACAATATATATGACTGCAATTTTTCAGTATATTTGAAAATTTCGAAATGCATTTATGTATTTTGGGGTGGTAAGGTATACACTATACTCTATAGTATGTTGTACTATGTTATACTATGCATAGATTAGTAGATATGACCATAGTTAGCGTGGAGTGGGTGTCGTGTATTTCTATAGGTTCTGAATCAGTCCCCCTATTCCTGACCCTATTCTGGTTAAACTAACTATCAAGTTAACTAACAGTCAGCCCATGAGGCAAGAAAACCCCCATGATGCAGATACCGTTATCTGACGCAGTCACACTACGGCACAGGAACGTGTTATCTGATTAGGTCATAACGCTTGAGATCTAATTAGACAAGCGACATTCCTCCAGCCCCTGATAAGGCATACGACGTTCTCATAACAAATCAAACCTATGACAACCTGGAAAATCCGTGCGGCCATTGTTTTGATTTCACAGAGAACTTCAGTAAAAGAATGTGCTAACGAGCAAGTCGTATGACATCTTTATTGACGTATCTATGTCCATCCTTACGTCAATCTCGGCACCTTTAAGGTATAAATATTGCCGACCTTGCCCTATGCAAACGCACGCGTGGTGACAAGACGGAGCAGCCATACTTGCCGAAGCCGAGAGCAGAAGCAGACCCCGCTGGCAGCAGCCCCGCCTTCCTGACGCGCTGAGAGACGCGCTGCTATCTCAAGCCGAGAGACCCAGCACCGGCGCTTTCGGGCAGCCCTCGCAGGCAGCCTGGAATATCGAGAGCAGAGAAAGAGATACCATTCCTCATTCATCCTAACTTCCAGGTACAGAACTGAATAACCCCTCACAGAGAATTCTTTAGTTATTCACTTGGCAAAAACAAACTTAACTTAAACTGTAACTTTCTATTCCCGCCCACGCATTAGACTTAGGTCAGGTACACGGGGTAGACTTATTTAGAAACACCAGTTGAGTACGTTTAGTCAAATGTATATGTGTATGTAAATATATTTTAATCATTTTAAACATCATATGGCTCAGAAACCATATCAATGTTTTTACAGTATTATTTTATACTATTGCTTTTAATGTATGCACTTTACTTAACTATAAGTATTGCAATAATATCGATCCATTTCTCTTGTACGAGAAAAGAGACTGATCAATAAATAACACCTTTTTATTGAACACGCCCGTCTCTTCCTTTTCTCTACATTCTGATGAGACTAAGAATGCACGTACTGACTGAGTAAAATAATTGCCTTGTGCTCACACGACTCTCGAGATTGACTCTTGATTAGGGGAGAGCAAAGTTGTCATGTTCTATGGTTGTCAGAAACTAAATCCCTTCTTGTCTAATCAGGGGAGTTAATTCCTTCCTTGAACATTCGAGAAAGTTTCTAGCGAACTCTGAGCTACGCTGGCAAACCCAAAAATTAAGTCTAGTATCGACAGTAGTAGACCTAGTTAACGTCTGGCCTAGGCCTTTACTGCTGTAGGTACTATTCCAATGCGCAGAGCCTATTGGGAAAATAGGAGCTACACTACAAGATGAGAGGGGGAGTCCCAGAGCTCCAGGAGCAAGGAATGGGAGGTCCTGGGTGACTTATGACACCTGAAAGAGAGACAAGAGTCACCCGCAACCCATTGTCATATGTGCACATGTATGTTGCATATGTTATATAATGTTACGTGTCACAGACTTGATGCTACTTAACAGAGTCATCGTTCCAGCATTGAAAGGTATTGAGGGTGTGATTTTGTAAACATTGATGTGCTAGGGTTAATACAGGCTTCTATTAACAAGCGTCTCTTAGCTTCTTTTTCTTATGTAGACCAAAAGAGTTAGGACCTGATTATGATCTTGGTGGACAGGGTTACACCAGGACAAATGTGACGGATATCCCTTTGCCACATTTCAATTAATTATATCCTATGGAACTTATAATACGGTGGATGGTATATCCGTCACATTTGTGATGGAGTATCCCATCTGCCAAGATCGTCATCAGGCCCTTAGTTTAGCATTTTCTCAATTGTCACGTATGGTCTGCTGCATCTATTGCAAAAAACACAAAAGCAATGTGAGGCCTTCTCGAATATGAGTTTGTGGGGGATTTAAGTGACTCGGTAAATATTCTGATAGATCAGTTTATCAAGCTGAAAGCCTCCTAAACATACTGCAGTTAGAGAATTATACTATTAGCTAAAAGGTGAGTGATGAGCAATGCTGGAATGTAGCTAGCTTTCACCCTTATTTCATTTTTGGTTTCTCGGATGTTTATTATTCAGATGATAATTTTATTTATCTAATTGATATGATGATAGCACACAATTCAATATTTCATATCACATTTGGGAGTATTAATTCAAGGGTATAGAGAGAAGGAGAGAGAGACAGAGAGAGATAATTGTGTCAAGTTGCATCACTATGGAGTCCAGAAGGAAGTCACCAGTACTGAAGCTTCATCTTTGGCTGTTGTCATTAGATTTCTCAGAATACCGCCTGAATCTGTCCGGGCTTTCCCTTGATAATATTCAACTATGTTACCCAGGGGTCAGTGATGCTGCTTACCCTGTTGGATCCCTCTCTTCCAATGTAAGCAGAGAATGTGCCAAACAATGAGTATACAATCTGCACCAGCTCCTGAAAACTGTCTCTGTGTCCAAGCATACACAAAAGCAATGCCAGCCAGCTGCTTCCATCCACCTCCAGCAGGTATTCTAAATTGTTTGGGCTAAGGAAGTATCCCAGTGTTGTAGGTGAATGTATGGAGCATGTCAAACGGCAAAAGAGGAAGGATAGTAAGCATTATTACTTATTTCTTTCATGACTACAAGTTTGCATTCACTTTCCTTCATGGCATGAACATGTTCTTTCTCACCCTGAGTTCATCATTAACTCTCATATAGAATCTCTGAATATCGAGGGTATGCTCTAGTGGTCCATTGCCTATGGCCTGCTTATGTTTCCCAAGTTCATCAGCAATGAGTCATCAAGTTCCCTGTAATAAAACACAAGGAAACATCACCTGCCTTCCTGGCAGCCCAACTTCAACTTCTCTGCCCCCAACCTCCACCTAGCTTGCCTGGAAGAAGACCCAAGGAAACAACAGTTTCTCCTCCTGGCAGGCTAGATTGCCCTGGGTTTCTATTTTATCTACAGATGAAGGTAAGTTAGACACACATGCTGGGTTCCTCCTTATCATAGAAATATGTTCTTAAATGTAGGACGATATCCATTTCCTGTCAGGAATCTGACCAGGCAAGGTAGTGGAAATCAGGATGATGTCTCCAGCCCTTAATGGTCCAAATACTTTTGTTTACCTTTTTCCTGGCATTATACACCATCTGTATAACACACGAAACACAGGGGGTCTAACAGCCAAATTGAGAGGCTACACTGTCGATACTGAGTCAACAAGATCTCAAAATATCTTTATCGCACACACATAACGTATTAATAAGGATAAAGAAGGAAAAAAGGCTAACACTACATGCATAGAGGAGACCGGTACATCATCGATTATTCGTAAAATGGCTGATTAATCCACAACAGATTGTAAAGAGTTTCCATCAAATTAGACTCAATGATCAGTCCTATCATTTGGCCAAACCCATGTGCAAATGAGGCTGGTCCCCTGATCAGTGGGACACTCAGCTCCCCACCTTATTGTTGTATCAGGATTTGGTCCACCAAATACACAAACCGTCCATGATGACTGATCTTTTGATGGTAAAGTAAGAAGAAATAGTGCAACGAACAAGAAAGTGATTTAAAATAGGATGGAATGTCCTCCTTCTAAATACTTTATTCTGCGGACTGGACACGCCTCCTAATTAAAAAATAGAACAGTGCAAGAGAAGACAGTGACAATTATCTGTCTACATAAGGGCCAACATGTTTCTGCCTAACGAGTATTTAATCCCTTCGCATTCGTCAGGGCCTCTGCTCGTATAATAGTTGCACTCCTAATAGTGAAATATAGAATTCACCACCATCACCAAAACAAATTGTAGTAAAACTGGTTAGAAACGGTACAACCTGTAACAACCATGGACATTAACCCTCCGATTCACAATGGTTACTGTGAATTCTGTGAAGGAAAACGTTATATCATTAGTACTGTATTCGATGCATGAGTCTCATGTGCATAGTGTGTCACCAAGCCAACCAATAATGTGTGTCAGAAAATTAATTTTATGCTTACCCTTTGTGGTAGGGCAATAGACCTCACCTCACCTGGACACTGCTCAGGTACTAAGAGGCCCCGCACTACAAAGATATAGGGAAAACAAAAGAATGTGGCAAAGTACTGTAAAGAAATTTTTCCGCTTTACACCCTGCCTATAATCATTCCTATAACCAAATGCCCTATATCTAGAGGCAAAACATGTGAGGTAGATAAACACCCCAAACTCAGTGTACTAAGCCTCAAAATGACCCAGAAACTCGACTAAGACACCAAACTTTAAGGAAGATTAAAACTCCTTTGTATGCTTATTCAGGAATTTTACAACATTCTGATCTTCAAAACCTGTGATTTGCTAAAGTTTACAACATAGTATAGCTAAAAGTATTCTGTGGTAGCTGCTCACCTTTCCGTCGGTACCTCAAGCTCCCATCTGAGACTTGGGGGAGGCACCGATCTGTAGGAGATGCTAGTATAAGTAGTATAGTGAGGGTTTGTTAGTGAAGTATCCCTCCACCTTTAAGATGTATACTAGATAGTGGCAATCTTATCATGTGTCCCTTCAATTGGTATATATTAGTGGCAAGGACACTATTATCAGACATTTATTGTGAAGTAAGCCTTATTGGTCTTTATTTTCATAAGAAAACTAAGCGCACTACTTTACGCTCGAAATCTCGCGAGATCTCGCGAGAGGACGTGCTCAGAACTACCATATGATGTCATATCGGCCATCTTTGTAGTTCCTAACACTATAATCTGGTAATCATTAGACCATGATTATTCCTCACGTGCATATGATGTTAGAATGCCCCCAGTGTTGTGAGTCACTGCCTATTTTTCTACAAAGTAAGCCTAGTTGAGCTTGTTTTCTTAGGAACAAGAGCGCACTACTCAGCGCTCGAAATCACGCGGGAAGATGCGCTCAGAACTACCCGATGACAACATATCGGCCATCTTTGTAGTTCTGAAGGCTCCAACCTGTATATCATAAAATCACGATTGACCATGTGTTGTTTTTGAAAAAAGTACCAGTCATTGGGCAATCACAGCTGCCCAATGATGTCATTTCGGACATCTTTGTAGTGCGATGACTGCAACCTATTGGTCCGTGATATTCCAATGTTGTTTTTGGGAACGCAAGTGCTCTGAGTAGTGTGCCACGAGTGGCCTCAGAGTATATTCAATGGGCATAACTATGCAGATGCTCCAAAATCTTACAATGTGGAAACCATCCTAATGATTGTGCATAGCTATATGTCACCCTCCAGTGTATGTCAGAAAACTCCCATAATCAAACCTATTTGTGATATTATGAGAAGAGTGTGAGCAAAGTAATTCAGGCATGAATCAATATGTACAACATGTTTATATAGACACACCCTATTAGAGTCAGTATATCCCAGTTATTGCTCACTAGTGCCAGGGCTACAGTGAGGTCCAAGGAATATCATCATTTAATCCTCCTGTATCAGTCCGAAGTTTATAAATCCATTTTTGCTCTTTTCTAAAAAGGTAACCCGACACATCACTTATGTGACTGGGTATATATGGCTTCTCCAGGACAGTCCATTGGAAGTCGGTTTCTAGATGTGCACGCTCCAGGAAATGTCTCGTAAGTTTAGTGTTGTTTTTCTTACAACGAAAAGAACTCTTGTGTTCCAACATCCTGGTGCGGACTTTGCGGGTCGTCATACCCACATATCGTGTGGAGCAAGGACATGTCAGCATATAAATCAGATTGGTACTATTGAAATTACTATAGTTACTCTGCAACCAAGGTCTCGTGGTGCCTATATCTATCTCCTTCGTGTGTTTGGTCTGAGGGCAGACTGAGCAAGTGCCGCAAGGGTGATGCCCGACAGCTGGTGGAAGCTTCCACAGTGTTTCACCAAGTTTCCTAGGGAGTTCTTTTGGGCGTGTGTGAACAAGTCGATCCCGAATGCTGCTTGCCCTCTTGAACGCAAACAAGGGTTGCGCAATTTTCTCTCTCCTATGGTTCAGAAGGCGCTAGTGTCTTTTGACAATCTTCTGGATGGCATTGCTTCTAGTATTGAAGGTGCTCACGAAAGTGAGTCTAGTCAGAGGTGGTTTAGGGATTGGAGCTTCCAGGAGGGCCTCCCTATTGTTGTTAACCGCTCTCTTTTTTGATCTTTTTATGAGTGAATTTGGATAGTGTCTGTCCCGTAATTGTCCACAGAGATTCCTAGCATGCACCTCAAAGTCCTCTCTATTGGAGCAGTTCCTGCGAACCCGTAGGAACTGGCCATATGGTAGATTCTGGCGCAGGGACTTCGGGTGGTAACTCTCGTAAAGGAGGAGTGAGTTCCGCGCCATAGGTTTCTTATACAGTTCACTCTGCAATCCTGCAGTAGTGACATAGATCGACAGATCTAGGAATGCAATTCTTTCCTTATTTGTTTCCATGGTGAATTTAAGAAACTGGTTTCTACTGTTTAGCCATTGGTGGAATTCATTGACGGAATCCACCGTGCCTCTCCACACCACCAACACGTCGTCAATATAACGCTTCCACCACCTAATAGAGGTGTGGAAGGGGTTGGTGGGTGTCAGTACGTGTTGTTGTTCGAACTGGTGCACGTATAAATTCGCCAGGCTCGGCGCGAAAACGCTGCCCATACTCGTGCCCGAGATCTGGAGAAACAGCTTGTCCTCATACTTGAAGAAATTCATTTTCATGGCTACAGTTGCCAAAGCCATTATAAATGGTACAGGGGTGATAGTTTCACATATACTATCCCTCAGGATGGATGTTATGACTTCCAAAGTCTCATCCTGAGGGATAGAAGTATACAGTGATTCTACATCGAAAGAGACCAGGAGGTCTCTTTCAATATCATAATCAATTTCTGGAAGGACACGCAAGACATCTTTAGTGTCCTGCAAATATGTAGGCATTTTCTGTACAATTGGCCGCAGAAAATAATCGACAAAAGTTGACAACGGCTCCAGGAGAGACCCTATTCCTGAAATAATAGGCCTACCAGGCGGTGGCCTCTGAGGTTTGTGTACCTTTGGTAAAAGGTAGAAATAAGGAGTGGTTGGGTGTTTAGCAACCAGATAAGTCGCCTCACTTTGAGTGATCCAACCCTCAGATAAAGCTTCTTCAACCATATCCTGTATCTGTTTAGTCACCTCTTCTGTAGGATCTGTAGACAAGGGAGAGTATGCCTGTCTATTGTTTAGTTGTCTATAGCACTCAGTCTGGTAATCCGTGGTGTTTAAAATAACTATAGAGCCGCCCTTATCTGCAGGCTTTATAGTTATTAAATGATCCTCTGAAAGTGATTTCAGTGTCATTTGTTCTGATTTGGTAAGGTTGTTAAATGACCTGACTGTTGTGCTCCACAGTGAAGCAATATCACCCGCAACAGCTTGCTCAAAGGCTAAGACCTGTGGAGGAACCGTGTGAATAGGTGGCTGGAATTTAGATTTTGGTCTAAGACCGGTGTTTTGTGTCGCAATCAGCATTGATCAGGGTGTAAAGCGGAAAAATTTCTTTACAGTACTTTGCCACATTCTTTTGTTTTCCCTATATCTTTGTAGTGCGGGGCCTCTTAGTACCTGAGCAGTGTCCAGGTGAGGTGAGGTCTATTGCCCTACCACAAAGGGTAAGCATAAAAATAAATTTTCTGACACACATTATTGGTTGGCTTGGTGACACACTATGCACATGAGACTGATGCATCGAATACAGTACTAATGATATAACGTTTTCCTTCACAGAATTCACAGTAACCATTGTGAATCGGAGGGTTAATGTCCATGGTTGTTACAGGTTGTACCGTTTCTAACCAGTTTTACTACAGTTTGTTTTGGTGATGGTGGTGAATTCTATATTTCACTATTAGGAGTGCAACTATTATACGAGCAGAGGCCCTGACGAATGCCAAGGGATTAAATACCCGTTAGGCAGAAACATGTTGGCCCTTATGTAGACAGATAATTGTCACTGTCTTCTCTTGCACTGTTCTATTTTTTAATTAGGAGGCGTGTCCAGTCCGCAGAATAAAGTATTTAGAAGGAGGACATTTCATCCTATTTTAAATCACTTTCTTGTTCGTTGCACTATTTCTTCTTACTTTACCATCAAAAGATCAGTCATCATGGACGGTTTGTGTATTTGGTGGACCAAATCCTGATACAACAATAAGGTGCGGAGCTGAGTGTCCCACTGATCAGGGGACCAGCCTCATTTGCACATGGGTTTGGCCAAATGATAGGACTGATCATTGAGTCTAATTTGATGGAAACCCTTTACAATCTGTTGTGGATTAATCAGCCATTTTACGAATAATCGATGATGTACCGGTCTCCTCTATGCATGTAGTGTTAGCCTTTTTTCCTTCTTTATCCTTATTAATACGTTATGTGTGTGCGATAAAGATATTTTGAGATCTTGTTGACTCAGTATCGACAGTGTAGCCTCTCAATTTGGCTGTTAGACCCCCTGTGTTTCGTGTGTTATACATTCAGTTAGTGCTGGGGATAAAATCAAGTGTGGGTCTTTAAAATATATATCCCTTGGACCCTATTGTAAATGGTTTTGATTATACACCATCTATCAAGAATAAAGAGGATGTGCAGAAACAGGGAGTTGCTGTTGGAAGAGGACACAACAGAAGCTGCTCTAGAATCCCTGTGAGCCTGGGCTGAGCAGGAATAAGGGGACTGGGGCACCAGAGCTGCTAACCTGGAAGGTCATGGCTTCCAGGTCATAAGTGACTATTCACTTTCCTTCCGAAGGGAATGGCAACTTCTTGTGTTGTATTGGCTCCTTCGCCATCGCTGTCGTTCCTTCACTGGATTACCCATCCTTCACATTTGCTCATGTGCATCTTGTTCCGGGTTCCTTGGTTTCCTGACTTTTGTCTGAACTTTGACTTGCATCTGGATACGATTTGGCTTGGTTTGTTGTATTTTGGCCATTGCATCCTTGTACCTGTGTTCCAGGATTGCTTTCATCGGAGAGTTTATTATTTCTGATACCGTCTGCTTCACATTGACTTAGATTTAATGCAGCCCATCATTCTGAAGCTGGTTTGATATTAGCCTGTAAGAAAACGTTATGTTATGTGTATTCGTATAGTGCACAACTCACCGGGAACGGTATCTTGATGCTGAAGCAGGAGCTGTATGAGCTGTGCATGAGCTGTGCCAGGGTTAGGGCTAGGTGAAGAGCCAAGTGTGGTAATAACACAAGTAGGTCCACGCAGTAAAAAGCATCCTTCAGTCAACGATTAACACATGGCTCGCAATCTTTACCTCTTCTAACATAAACATTTTAAGAACATGAGTATCACACAGTTCCTACAAAACTAGAGCGCTAACCTTGAATACCACATATCACCCCCCACACAAATCACACAAACAAACACAGAGACAAAAATAAACGCAAATTCTAACGAAGACACAATGCAACTACAATTAATTAACGACAGCCATGTGACTCAAATTCCTGATGTGACCATCTTCAAGTTTTACTGCCCTTTTAAACAATTTAACCCCTTTGAGGGGTGTTCCATATTTAGACACACCCCTTCTTCTTCCTTACGGAAGTTTAAAAAAAACTCTGTCCTCCACACAGGGGGATCTGCCACCTCTTCTAAAATTATCATTAGCCTTATAGCCTTTTGTTGAAATGCCTTTTTTTCTCTGGTACTAAACAAATGCAGTGAACTAAGTTCATGATCCCCCATTCTTGCCAAGTCCATGGTGGGCACCTGTCTGTTCACATGTGTTTTAATGAACCGTTCAAAAGACGTGACTCCTATTGTTGAATGAGGCATATAACAAAATGCCTCCACGTGCAGCTTAATTTCTTGTCTTCAGTCTCTCCCCACACTCTTTCAAGTTGGATACTTTATTTCAAAGTCCTGTTAAACCTCTCAAGAATGCCATGTGTTTGATGGTGAGAAAGAGAGAGAAGTGTTTTTATGGACTATACCCCTTACTTTAAAAAAACAATTACCTCACAGGTTATTGGCTGGACACCGTTGTCAGTAAGAACAGAACTCTTGGCCACCGATAACTTACTCTTAACCATTCCTTGGTCTTACAAATGCCTTGGTGACCCACGTGAGCAAATCAATTGAGCAAGACCTAAAACTGGTAAGTAGGATGCAGTAGTAATGAGTCTTGCATAGAGAGCTCATCTTTTAATTTCTGAAACCCATTAAGATCTTTAACGTGTTAACCTTTCTTACTTTTACCATTTGAGCCAAACTTGCTCAAATTTAGGAAACCCTTGAAGACTTGCCATTCCCCTCTTTTTCATTCTTGGCCGCCCCAGCCCTCTCTGCAGCTCTTACGTTTCCCTGTATGTCATTTTCGTATCCTTTTACACTCTCGTCGTTTCCCTCTCGTTCCTCCAGCAACCGTCTCCCTCTCGCCCCCTCTCTTGCCATGGCCGCCCCATAACACAGCGACGTTGATTGTGACTCATGGACTTTCACGAAGCTTCTGCTTCCTGGAATTCTCCTGCCACAAAGTTTGTGTGAACTGATTCACCCGTTTCTAATACCCACCTCAAAACGAACATTGGTCGCGGCCAGCTGCGTGTAATTTCACATTTCCGCCAACGGTCTACACATTGTTCTATTTTTGTTTTTTGTGTTTTCAGATAATTCAGATACTTCCTCCCTGGAAGCACATAGAGGAACTTTGCATTTTTCTTGAGTCTGCAGAAATCGACAGGACACATGTTTGCGGGTGTCCATGCAAGTCACGTCCCCTGCAAGCTCAGCATTGCTGCAGCAGGCAGTGCAGAAGGCTGGCTCTCTTGAAGGAATACAGACACTGCTTAATTTGAGCCAGTGCTTGTAGGCTCGAACTATGGGGCATATTAACAAGATGCGCGTTACAAAACGCACATCGCACATATCACTATCGCCGGCTATCGCCGGATATTTTCGCCGTGTTAGCGCGTTATTATCAACGCGCAACACGTAGGCGATAGTAAATCCTGCGATAGTGAACATTAGCGCGTGAAAAAAAGTTTGTTTTCACGCGCTAATGTGAGCCTTGATAATATGGGGGGGTGGATTCAGCTTTATGATCCACACCCCCATGTTATCAATGCCTAATGCCTGGTCAGAGCAGGCGTTGCCAGACCTGCGATAAACGAGTTTATCGCAGGTCTTTTCCTCCCAACGCCTGCCTTGGGGATAGGGTGTTCCCACCTCCAACAACATTTTACATGTGGTTGGACGTGGGAACGCCCACTTTGCATGTCATTAGTGATGTTTCTCGCTGACATGCAAAGTGGGCTTGAGGCAGGCGTTGCAATGCCCTTGTTAATAGGGCGCTGGAAGTATCGCCGCTTTCTCGGCCAATTGTGCCGAGAAAGCGGCGATACTTCAGCTTGTTAATATGCCCCTATATGTTTTAGATGACTGATCCTTCATTTAAACACATATATGGTTTCAGGTATGTGTTTTGGTTCTTCAGGAAATTGCTATTAAATCCAGTTCTTGCAGCAATGAAGCACATTAACACCAGTATCATTGTCAATTGATTTTTCATAATCAAATGAGCCACGTATATTACAACTGACATACCCATAAGATAGAAGGGCCTCTTAAAACTGGGCTAGACCATTTATTGTGTATTCCTTATTCATTTCTTAGCCAGGGATATAAATAGAGTAATGCCATCTGACTCTCCAATGTAAGGCATAAGGTGTAGAAAGCACAACCATAATTAGAGGAATTGGAATACTCTATTTGTAATGATGCCTATGCCTGGATGTTCTCTCTAGTGAGAAATTACTCTTTTTTCGTTCCACATGTGCATAAACGTCAGGTAGTTGGTAAGATAGAGTTGCAGTGTTTCAGAAAATGTTATATATTAACAAGCATTTGGCATAGGCAATAGGTTTTGCCTTTGGGTCCTTATAAGTGTTTAGCCAGAGCTATTGGTTTTGCCAATCTATTAAAGCTATGTTGTAGAGCATATATACTCACAAACATTTTCCGAGGGTCCGCAAAGTATGGTCTGTGGTGAGCCTGAAGGCCGCAATGATGCTAGCAGGTGGAAGTGGGGCTTTGTGGGTTGGTAAATGTTGCATGAGTTACAGGATACTATATTAGATTATTTTCCTTTACTTCAGTTTGCTTTTAAATAAAATCTTCTCCATTAATTTGTCATATTTCTGAATGTTAGTGCTCCCTGAAGTAAACAGCATCCCAGTGCTTAACATGTTAAGGTCAGGAGGGCTGTACTTTGAGTATCACTGAAGAGCATTGTGGCTGCTATGCAGCATGTTAAAATGTTATAATAAAAAAGTGTTTCAAGCATTTTCGTTACCTTATATATATCTAGGGTTTTATGGTATATATATATATTTTTTTTTTACATTTCCGTTTTATCCATATATTTGTTTTGTGGTCATTTTATCTGTATTCATCCGCCTTTATTTTTGTTGCAAGCACAAGAAGACGCTGCAGCTTGTATTTTTTTACATTCATTTAAATAGACAGTGCACACGTACACTCAGTTGTTATAGGTTTGGAAATATTTATATATAAGACAAATTAAGTAAACATAATACATTCATTTGAAAACTTTGCCAAAATAATTTAAAGAGAACATAGGCCTAAACAAACTTTGAGTAACTTGCATTACGAAAGCTTTACTGTGGGCCTGTGCATCCTAGGGACCACAGGGTGGATAAAACTCGCTTTCTGTAAACAGGCCTTTAAATCTTGGGGCATATTATCAAGGGGGTTTATCTCCGCTTTTTTGGCTTTAAAAGCCAAGAAAGCGGAGATAAAATTATCTCCCTATTACCAAGCTGTCGCTAACACCAGTTAGTGACAGCTAATAGGAGATAGCGACCATCTTGGGCCCCGCTTTGCATGTCAGTGATATTTATCACTAATGACATGCAAAGTGGGCGTGCCAAGATGTTAGCGACTGGAAACAGTCGCTAACATCGCTATCTCCTATTACCAACTTTTGGAGATATTCGCGCTAAGCGCGAATATCTCCAAAAGCTAACACCTGCCCTGAGCAGTTCTTCACCATGTTATCCAATGGGAGGTGGATAACATGGCTAAGAGCATTTGCTCGATAATGCATGAATATTGCTGACTTTTCAGCGATATTCATGCATTGCGGCCGTTTTTTATCGCATTTGCGATAAACCTTGCTAATAGCAAGGTTTATCTGCGATAAAAATCGACGATGTGCGGCGATAATTTTTGTCTCTAAACAAGTTAGAGACAAAAATTATCGCTAGTTGTTGGTAATATGCCCCCTTGTTCTTACCTTATCACATTTTCTGTGCATTCAAAGACAGAGGTCAGATTTCAAGCTGTGTTTTCCAGAGAGCAACCTATTCTGTCTGCCTGCCTGCCCTGAACTCTGTGCCGAAGCAGCGCAGAGATGAATGAGTGAGTGGGCAAGAAACGGGAGTCCCCCACGATCTTAGCAGTCTTGCCCCTGAACTCTGTGCAGGAGGAGCATGTCCAGCATCAGTACCACTGTAGTACCTGTGCCAGTCATTTGTCTTCTGTGCATTTCACTCTGGTGTGATTGAGCTGGTCTGGTGGGCGAGGCGGAGCAAGAATGGGAGCAGGCACGGAGAGACACGGAGAGGCTGCTTGCTGTGGCCTGTTGCGGTTGCGATTGTGGCTGCGACTACCACTGCCGAGGAGCAGGAGTGAGCAGGGTCGGATTGGGATCACAATTTGGCCCGGGCACTGACGAAAAAAGTGGACCACATTCAAGGGGCGTGGCCCACAATTAAGGGGCGTGACCCACATTCAAGGGGCGTGCCCTTTCATGAAACACCATCTGGTTACTCTTTGAGATCTAATTTGTAGAGAAATATTTAGTAAATTAAGCCTTTTAAAGCTTACAGAGCAAGTAACATTGTCATCTTCCTAAGCCTTAGGAGTTGTACTGGGTCACTGAAGGTCTCCACATGTAGGAAAAGGTTGGCACCTAAGGAAATGAAGATGTAGGCTGAAGCAGCAGCCTGTTGAAGCAAGTTTTCTGGGCACCTGAGGGCTGGGCAGGTCTGTGCTTTGATCTCCTGCTACGACTTCTGGATACGATCCTCCTGGTGGTGGGTGTTGTGGAGTCCAACCTGAAGTTGTCTGATGAAAGCTGCTGGCAAGCTGCTTTTTTGTCCCTCACCTGGCTAACGTGGGCATGGTAATCAGGAGGTGGGAAGGAAATCTATGAATTCTTACCCCCACTTCAATGCAGAAACTGTGTCTTACTGGCTGACTGAGAAAGGGGCTGTGGTTAGAGCAGTGATACAGAATCCTATTGGCCTGCTGTTTTCCCACTCATGCAGGCAGTGAGTAAGGGATGTGTCCATATGGAGGTGAGGCAGGAGCTGGGAGGGAAAGGAAGGCCACAAACATTACCCAACAAGATCACCCATTAAGGGAGTCACTGGAAATTATGAATACTATGAAATGTTATCTTAGTGCAAGCTTAGACTCTCCCAGAATAACAAAAAGAACATAGAAGTAGAATGGTGCACCCGATAAGAGGTACAGAATGACTTAAGGGTCAGAGCGCAGCCTCCACAACATAAGACAACCAGACAGGGAGGCACTAAGGGGAATTAAATAAAAATAAACATTTTGCATCAGAAAAGCTGTGTTAAAAAATATGGACATGTTTTTATAAAGTGTCTTCTTTAATTATCATGGTCCCTTTGCAGAATCATAAAGCATGAACAGATGGTTATTTTTTGTTGTTTTTCCATTTGACAGTTTTATATAGTGCGAATTCAGCCCAAGACAAAGGCTTTTTGAGTTCTATTTATGAGTACCAATTACAGTACACATGATCCAATTTTTTTATTTAAGGGCCTGGGCGATGAAGTGATCTGCCCAGAATCATAGGTTGTTGAGCAGACGCTGGGACTCAAACTTGAATCCCGATCTCTGCAACTCTGGTGTCATGCCACATATGCCTATGCACAGACCAGAGACATTTTTAGGTATGGGCAATGTGGGCTCTGGCCCAGGGCCCCAGCGGTTCAGGGAGCCCCCTGATAGAGCCAGCTCTGTTCTGCAGAGAATCTTGCCCTAATGACCATGCATACTCCTTAAACAGATTGTTTTAAATACCATTTTTTCAAATTTATTTTTAATATGGGCGTTGAGTAAGAACCTATCACAGAGATTTTGCAGAAAAATGCGTTTATGTTTCATGCAACATCCATAAAAAAATGTCTTTGAGATCATACAGGCCATCACATATGAGAAATGGGAGGATTTCACTGTGATTATTTTCAGTAATTTTAGTGAGCTGCTACTGTGTTGTAATATTGAAAACACGCGTCAATGTCCTTGAATATTAGATGTAACTACATTAAGAATTTGGACAAGTATGGTAGTGCACTGTCTAGTGACCAGCTGAAAGAGGGCATCAAGAGCAGAAATTGGATTATAAATACAAATCTGTTCCGAACAGGGGCCCAAAAATATGTTTGGCCCACGGCCCCCAAAATCCTTAAGATGTTTGGCACAGACAAGGAATGAAAGTGAGAGGATACTGTTCCTGCACAGGACACAGGGCCAAGGTGACAATGGCCTACATGCTGAGCAACTTAAAAAACAGCAAGGCCCTTTTCTGTCACAAAATTATTCGAGCCCTACAGCGAAGGAGCACCTAATAAGCAGGAAGCCCCTGCTATTATTAACCTACTCAGCCCTCCCCAGACGTTCAGCTCAGGAGCACATGAACAGCAGTGAGGCCCCTGCAATTAGTAAATTAATCAGCCCTCCAGGCCTCAGGGCAATGTCCTGGCAGGGGAGCACAACACACAGCTGCTGGGTCATCCATGGTAGCCAGGGGGAGGCTGAGGTGAAGATGGTGCAAGTTGCAAAGATCACCTGGCCCCCACAGCGAGACCCATTCTTCCTCGCCCACTATGCCCTGAATGTGAAGGGCTGTGGGCGAGGTGTTAAAACTAACACTGTTTGATGTGCTGTGTGGGCCCCAGGGGGGACTGAGGTGAAAATCGCTCAAAGGCCTGAGCAACACCTGGCCCCCAGGGAGGCCGATTTTTGCAAACAATCACCCCCTCCCCAGCGTGATTGCTTTGCAGGGCAGGGGGTGAAGGAGAGGCCAAAGCTGCATTCATTTCTCTGTCTCTGTCTCCGTGCCCTCTGTGGGCCGTTTTTTTTTTCTCCCCTTTCCTAGTCCACAGAGAGCACGGAGAGAGAGACAGAGAAATAAATGCAGCTTCACAGTGCGGCTGGGAAAGGGGAGAAAAAAAAACGGCCCACAGAGGGCACGGAGACACCGGCCCTTCGGCCGATGCCCGAATGCCCGCATTGCCAATCCGCCCCTGGGAGTGAGCCGCGAGAGAGCCAGGAGCTAGCAGGTGCTCGAGCGGTGACGGCGGCGGCTGGTGACGGCGGTGGCTGTTGGATGCGGTTCTCGGCTGTTGGTGGACGGAGGGCCACAGCCAGGGCAGAGCCGTAGGTGGAGGCTCCCGCAGACAACGACCAGGCTGACAGGCTCCCTTGAGTAGTTGTGAGTACTTGTGAGGCCGCTGGGGGAGGTCTGTGGCTTCACTGGTTCGCTGCCGGTTGGGCTGCCTGCCCGCCTTTCGCGTGTTTGCATGTCTCTCTGCCTGAACTCGTGCTGAGCCTCAGTGCTCTCCTAAAGGATTCTATATATCAAGCATCCGTGGAGCAGAGCAGCTGTGCACCCCCCACCCACTGTGTATTACATCACTGAGCCATCCAAGGCCCCTTGGGAGCAGCAGAGAGCAGCAGATTTGATCGTGAGGAGGCCGCTACTTTGTGGTTCGCTGTTACCTCCTCTGGCAGTTCTGGCCTTGGTACTCACTCAGGTCACTCCAGACCGGGTCTTCTGAGTGTACTTTTGTTCCTGCGGTTGGAAAGGAGGGGACGTAGAGGCAAGCGGCCTTATACTGTATCCACTGCATTTATTGCATTTGCTGCATTCTCACTGCCCACTGCTTACTGCGCCCTAAAATGCTACAAAACCCTAAAAGCACAGCAAACAGCAAACTTAACCTATTTCACGTGCCTGTCCACCTAGGCGGCTAGAGCGTCTGGAGCACGAAAAGACTTGCCATAGAGCGGCAAGGGCTTTAGGGCTGTTAATTTTCTTACAATCTTTTGCGCCTTAGGCGGCCTTTAGGCGACTTCAGGTGAACTCATGAGGTCCGGAAGAACTAGGGAGACCCCCGCGTCTAAACCAAAGGGAAAAAAAGGGAAGAAGCCAAACCCCAGTGCAAAAAACATTGCTGAACCAAACCTCATCACAACCGAGCATGTTCTGACCGAGGATCAGGGTACGGCAGCAGTAAAACTGCAAGTCGCAAGCACAACATGCTGCTACCAACCATAGATCTACACAAAATTCCGCTTTTTAAAGGATGCGGGCTCTGCCATTTTTTCCAGCAACAAATCTCTGCACGGCCTGCAAACCCCATTGCTACCAGAATTACCACCTTCACAAATTCTAGCATTTGCCACAAGCCCTTTGCTTCCAGTCAAACCAATGGCATTGCAGCACCAAGGCGAGACTTCAAACCACAGAAACCAGGGCAGTTCCCAGAGGAGCCCGATCAAAGGAGAGAAGCCCCATGAATCAGTTGTTGCTCCGCCATCACCTCTGGTACAACCTGTAGACAGATCGGAAACCAGCTGCCTGGGCAGCAGCCAGAGGATGCCATCGGCAGAATACAAAGTGAAAGTCACTACATCACCACAACTAGAGGCCAATCCGAGAAACTGGTCCACCGAAAGGCTTAAAGCCAAGCAGGAGCCCGGGGCTGAACTAAGGATAAAAGAAGAGGAGCAAACCAGGGAAACAAATGTCAGCCCCTCGACGAGCATGCTGACCAGAAGCCACAGTACGCCGATAAAGACAATAGATCTAACGACCAAACGGCCATCATCAATCTTAGACCCGCACGGCTATGCCCAAGGTAGAGTGCCTATCAAACTGGGAGGATCAGGGGTAGGGTCTCAGGACCCAAGACAGAAAGAAGACAGTAGGGCAATGGTGTCTTACCTAAATACACGTGAATGGGAAGACACGCTTGCAACTTACAACCCAGACCAGAAAGAACTCCCCACAGGAGTCTCCCCGGGCCACCAACCGGACAGTCCACAATGCTAACAAAAGCAAGACTGTGAAAGAGCTTAGAAAAGAACAAAATTCTGGTACTGGATTTCTCTTTTAAATATAATCCAACTAGCCGTCAAAGCATTGCAATACCTATCAGAAAAGATGGAGTTACAACTATCACTTCTGAATACATTGTCAGTTTTTACAGCCGGTATTGACGATAAGCTGGGAAACCTGAACGGCTTGATAACCAGAGGACAAACAAATACCTATCTCAGTTGCAACTGCAATCAGGTTGTCGACAAATTAGCTACTCTGCCCTCAATGCTAACTGGTCTTGTAACCGCACATAAAAAATTCAACAGCAGAAAATTAAACAAAAGATCTGAGCACTGAGAACGACGACAACAAAAAAAGAAAGGGTGCAATCAAAAGATACAATCAAACACAATAAAATATTTTTCCATTTTCGCAGGTGCCCAGAATAAACACGCAACTAAGGTTAGTGATGTAGGGCCAACGTATCAGGCAAACTTGTTACCATCTACTCCTGAACAACAGCAAAAACCTAACAGAATAAGCATGGAACATGGTGAAATAAAGGGCCAAGATTTGCCAATATGAGACAAAACAGAATAAGATGAAGTACAAAATTCAGAAATAATGAAGATGCGTCCATCTTCAAAAGTTGACAATGGAAAGATCAGCCATGGGAAACACAGTCAAGATCTAAGGAGAGAACCAAGTCTCCCATCTAATGAACCTGTACTATTAGGGCAAGCATGTGAACAGATGTGCAACCCAGAGGCAATAAGCCCACTAGAAAGCAAGCAAACAACCCCTACTTCAATTTTCCTATATAGGGGACAGAAGAAGAATCAACGGACCAACAACTAGGCCAAATCAAGACTTATCGCTAAGGGACACAGAAACGATGAGCACATACACTACAATCAGACCAAAGGGGAACCCATTGGAAAAATGGCCACACGAAAAGGGGAAAGAAATAATGCAAATTCCCTTAAAACACACAATAACAAAACCAAATATAAAGATCTCCATGGCAGCTGGAGCAAGCAAGAGTCTGGGAATCCAGGAAGAAAAACCAAACAATGGACTAACGACTACAACACACTTACTACCAGAGACACAGCAAATACCGGAAAGTAGACGTCAGTCAACAGAGGTTTTGGTTTTCTATCCCAAATATATGTCAAAGGGACAACAGGATTAGCTAAATCGTGGCAACATCCTCAGACTAATGAAATCTATCCCAAAACTGGAGGGAATAAGTTCAAAGGACTTATTTTCTATAGATTTTTTACCTGCTGTTAATCCCCAAAGCTCGGAGGCAACTAAGACGACTTGGACCTCAAGCAACATTGCAAATTTGATTCTAGCTGAGCAGGAGCTCTTTAACAATTGGGGCATCAGCATTGTCCCTTTCAAAAACCAGATTACCCTCTACCATTTCTGAGCATGACAAGCCCAGCAACAATGACACATCAGGCATACTCGAACAGTGTACTTAGAGGCACACCGGGAAGTTCACCAAAAAGGAGCACTAGTAGCTGATGGGATCGACCAGAGTTATGGTCGAAGGCAGCTGCGGAGACATATCAAGGCCCAACAAGGGAAACACTGTCTTGTACCATCATCATACGCCCCAAGGAGAACTGACGCTACCGACAAGATAATGTTTGTAGTAGGGGAAGGGAACCAATTCTAGGCCTTTGCTCATAGAACATTAACAGATTAACTACAAAAATAGATGATCCGGTCTTTCTGCATTATGTCTCCCTTTTCGACATAATAATGCTCCAAGAAACCTGGCTCAAGGACCCACAGCACAAGGGCTATACATGTTTTGCCACACCAGCCTCAAGGACCAGCAGGTTTGCCCATCACTCAGGTGAATTGGCTACCTATGTCTCCACTACAACAATAGCGTAAGTAACCCTTATGGATTCAATCTCAAATACAACACTAGCAGTTAAAATAAGCATCGTCCTTGAGGAAAAAGAAGTGGAGGTCTGCCTAATCAATTCATATGTACATCCAAAAAATAAAGCGAAAGATTCAACCAAAATCACTAATCAACTGGCCGAGTATGCCACTCAGCTGGAAAATCCACTCTTCCTTCTGACAGGAACCTAAATCAAGATCTTATCGGTTCGGTAGAAGGGGAGGAGGTACTGGCTCTAAATAGAATTAACAATATACCACCACAAAGCGTCCTACTAGACAGGAAAAAACTTCACAATAGTCGCTTCCTCAACGACCTAGAACACCAAAACCTCTGGACACTGAATGGAAGATTTCCGTCAGACTCTCCGCCATTTAACTCTTTTTACTCCACCACAACGAGCTCCATTCTGGACTACACCATCGCAAGTCTTGCGCTGTTCCCTTACATCTCTGGGTTCAGAATGGACGATGTGGGTGACAGCGATTGTCGCCCTCAGAAATTTCACATAATAGCAAATATGCCAACCTTAATAAGGCCAGATACAACTATGGGGCCGATCCACTCCTTGAATCAAAAAAGATCAAATGCACAATTGCCAGTAGGAACGTCCAGGCCAAAGCTGCACTTCAACTTTTCGATATTCAAGCATCGACTACATTACTTATTGGGCTCGTTTTACTGCTGTACTGCTAAAAAGCTTGCAGCTACTTCCCTCTCAAAAGACAACTTTCGTAAAGAGGGTAGCAAAATTAATTTAAAGAAAGAACAGAGAGTACAACTAAGGAAACTCAAAAGATCAGTAAACTCAGTCGCGCCATATATGGCTTGCCACGCAGAGTAGAATATACCAGTGGGGGGATAAATCCAGCTCTATGCTGTACAGGCTGTGCCAAGGCGCGTTCCAGGCTCAGACACTGCCGGCGCTGGTGGATGGGGCCGGGACCCCTATCACTGACCCTGGGACCATAGCTGCCAGTTTTGCGCACTACTATGAGGCGCAATACGCCCCCAGGGACTCCCTTTTGGCGGCGGAGGTGGACAAATTTCTGGCGGATCTCCCGCCGCGGGGGATCTCCAACGAGGAGCGTGTTGATCTAGAGCTCCCTCTGTCCGCGGAGGAACTGGGCAAAGCATTGGGTGAGCTGAATGCCGGGAAGGCCCCTGGGCCGAACGGCTTCCCGTGCGAGTTTCTACGGAAATACCACCTCCAGTTAGGGCCCCACTTCAAGAAGGCGTTGGATGCTGCGAGGGAGCGAGGTCGGCTGCCGTCGGATTGGAGACATGCCGAGATAGTGGTGTTCTGTAAGCCGGGGAGGCCACCCTTATAGACACGAATCCTACCGCCCTATCTCTCTCCTAAATATAGAGGCGAAGATTCTGGTGAAGGGACTTGCCAATTGTCTCCTGCCTCTCATTGCCACTCTGGTCCATCCGGACCAGGCTGGTTTCATGCCCCACAGGGCCACTCGGCGCAACATCAGGCGGGCCCAAGTGGCTCTGGAAATGATGAAAGCCACCGGCACCCAGGCGGCGCTCCTATTGGCTGACATTGATAGGGCCTTTGATTCGCTGAGCTGGACATACCTACAGGCACTTCTGCCACGCTTGAATCTTGGTCCTCACTTCCTCTCGTATGTGCGACTGCTCTATATGGACCTGACGGCGTCCGTGCGGGTGGCGGGTGCGATTTCCGACGCCTTCCCCATCGGGCGGGGCACCCTGCAGGGCTGCCCGCTCTCGCCATACCTATTTGCTCTCGCAATGGAACCCCTTGCGGCATGGGTGCGAATTGATGTACAAATGAAGGGGTTCGAGTGGGAGGCTGGGCCGTCGGACCGCATCGCGCTATACGCGGACGATGTACTGTTTTCTCTTACAGACCTCGACAGGTCAGGTCCCAGAATTCTAGAGATCATGAGAGTGTTTGGTGAGGTGTCTGGGCTGAATCTCAATGTGAGGAAGTCAGTTTTGTGGACCCTGGACGGCGAGGTTGCTCCCGGGACCTGGGCATCGGCTCTACAAATAGCGACGGGAGGCCTTAAGTACCTAGGTATGTTCCTGACTGACATCCCTGGGGTATCGTGGGAGCGTAATATTGTTCCGGTCTGGGACCGAGTCCGATCGGACATGAAGACGTGGTCCCGTATGCCCTTGAATATATATGGCCGATCGGCCATCTTTAAGATGGTCGCCCTCCCGCGCTTACTCTACCAACTACAGAACCACCCGTATCCTATCTTGCCACAATGGTTCCGCCAGGTCAATTCGGCCCTGGGCCGTTTCCTCTGGGCTGGGGGAGCAGTGCGTGTGGCCCTCCGCACCTGCTTCTTGTCCACGTATTGCGGTGGCCTGGCGTCTTCGGACATTTTATCCTACTACCAGGCGTCCCATCTCTTGATACCTAATGAATGGTGGTATGGGGATCGGAGCGACCCGGCGTATGCTCTGGAGAGGTATTTAATGGAACCCGACACCCTGCACACACTCCTCTACTCAGCCGGGAAAAGGAAGAAGCTCCCGGTAGTAACGCAAACTGTCTTTCAGGTCTGGCGTCGAGCGCTTGGTCGTATGGGGTGGTGGAATAGGCTGACTGGGGAGACCCCGCTGTGGCAGAATGGCCGCCTGCCGGCCTTGTCGACCCTATCAGGGTTTCGAGGCTGGGACTTGATAGGAATCTCGGCGTTGGGACACGTTATGAAGGGCACGGCCCTTAAGTCCTTCCAGGAGTTGAGGGACGAGTTCGAAATGCCGAGTACCCAGTTCTTCCAATACCTACAGTTTTGTCATGCTATCGCCCCCGCATTGGAGGGGTTGGACTCCCTACCGGAGTTTAGTCCCATAGTAGCTAAACTGTTCATGGGTGAATTGACAGAGAAGAAGATATCATGCATATACCAATCCCTAGTCACACACTGTGCGTCCTCCTTGGATGGCCTACGGTCTAAATGGGAGAGAGATGTAGGTGAGATTGATGAGGAGGGGTGGAGGGAGGCTCTTGCGGCCCCGAGGGAGGCGGCTGTCGCCGTGCGGCTGCGCTTTATCCAATTTAAATACCTACACAGGGCTTATTATACGAGAGAGAGGCTGTGGCGGGCTGGATTGATTGCTTCCCCTGACTGTCTGAGGTGTGGTAGGGAAATGGGCACGTTTCTGCATACGGTGAGGACGTGTGGGGCTATAGCCCGATATTGGAAGCGTGTTTGGGACTGCTTGGATGAGGTCCTGGGCTGGCAGCTCCCGCGCACGTCGCAGCTGGGTCTTCTACATGTCTTGGAGCAGGTGGGCGGCAACATCTATAAGAGACATCTCCTGCTCTTGGGCCTTACGGTTGCTAAGCGGGATGTGGCCCGTGCCTGGAAAGATCTGGGGGCACCCCCGATTGGGGTCTGGAAACGTGGCATGGACTATTGCATGGGACTGGAACTCCCCGTATTTGAGGCCCGTGGCTGCCCCAGAAAACATTATAAAATCTGGAAAAGATGGGCGGAATATAGGGGGCTGTGGCTGGAGCCGCCGCCGCAGCAGGACGCTCTAGTGGACCAACTGTCATGTATACCGGGGCAAGAGTGAGAGTGCATCAACGTATCTGTACAGCTTATGTTTTTTTTTTTAGATTCTGGTGACCATCGTGAACGGGGCGGGGGTGGGAACCGGGTGGGGGGATGTTGTGGGGTTGGAGGGAGGGATCCGGGAGGTTAATGTCATTTGTCTTATACAGCCTTTTATGCTGATTGCTGCCACTATGACTCTTGATTATTTGCTTACAGCCTCTCCAGTGTCTGGAGCGCTGTGAATGCTTCCGCAATCCATATTTGAAATGTCAATAAAATTTGGTTTTGAAAAAAAAAAAAAGATCAGTAAACTCGATGCAACGCAAATTGAGGAAAGCCCCTGGAAACATCAGCTTACGAATATTTTTGAAACATCAAAGGGCAGCGCTCAAACGACTAAAATAGAACATCAAGAGAGATGGTGAAAACAAGTTTGGGCTAAACTCTTTTACGACATTACAGCAACAAGAGTGCCCGCTTTTGGGAAACAGTAAATGGGATCATGCGTCCGCAATTCAAAGAAATAGTGTCTTACATCTCTGAAGAGATCTGGATAAAATATCTCTCCAGCCATTTCAATGACCACACAAAACACCTAGGAGTCCAAAAAGGGACTAGCAGGATTCCAGAGAGAAATCGGGAAACGTGCACGCCAGAGCCACGGTAACAGGACTATTTAGGCATAAATACCAATCGTTCAGATACATCGAGGTGCCAGCAGTTAAACTTAATTAAAAAACAGATAGCTAAAGGCAGGAAAGAAGGCGCCCCAGGACCAAATGGCATTCCACCTGCCCTTTTTAAAGCAAAGAACAAAGAGTGGGCGGACATCATGCAACCTTTAATTTTGGAAATCAGGTCGTTAAACAGAATTCCAGAATGGAGGGGTTCAACGATTGTTCCAATTTACAAAAAAGGAGACAAGGCTGATCCAAACAACTACCGCCTAGTAGCCCTTATTGATAATGAGGCTAAATATTTTACTGGCACCCTACTAGAGGAGCTTACACTTTGGGCAGAGTCTAATCTGATAATACCGCTGAATCAGACAAGTTTTCGGAAAATGACTGGAACATCAACAAACATTCTCGCCATCTCTTTACTAATCGACGCCGCAAAATCATCTAAAATCCCTTTACATCTGTGTTACATCAATTTCAGCACCGCATTTGATAATATCGAGAGAGGCAGACTATGGAGGAAACTGGCGCTATGGAGCCTACCACAGTTCAGCGGACCCTAAACATACTGATGCTCCTCCACACGGACACCTGGGTGCAGGTGAAACTAGGAAGTGGCACTCACCTGTCCTCAAAAGTACCAACTACTAAAGGATTGAAACAAGGGTGCGTGCTTGCGTCAACCTTGTTTAATCTTTTTATGGCGGACTTACCAAAAGTGCTCGATGCCTGCAACCCTCACTCACCGTGGGTAGGGGGGAAAACTTTGAACAACCTTATGTAATCAGACGACGTAGTGCTACTCAGTCATACCTACATTGGCCTTCAACGACTGCTGACTGAAATGCAGAAATACGCCACAGAAAACAACTTAAAAATAAATCTTAGCCACTGGGTTAGGGAGGGATAAGGGGTCGGTAGGTGGGTCACTGGGTGGACGTGGGAGGGGGGGACGGGTGGGGTTGGTTTTTGATTGGGTCTGTGAGATGCTAATACATGTTTTGATATTTTGCAGAAACTCCTGACTGTGGAGAACTGCGTACATGCCTTACCTGATCAATAAAATAAAAATGTTGTTGTGAAAAAAACCAAATCTTAGCAAGACACGAACAATGTCAATAAATAACAACAAAAAACAACAGAAGACTTGGTTTCTTGGTGGCACAAAAATTCATCCAGCTTGTGAGTACAAATATCTGGGAGTCACTTTTGGTAAAGAAGGTTCTTTTGTGCACCAGAAGCAGGAAATAAGAAGGAGAGGCTTATTGATCGCCATGACGATGAAAAACCTGGCAACCCAACTGATGGTTTTGACTATGACCCCGTTTTTGAAGGTAATTCAGGCCAAACTGCTTCCCTCGATTACCTACGGCAGTGAGGCAATGAGGGGAAGAGATTCTAAAGACCTGAATAGTACACAGGTTAAAGCCTATAGAATAATGTTCTCCCTCCCGCATTACACATCTCCAGCTCAAATAAGACTGGAGTTCGGCCTGCAAAAACAAGACTTAGCCACGTACTGGGCATATATCATCTGTTGGTAAAAAACTAAGAAGCGCCACTACAAATACACTAAACTCTCTGCTATGGCGCGACATACAACGCAGGGGCGTTGCCGAGGCAAGAAATTACCTTCAGCTAACCTTGGAAGCCACTAAACTCTCAAAGCTTTGGAACGTACAACTTGGTCACAGCAACTTCAAAAAACTAGTTTGGAAAAATGTAAAATTACTCTCCTTATTGGAGGACAAGGCATCATTGTCAAAAAGATCTCATGCATGGATGACCCTAAATTCCTATAAATAATTAACTCTACAAATATATTTCAACCAGGTTACCCCAAAGCCACAAAAATGAACTTTCTAAAGCACAGACTAGGGATTCTTCCATGTACAGGGCATCTACCACCTTGGTTGAGAAAAGACGGAAAAGAGACCTGCAGGCTATGTAACTCTAACAACGGTGACATCCTCCACGTAATCTGTTTATGTGAAGAGCTGCACCAAGCACGACAACTGCTCCTTAAAGACCAATTCAGGCAAAAAGGGATTTGCACCAGAAGGCAAGCGGTGCTCGCCTGCCTGAATCCGTCAAACACCAAACTAAATTGCAGATTTGTAAAATTTCTGACGGTGGTCGAACAGAGAATGCCAAAAATGGTGGAAAACGTTATAGAGCCAGGATGATTTGCAGAGGGACAATACGACCTAATGACATCTTATGAAACATGTCCATCTAGCACTAGGGGGTCAACTTTATGTAAGAAGGGTCAGCGCGGTAAACACAGTATATGGTCGAACTGGATAAGAGCAAATTCAAACGGGGTTCAGTACTTTCCAGCAGTTAGTGTAAAAATAGCATGTCTTAACCAGTTTTATTGAATTATCTTTTTAAACTGTAATGAATTTCTTACTTCCTGATTTTTCTTAAAGGTTTTAAACAATGACGTTTTAAGAATTTTTTAAATATGTATTGCAATGGTTTTAATTAACTATGCAAATAAAATAAACTTCAAACTTCAAACCCATTCTGTTTTCTCATTGAAGAACAACTTTTTTTTTGTTTGAATATGTTTATTTGCATTTTGTCATAGTACATCAGTACCCATATACATACAGAAATAATAAATGTCACTGTAACGTGAGGCATTGTACACAGACCGTTGCGGGCATCCACTCTTGTGCGAAAACATGGCAACAAGGAATAAGAGCAAAGAAGAAGTGCACAAGTAAACAGCGTGACAGATTCTCATTACACCGTTCAGTAATGTTAGTGCTCCGCTACGGAGAAAAGCAACATCTGCAGTGGGACTGCATATCTTAGATTTGTTCAGTTCGGTGCATAGGCTATGCTATGGCTGTAAAACCAAAGGAGTTAGTCACAATGACAGTATATCACATATCCAAAGCTGTTTCTTGAACACAATCAAAGTTAAAGAACAATCCAAAGTATACAGAAAACAAGGGATCTGGTGATGGCTAACAGTAATCGTGTGTGTGTGTGTGTGAAGACATCAATGTGGACAGAGAGCAGGTCCATAGTGCTCCGTGGCAGTGGTATGGCGTACGTCACAGGGTTCATCTCGTGTGCGGTAGAGCGCGGGGGGGGGTCCCGTAAAAAAAGAAAGAAAGGGGGGGGCACAAAGGGAGGGAGGGAAAAGAGGAAGGGGGAGGGGAGAGAGCGGCAGTAGAAGTGGGAGGGGATAGAGAAGCAAAGATATTTACACAATGTTATGCTGCAAGCACACTCGATGGTAGGTCGTCAGGGCGGTATCCCAATCCAGCGCTATGGGGTACTTCCTGAGCCCCGCGTCTCCTCCCTATGCAGCGCCACACTCTCCGCTCTTGCCCAATTGTCCAGTGAGTTACGCCACTGTATCGCCCACTCATTAAAGAACAACTTTGCTGGGATTATTTAGACCTATATAAGAATTCTTTTGGCAGATTTTTCTTATGTGTTTTTTAAACAGAGGAAATAACTATTTTCCAGCGTACTCTATGATAAATATCTATTTATAAATTGTTAATACGGAAGTGAGTGTTCATATTTATATGGGGAGGAGGAGGGTGTGCAAGGCTTTGTTTCGACATCGGAAACATTTTCCCCCGGAGCAAAGTCAAACACGAAGAACAATGGAACTCGGCCCAGAGGTCTTGGGGTGCTTTACCTGAGAGGCAGTTCAATGTCACCTGTTCATGTGTATTGTTTACAGGCATGTGAAAATTAAGTGATCTCCCCAGAATCACATGATGCTTTGCCGATGCTGCGACCTAGATTCTCCAGTAAAAGCATTTCAATTCATTAACCAGCCGAAAGTGTTTTGTCCTGCAAGAGCACCGCGTCGTGCACGCGAATTAAAGGTAACGTACAGCGCATATTTCAACATTGGCTATGCAGTCTTGTAAAGAAATTCTGATGCTGTAGCAGTTTTAATAGAAACTTTTCCCCCCAAAGCGGCACTGAAGAACAATGGTGCTGAGAAAATGCACCCCCAATAAAGCAATGCACTCCCCCGGAGCAAACCTGAAGACAAAGGGCCGCTGAAAGCTCGGACCCTGGTAAAACAGTGCATATTCAATAAGGTAAAGGCAACTGGAGCCAGGAGAAATAAGCTTCAACACTTCCCAAGCTCACCTGAATAAAGTGACACACTCTTAAATCACGGGACGTGGCAGTAGCGGCTCCTGGTGGTAGTGCTACCGGGCAGTGATGTGGGGCGGCGGAGGGTCAGGGTGGGGGGTACTAAACCCCGAAATACCGATGAATGCAGGTAAGTTGACAATTAAATCAATATAACGAATTCCGTTGCGCGCACTGCATCGCCAAATACGATGCAGTGCACGCAACGAAATTCGTTTTATTGATGCTGACGTGGTGCTGCGCTGATGCTGTGCTGGTGCTCAGGTGGTGCTGCACTGGTGCTGAGGTGGTGGTGTGCTTGTGAGGAGGTGGTGCTCAGGTGGTGCTGAGTGATACTGGGGTGGTTCTGAGTGATGCTGAGGTGGTGCTGAGTGGTGATTTGGTGGTGCTCAGGTGGTGCTGCACTGGTGCTGAGGTGGTGGTGTGCTTGTGAGGAGGTAGTGCTCAGGTGGTGCTGAGTGATACTGGGGTGGTTCTGAGTGATGCTGAGGTGGTGCTGAGGGGTGATTTGGTGGTGCTGTGCTGGTGCTCAGGTGGCTGTTCTTAGTGTCACAATAACTTTAGGCAAATGTGTGCCTGCAAAATACATTTACATATCTAATTAATGTGAGTAGGATCCGTTGCCGCAGACAGCATTAAATACCATTCTATCCAACCCATGTGTTTCCATGGGAAGCAGTGGACAGATGAATGATCTCGCCCCTGCTCCTTAAAGTCGGCTGGTACATGAATAATAGATGGCAAGTGTAGGCACCTGATGCTCATGAACAAAGTTACTAGTGGGTTGGTGGCGAGCAGGCTAGGCAGCCCAAAAATATCTATTGCGAGTTTTGTGCGGGTTTGACACTTCTTGGGAGGGAAGGAAGGAGCAAAGATAATGCTCCCTGGGGCTCATGTACATCTCTTGGTGGAGTTTGCACTACATAAGCGCAATATAAAACTGCAAAAAATATGTGTGTGTCCACAGAGCTGAATGCTGGTTAGTGCAATAGGAAGTAGTGGCGCGTGTATTTATAGCACTTAGAGGACCCAGCCTCCAGCTGAAAGCGCTGCAAATCTGAATTGCAAACAGTGAAACATTAATACGACGAATTGTGTCTGTGAGGGAAAGCAAGAGGCGGAGGTGTGTCCTTGTAGCTGGTTGTAAGACAGGGAGCTTGCAGAGGTTTTTCATGCCTACTTACATCGGACATTGAAATAACTCACACCCCATGCAGTTTTAACAAGGAGACAACACCCCTGGGCACTACCATTTTCACAGTTAATATTTTATCGTGGTTGTTTAAAGCAAGAAACTATCTGGGGATTGCTAAAACTGAACACTGCAAGTAAAGGGGGGGGTGCCAGGTTATATGCAAATTAGGATGTCAATTGCACTATTTATTTTTCCAGTATCATGGAGACATGTTGTACCCTAGGATCAGACTGTATGAGATATTGATGGGTTTGCCACTGATGCAATTCTTATCTTCGGCCTCTTGGAGAATCCAATGGAACTCTTTTGTAGTGTTCTCTGCTAATTTCATATGTGAGTTGCTATCTCATAAGTGTTCCTCCACTTCTGCAATATACATGCCTCACTATCGCTTCCCTTTTGTTAGCAATTCTGAGTACCATATACTGATTGCTCTTCAATCCAGATAAGATGCACTATTCTATCTAGAAAACAGGCTATATTTCAATTTTCACAATAGAAATCACCAACAAATCTTTCATATATTTCTTTTGTGGGAGGGTTACATGGGAGTATAAAATTAGATGGTGAATTAAATGTCTTATAGTCAAATGTGTCTATGTCTCTAGGTGAATAAAAAAAACATGTACTTAATTTATTTTTTCTCAAGGGATTTTTTGTGTTATTGTAGTTGTGCATGTAAGACCTTTAAGTAGTTCTTTCACTTCCAGAACTTTTAAATAGAAACACAATTATACTCATTACTGTGTTTTTCTGAGTCTAAGTGTCTTTTCTTATTTTTTTACTCTTAGGTTCTCTGTTCCTCCCCTTTAATATTGTTGAAAGATAAATATATCGAATCTGAATGCATTTTGTGATTTCCACCACGAGAAAGTGAATGGCTCTGTTGCGTACTGCATGCTACAAAGGAATTGCGCGTTTTCAGACACCATGAGAGCTTAGTTATTCATCAACACCCATGAATACTGCTAAGAATTTGAATTTGTTAGACAGAAATGGGTGTTCGATAGGCTAACCAATCAATATAATTATGACTGCAGTTCCATTATGGACAGATCTTCCATTCCTGTGACCATTGCCCTCCGACCTAAACTCTTTATAAAAGTTTATTTCCAGTACCAATCATTGAATCGAAGTTAGTGCTAACCTGGCAGTGTCAGAGCACTAAACCACAATAGTGATAACAGCAGTTGCTTAAAAAATAATAAACCTTAGTCTATGACACATCGGTGGTCAAGGAGTGCATTTGAAAATCATGCGAGTGTGATCATGTTTGTGGTGAACATGAGAAATTAGTCGAGAACGGATGATGTCAAGATACGTGTGTACGCTATATGCTTGCAAGAGTGTATGTAGAAGACACAAGACAATTCAATATTAATTCTTGTGGACATCATATTGGATGCAAGGGTGTGGAGTTCATGTGTTTGTCAGAAGTGAGTATGTGCCTGTGTGTAGGTGTGTGTGCACACATATATGGATGTGTTGTAAGGGCACTTGAGTACCTAGGGAGTGTGAATATGATGCAACTAAAAACGGTTACCCCATTGGTTAGGGAGGAACAATGAGTCACTCCCACTCACAGGCTAGGTCCAAGCATAAATAGGGATCCCTTGGCACCCTCTTCAGAACACTACTAGATAAATTAAGGTCATATGGACATTTACAATTGCAATATATGTGTTAACACCATATTTTAGGACAAATTAACATTATAGATGAGTGCGGGGACTGTTTTACTTAGGTGTTCCTATCTTGTAGTGATATTATCTGAAATTGAAGAAAAGGGTCAAGGCTCAGATAAAGTGGAGTTTATATCTAAATTATATGATCAGATTTTTTACGGTATTCCTAACTACGAATGAAGATTTATTACTCGAATTATATTTGTTCTAAGATGTGGTGCTAACAAACATGGGCAAAATGTAATGATTTGGAAATAGGACTGTATTCCAACATATAATTGATTACATGTGTCTTCTTAAAGTATTTACAGCAATTCATTTTTTAATATCCTTTGTGTCAGATATGATAAGAAGATGAGTTAAAGTTACAAAAAGTATATATGTTGTTGGGACTAGGAACTACATTTTGCATATGTTTTTACATAAGAGTATTAATGTAACTATGATTTTCATATTGTTAGAACGACATAACGTTACACAATTTGAATTTAGTTTAAGTATAATTTAAAATGTTTACATACATATATATGTATTTGTTGACAGCCCTGAAGAAGCAATTATACTGTGGAAAATGTGTTGGCTGTGTCTATTATTTGGATGTTATTTGGATGTTACCAATATGTTACTTCCTAAATTGAATTTCGGAGGCAACATGTATTAAGAAAATTGAACTTGGGGGAGCGCTAGAGAGCCCACGGCAGGATGGCTGCACTGTAGTGCAGCTCGGCCGTCCGTGAGCAAACTATCTATCGCCATCCTGAGCAATCGCCATTTAAACACCGCAAAACCAAGCGAAATCCTTTTGCTAATACTGACGGCACAGGAGGAATGAGGAGTGTACCAACAGAGAGCTCATAACGGCGCTGTAACGCTCACCGCTTCAAACAAAGTCAGGCAAATGGCGGATGACCGGCAATAACGAGAGCGGGTGCAGCTCACCAGACTGCGGGAGCCAGCAGCCACCACTGCGCTCACTCGGGAGCCCAGGAGGACAGGTGACACTGCCCGGAAGCGGAGCTCTGCATAGTGGTGTGATGTTAGGCGGAGATCGAGAGGTGGCTCAGAAACCGTGGACCATGGCCGGGCCACGCTGGTCTCGCCGGACCAAGTAAGCAGTGCGCCGCCTACCCCTGAGCTCGGGTAGAGTGTGCCCATGCGCAGCTTAGCCCCTATATAAGCCCCCATAGCCGCCTGTGAGCATTACACGGCTGCAACTCCTCACCCGTGTACTACAGGTAGCCCCGACCTAGAGTTCAACAGTCACTCGACTCAGGCCCCAGGGACGAGCCTAATGCAGACCAGACGGCCTACCGCTGTTCCTTGGGCTGCAAGAGCCAGTCGAGGCCACATCACCGGCGAGTGTGCCCAGTCGAGCGGGAGACGCGGACCAGCTGTGGGGCCTGGCTAGCGGCATACTGAGGCTGAGAGGCGGCAGCAGCTGCCCGGGCCTAGAGATGCCAATCACGCCGGCCCAGCAGACCTAGCTGAGCATGCAGGAAGAGGACACCAAGTTATACAGGCACATGCTCTCCAGCACTATTAGTCAATAAGGCAGGCCACAGCCGGGGAAAGACAGGCTGACAGAACCGTGCTCCATCTGATTAGAGGCCTACTCCAACAAGAGAGGTGAGGAGTGGGCGCCGTGGGCATCATGTGAGAGGCCACAGTTGGGGGGGCTCATTGCTAACTGCAACACCTTTGCGTAGGGACATCACACCACTGGAACCGGCGCAGACATGAAGTTACCCTTGCCGCCCTACTCAGCCAGTCGGTGACAGCCACGACATGCCCTCCAGGGGTGCAGAAATATGCAGCTAACATCACCACACTGTACTTAACCGCCAGCATACCCTAGAGTACAAAACATAAGCTGCAGAGAGACAACTTAGGGCTGGAAAAGCGCAGAGCAATGACAGACTTAGCCAACATATTACAAGTGGCCGCAACCTCACCGCCTGGCACAACCACAGCTTAGTACAACAGGCCTAAGGGTGACAATAACAGTCTAGCAGAGAATAGCGTCCTGGTCAAATGGGGAAGATGGACAAAGCCCAACCAAAGCTGTCATTCAAATCAAGGAAAACCACCCGCGCTGCGGTAGAGGCGGTCCCCACTTTGGAAGAGCGAGGTATGAGCCTGGACACTCTCGCTGCCACACTAGCGGCCATGCAACAAAGTCTGCTATCAATAGATGTTAAAATCAATCACCTCAATCTTCGCATGGACCACATGTCGACCAAACTAGATCAGCAAGCGAACAGAATCACTGAAATGGAAACTCGCCTCTCGTTCACGGAAGACACAGCACACGAACTACAGAACAAAAGTCTAAACAAGGAGAAAGTGATGGCCCTCATTCAGGCCAAGAACAAGAAGCTAGAACTGCGGTCCCGGCGCAACAATGTTTGCATTCCTGGGTGCCGGAATCTACGAACACAGGGCGAATGGAACCGTATGTAGAAACATTGCTGGAAGACATTTTCGGACCGGAAGAACTGTCCCCCATGATGAAAGAGCACACTAAACCCTCACTCCTCAACCACCGCCAGGAGCGTAGCCGCGTCCAATCATGGCTAGACTGTTAAACTACAGGGACCGCGATACAATTCTACGCCTGGTGAGGGAAATAGGGGCCATCACCCATCAAGACAACACGTTGCTTTTCTTCCCAGACTTCATCATGGCGGTGCAGATGGCCAGGCAGGAATACCAGCTGGTGAAGAACAGGCTACAAAAGGCGGAAGTTAAATACGCAATGCTATACCCGGCTCGACTAAAAATAATATATAACGGCAAGGACAAGATCTTCAACACGCCAAAGGCAGCCATGGCCTACGCAGATTCAATACTTAAGGGTGGCAAACAAGGTAGATAACCAGAGGAAGAAGATTTACCCTATCTGATGACGCAAGGCTGCGTCTTGGTCGAAACGCGGTCGGGTGAGCTGCCTATCAAAGAACAAGATGCCTCCGTATCCACCCATTCTCGGCACGACCAGCTGCCTAACTAATAAACAACTAGCCTTCACTGAAAAAAATACACTCAAGGCCCACCCTCTAACCAACCTGGGAGTAAGATGGGTCTCTGACATGCTCCCACAGTGGGTAAGCCCCAAACTGTTGTATACTTGTTTATCCAGAACATCAAGTTCGTAGCGGTCGTTGTTCAGAGAATACATGTTCTTTATGTAGAAGGGAAATTCTCCAGCATAATTGGGATGCAGGAGTGGGTGGGAGGGTACTGTTTTTTTTGGTACGTTAAAGTTGCTATGTTTATGAGTCATGCAGCATATACACAGAGATATTTGTTACTCTAATGTTGCCCATATATTCAAGTACCAGCGAGATATGACAGAGCAAAACCGATGTAGTCTGTTAAAGTGCTTAACTTGGAATGTGAGAGGATTGACTAATCCCAGGAAAGTTCGACAAGTGTTGGCATAGCTCACCAGACACAACATAGAGGTAGCAATGCTTCAGGAGACGCACCTAACCACACACACTGATAAAGCAATAGGTCGGAGTTGGGCCGAAATTACAGCTGCGTCCTCCTACTCCACATATTCCCGGGGAGTCATCATTATGATTAGGAAAGGTGTGCAATTTCAAACAGATAAGGTGATAAAGGACGACCAGGGTAGATATGTAATCCTAATGGGCATATTACAGGGCTCCCAAATAGGGCTGATAAACACCTACGGGCCAAACACGGGTGACCCTGAGTTTTACAACACCAACCTCAACAAGCTCAAGGAGCTCCCACACATCGACCTTTTCAGCAGAGGCGATTTAAACATAATACTCGTTACAGGACAGATCGCCCAATGCAATAGAACACCACAAGCAGGCCACCAAAGTGGTGCTAGATTGAATGGACGAATTCGACCTAGTGGACACGTGGTGCCTACGTAACCCAAACACAAAATAGGGCACATACACATTAACTGTACACGAGAGCTGGTCAACACGGCGTTTCGGTGGATGAAGCTTGATAGACACCACCTTCTTCAGGACAAAAAACTTTTTGACAGCAGAAATCTCTCTATAAAATATAAGATGTACACAATTATATTTAAAATTGGGCATAATCACATGTAAAAGTTCAGTGTTACTAGAATTGTTAGAACTGGGGGTCTCTAGTCGGCAGGGGTAGGTACCACTGTCCAAATAGGGACCCTTGCTTCTAGTCAGGGTAAGAAGGATACGCTCTTCAGATAACCCCTGCTCACCCCCTTGGTAGCTTGGCACGAGCAGTCAGGCTTATCATAGGCAATGTGCAAAGTATTTGTACAAACACTCGCAGTAACACAGTGAAAACACCACAAACTGACTCCACAACAGTTTAGAAAAATAAAGGTATTTAATCTCAACTACACAAAAACAACAAAAATCCAACATACACAGTTCAAGAATATGGTTTCAAATGAGTTCTCAAGGTTGCGTTAAAATTGTCCACAGTTGCGTCACGTTTTAGCCAACAGTACCTTTAGATGCGACAAAAGTTCCAAGTGAAAGCTGTAGCATTGAAAAGCAAGCAATGCGTCACTCCTGAGACCCTGGGGAGGTGATGCAACAAACCCGCTGGACGTAGCGGGCGTGTTGCGGTGACTCCTGTCTGTATGGGGAGGGATGCGATACCTTGCGTGGATTCCGGTGCACAGGTTTTGGTGGAAGCAGCTCGCAAAAGGTTCGATGTGACGATCTTCGGGGCGGTGACAATCTCCGGTGCGGCGACGATGCGCGACTCAGCGGCGATCTTCTCCTCTCGCGGCCCCTCGATGTGATGGCTCTGCGACGACTCTCGCAGCGACGTGATGCGGTCCGCAAGCAAGCGGTGCGACGATCTCACCCAGTGACGACAGGCTCTGCGACGATACTCGCAGCAATGGTAAACTTCCTGCACCGGACTGGTGCGGCCCACAAGTGAAGGCTGCGACGACTCTGGCAGCGACAATAGGCGCGGTGACGATCTCGGCCTTTGCGGCAGCGGGAATTTCCTGGCACTGTCGGGGATGCGCTCCGCAAGCGAGCGATGCGTTAAACTTTGCAGAAAGTTCTTAAAATCTTGGTTTCCAGCTTCCCAACACAGGTACAACTTCCAGAGGCACCACAACTGGCCCAAGCACTCTAGGAAGGACAGAACTCTCTCCGTAGAGTTCAGGGAAGCTGGGGGGTGAAGTCCTTTTGTTCCTGGGATTTCTTAACAGGGAGCCAGCTCTTCTTCAGGCACTTGGAAATTCCTTCAAGCAAGGGGACACAGCACAAAGCAAAGTCCTTCCCCTCTCCTTGGCAGCAAAGCAACTGCAGGTCAGTACAGCAAAGCAACAGGAGGACAGTCTTCCTTCTTCAGTCTTCCAGCTTTCTCCTTGGCAGAGGTTCCTTATTGATTCCAGGATGATCTAATTTTCTGTTGTCTGGGGTCCTGTACTTATACCCCAAAAAGTCTTTGTTCCCCTTGTGCAGGAGGGCTCTGAGCCTGGTCCAAAACAGTTCTGGAGCACTCTGTTTACATGACTCCTTCTTTCCTTTCACAGTGCACAGCAGAAACATCAGACGCCCCACAGAAGGTGGAGCCAGCATTGTGGAGGGGAAGCACGGCCCTAGAGCACTTTGTTGACATGATTCCTTCTCTCCTTTCACAGTGCAGGACAGAGACATCAGATGCGCCACAGGGGGTGGAGCCAGCACTGTGGGGGGCAGGCACAGTCCTATATAGGTCCCAGGTGCAATTCCTCCCTCCCATCTAGATGCAGATCTCTCTATTCACCACTGGGCGGACTCTTTCTGTCTCCTGGAATCCCCCAGCACTGTCACTCACAAACCAGACAGTCAATTCACAAACAGCCAAAGGCACACAGAAAGGTCAGACAAGAAAGCAGCCACTTTCTAAAAGTCCCATTTTGAAACACATGATTTAAAAACCACCTTCCTAAAAGATGTGTTATTAAATTCTGAGTTAAGGGATACCAGACTTTTATGTCCTATCTTGCTCCTATGGGAAGATATGCAGGTAACCACTCTACACAGCATTCCCCATGATAGCCTAAGGGCAATATAGCCTTACAATAATGAAAAACGAAAATGGCTGTAATTCACTACCAGAGCATGTCTCCTGCACTAGTACATGCTCTACCTTTCTCATACACTACACCCTTCCCAGGGGGGTACCTTGGACCTTCCATAGGGGTGTCCAATGTGTACAGAAAGGGAAGGGTTAGACCTGGTCAGTGGGGACACTGGCCAGGTTGACATTGCAGTTCACAGACTGCACACAGGCACTGCGGTGGCAGGCCTGAGACACCATTCTAGGGCTACTCGTGTGGGTGGCACAATCAGTGCTGCAGGCCCACGAGTAGCATTTGAATCACCAGCCCTGGCACACTCAGTGCACTTTATAAGGGACTCGTTGGTGATACAAATATGCCAATCATGGATAACCAATTACAATAGATACAAAACACAGAAAGAAGACCAGGTCAATTGGTGGTGTGTTGTCCTGAATGGAGAGCAGGAATCACAAGGACACCCGTGTGGATAAATATGTTGGGTCACACTGGGCTAGAAAAGTCCCATCAGACCACCCTCTTGGCGGCATATCATCATGTGGGGATGGGCAGCTATTCCATTTACCGTCCATGTAGCGGTACGGAAATGAAGAACAGCATGTTTTGCCACAGTTGTGCCCAAAATAAGGTGTGAGAAAAGTGCAGTGCTATAAAGAAGGTGATACTTAAAAATGACTACCTAGACTAAACAGATAACTTATTGAAATAAGTATAGGTGTCAAGATTAAAAACACGCCTGGTAGTAAACAAGTAGGACTACATTATGGCGCTGTGTGAAATGGTCAACTAGTTTCAGCTAGATGGAGTATTGCTCCAGCTTTCGTCAGGACCGGGAAATGGTAGGCTACTGCAACACAATATACTATAAAGGGTGTACAAATATGAGAGAGCAGAAATTGCATCAAGGTACTATAAGGAGAAAAAGTGTCACCCAAACTTGGAACCTCACAGTCCTCTGAAGACAGGAAAAGAGTCTTCTGCCTGTCAAGGAAACAAAAAATATACCATGTATACAATCCCACACAGAGATCAACGTAACCCCACTTGCACCATTAAGACAAAACACACCTGCGTGAACATTTTGCGTTCCGCATTACCTATAAGCTTGTTAGCTTTATCACGAAGAGGCATTTCCTCACAGTGATACTCACCCAGCTTTGTGTGGGTGAAGACCTCACCTTACCCGGCAACCGCTCGGGAAATTGATGCCCCGCTCTAATGTGTAAAAAAGAAGAGAGGACACAATTAGTGCACAATTTTAAGAGTGTCCAGTAGGGTAGCAGTCAAAGAATGCTGCCAACTCGATAAAACGCCCAAAACTCAAGGAAAAGTTCTAAATGTCACTGCTAATCCTAAGATAAATGACAGGCGAGAACTCCGTTATAAACATTAACATCTGAATACCGGGCACTGCTCCAAAAAGTAATAAAAGCTAATCACACCCAGTTCAGCCTTCACCCACATTGGATGCTAGGACCCTGTTGTGGCAACCTATATCAACTAAACTGTTAGTCACATCCTAGCCGAACAGACCTGTCCGTCGGTGCCCGCGCTCAGAGCCGAGCGGAAGGGAAGGCACCGACAGAGCCGACCGTTCGGTTTTAAATATCGAGGCTTGCTGTGTAGTCAGCCAATCGCAGTCACTGCTAAGATCATATGCTTATAGAGTGAGACTCAAACAGGGAAGCGAGCTCACCTGCGGTAACACGAAGCGAGCCCTGGATCTTGCAAAACCGGCACTGATCTATGCGCGCATGCGCAAACGCACTCAGCAAAAATCCAGGGAGCACTATGTTCTTGCGCATGCGCCAAGCTCTTTAAGAGCAATAAAGGTATTGCAAGTTAGAACTATGGGAAGCATTTGATCTCGCAAGGATAAATGCTAAGTTAAACCTGTGCTAAGATGAAAGGGCTAAATGAGCCCCCTATCATTCAGAACGGTAATGCCACGGTTGACACAGAGGTTTTTTGTACAAAAAGGAGAACCGTTGGAGTCCAAATAAGCAGTGTCTAGTTGAGATACTGCAAACAAAGTGTGTAGGTAAGGAAAAGCTAGGAGTCACAATTTTTTTTTTGAATGAATGCTTTTTGTAATATAAGACAAAAGGGGGGGGTGCCCAGTTCGTCTAAAAGAGTGTTCTGGCCACGGAGGTTGTTAGGGTACAATGACCTGGCAAGGTAAAGAGCCACGGCTCTAAGAAAGTTATTTGTAGAAGCCTAGCCAGAAGGAATTTAACAAAACAAAGGTCAGACTGAAGGCAGGGTGGCGGCATGTAGGCAGAAGGAGTCACATACATTTAAATTAGGTGAGCTATATGATGCAGACAACCGATAGGTATGCATCTAAAAACGACCCGCAACAAAAAGTTGCTCTAACTAATCAAAAACAAATGTGCGGAGGGTCAAGGGGAAATATTTTAACGACCTGTCAACTTATGCCCCTATACTGTAGATACAAAACACAGAAAGAAGACCAGGTCAATTGGTGGTGTGTTGTCCTGAATGGAGAGCAGGAATCACAAGGACACCCGTGTGGATAAATATGTTGGGTCACACTGGGCTAGAAAAGTCCCATCAGACCACCCTCTTGGCGGCATATCATCATGTGGGGATGGGCAGCTATTCCATTTACCGTCCATGTAGCGGTACGGAAATGAAGAACAGCATGTTTTGCCACAGTTGTGCCCAAAATAAGGTGTGAGAAAAGTGCAGTGCTATAAAGAAGGTGATACTTAAAAATGACTACCTAGACTAAACAGATAACTTATTGAAATAAGTATAGGTGTCAAGATTAAAAACACGCCTGGTAGTAAACAAGTAGGACTACATTATGGCGCTGTGTGAAATGGTCAACTAGTTTCAGCTAGATGGAGTATTGCTCCAGCTTTCGTCAGGACCGGGAAATGGTAGGCTACTGCAACACAATATACTATAAAGGGTGTACAAATATGAGAGAGCAGAAATTGCATCAAGGTACTATAAGGAGAAAAAGTGTCACCCAAACTTGGAACCTCACAGTCCTCTGAAGACAGGAAAAGAGTCTTCTGCCTGTCAAGGAAACAAAAAATATACCATGTATACAATCCCACACAGAGATCAACGTAACCCCACTTGCACCATTAAGACAAAACACACCTGCGTGAACATTTTGCGTTCCGCATTACCTATAAGCTTGTTAGCTTTATCACGAAGAGGCATTTCCTCACAGTGATGCTCACCCAGCTTTGTGTGGGTGAAGACCTCACCTTACCCGGCAACCGCTCGGGAAATTGAGGCCCCGCTCTAATGCGTAAAAAAGAAGAGAGGACACAATTAGTGCACAATTTTAAGAGTGTACAGCCGAATCGCTATACACAGTAACCCAAAATACGTGTGATAGACTCCTAATTGCCCAGCCATGACCTAACCCCGCTCCTGAGCAAACAGCTGTTATTAGTGATAAATAAATAACCCAGAAACTTGGGTAATACTAATGCTAGCGGTGACCATATGTCAACCCTTGCCTGATGCTGTGAATAGCACGGTAGGGTAGCAGTCAAAGAATGCTGCCAACTCGATAAAACGCCTAAAACTCAAGGAAAAGTTCTAAATGTCACTGCTAATCCTAAGATAAATGACAGGCGAGAACTCCGTTATAAAAATTAACATCTGAATACCGGGCACTGCTCCAAAAAGTAATAAAAGCTAATCACACCCAGCTCAGCCTTCACCCACATTGGATGCTAGGACCCTGTTGTGGCAACCTATATCAACTAAACTGTTAGTCACATCCTAGCCGAACAGACCTGTCCGTCGGTGCCCGCGCTCAGAGCCGAGCGGAAGGGAAGGGACCGACGGAGCCGACCGTTCGGTTTTAAATATCGAGGCTTGCTGTGTAGTCAGCCAATCGCAGTCACTGCTAAGATCATATGCTTATAGAGTGAGACTCAAACAGGGAAGCGAGCTCACCTGCGGTAACACGAAGCGAGCCCTGAATCTTGCAAAACCGGCACTGATCTATGCGCGCATGCGCAAACGCGCTCAGCTAAAATCCAGGGAGCACTATGTTCTTGCGCATGCGCCAAGCTCTTTAAGAGCAATAAAGGTATTGCAAGTTAGAACTATGGGAAGCATTTGATCTCGCAAGGATAAATGCTAAGTTACACCTGTGCTAAGATGAAAGGGCTAAATGAGCCCCCTATCATTCAGAACGGTAATGCCACGGTTGACACAGAAGTTTTTTGTACAAAAAGGAGAACCGTTGGAGTCCAAATAAGCAGTGTCTAGTTGAGATACTGCAAACAAAGTGTGTAGGGAAGGAAAAGCTAGGAGTCACAAATTTTTTTTTTAATGAATGCTTTTTGTAATATAAGACAAAAGGGGGGGGGTGCCCAGTTCGTCTAAAAGAGTGTTCTGGCCACGAAGGTTGTTAGGGTACAATGACCTGGCAAGGTAAAGAGCCACGGCTCTAAGAAAGTTATTTGTAGAAGCCTAGCCAGAAGGAATTTAACAAAACAAAGGTCAGACTGAAGGCAGGGTGGCGGCATGTAGGCAGAAGGAGTCACATACATTTAAATTAGGTGAGCTATATGATGCAGACAACCGATAGGTATGCATCTAAAAACGACCCGCAACAAAAAGTTGCTCTAACTAATCAAAAACAAATGTGCGGAGGGTCAAGGGGAAATATTTTAACGACCTGTCAACTTATGCCCCTATACTGTAGATACAAAACACAGAAAGAAGACCAGGTCAATTGGTGGTGTGTTGTCCTGAATGGAGAGCAGGAATCACAAGGACACCCGTGTGGATAAATATGTTGGGTCACACTGGGCTAGAAAAGTCCCATCAGACCACCCTCTTGGCGGCATATCATCATGTGGGGATGGGCAGCTATTCCATTTACCGTCCATGTAGCGGTACGGAAATGAAGAACAGCATGTTTTGCCACAGTTGTGCCCAAAATAAGGTGTGAGAAAAGTGCAGTGCTATAAAGAAGGTGATACTTAAAAATGACTACCTAGACTAAACAGATAACTTATTGAAATAAGTATAGGTGTCAAGATTAAAAACACGCCTGGTAGTAAACAAGTAGGACTACATTATGGCGCTGTGTGAAATGGTCAACTAGTTTCAGCTAGATGGAGTATTGCTCCAGCTTTCGTCAGGACCGGGAAATGGTAGGCTACTGCAACACAATATACTATAAAGGGTGTACAAATATGAGAGAGCAGAAATTGCATCAAGGTACTATAAGGAGAAAAAGTGTCACCCAAACTTGGAACCTCACAGTCCTCTGAAGACAGGAAAAGAGTCTTCTGCCTGTCAAGGAAACAAAAAATATACCATGTATACAATCCCACACAGAGATCAACGTAACCCCACTTGCACCATTAAGACAAAACACACCTGCGTGAACATTTTGCGTTCCGCATTACCTATAAGCTTGTTAGCTTTATCACGAAGAGGCATTTCCTCACAGTGATGCTCACCCAGCTTTGTGTGGGTGAAGACCTCACCTTACCCGGCAACCGCTCGGGAAATTGAGGCCCCGCTCTAATGCGTAAAAAAGAAGAGAGGACACAATTAGTGCACAATTTTAAGAGTGTACAGCCGAATCGCTATACACAGTAACCCAAAATACGTGTGATAGACTCCTAATTGCCCAGCCATGACCTAACCCCGCTCCTGAGCAAACAGCTGTTATTAGTGATAAATAAATAACCCAGAAACTTGGGTAATACTAATGCTAGCGGTGACCATATGTCAACCCTTGCCTGATGCTGTGAATAGCACGGTAGGGTAGCAGTCAAAGAATGCTGCCAACTCGATAAAACGCCTAAAACTCAAGGAAAAGTTCTAAATGTCACTGCTAATCCTAAGATAAATGACAGGCGAGAACTCCGTTATAAAAATTAACATCTGAATACCGGGCACTGCTCCAAAAAGTAATAAAAGCTAATCACACCCAGCTCAGCCTTCACCCACATTGGATGCTAGGACCCTGTTGTGGCAACCTATATCAACTAAACTGTTAGTCACATCCTAGCCGAACAGACCTGTCCGTCGGTGCCCGCGCTCAGAGCCGAGCGGAAGGGAAGGCACCGACGGAGCCGACCGTTCGGTTTTAAATATCGAGGCTTGCTGTGTAGTCAGCCAATCGCAGTCACTGCTAAGATCATATGCTTATAGAGTGAGACTCAAACAGGGAAGCGAGCTCACCTGCGGTAACACGAAGCGAGCCCTGAATCTTGCAAAACCGGCACTGATCTATGCGCGCATGCGCAAACGCGCTCAGCTAAAATCCAGGGAGCACTATGTTCTTGCGCATGCGCCAAGCTCTTTAAGAGCAATAAAGGTATTGCAAGTTAGAACTATGGGAAGCATTTGATCTCGCAAGGATAAATGCTAAGTTACACCTGTGCTAAGATGAAAGGGCTAAATGAGCCCCCTATCATTCAGAACGGTAATGCCACGGTTGACACAGAAGTTTTTTGTACAAAAAGGAGAACCGTTGGAGTCCAAATAAGCAGTGTCTAGTTGAGATACTGCAAACAAAGTGTGTAGGGAAGGAAAAGCTAGGAGTCACAATTTTTTTTTTGAATGAATGCTTTTTGTAATATAAGACAAAAGGGGGGGGTGCCCAGTTCGTCTAAAAGAGTGTTCTGGCCACGAAGGTTGTTAGGGTACAATGACCTGGCAAGGTAAAGAGCCACGGCTCTAAGAAAGTTATTTGTAGAAGCCTAGCCAGAAGGAATTTAACAAAACAAAGGTCAGACTGAAGGCAGGGTGGCGGCATGTAGGCAGAAGGAGTCACATACATTTAAATTAGGTGAGCTATATGATGCAGACAACCGATAGGTATGCATCTAAAAACGACCCGCAACAAAAAGTTGCTCTAACTAATCAAAAACAAATGTGCGGAGGGTCAAGGGGAAATATTTTAACGACCTGTCAACTTATGCCCCTATACTGTAGATACAAAACACAGAAAGAAGACCAGGTCAATTGGTGGTGTGTTGTCCTGAATGGAGAGCAGGAATCACAAGGACACCCGTGTGGATAAATATGTTGGGTCACACTGGGCTAGAAAAGTCCCATCAGACCACCCTCTTGGCGGCATATCATCATGTGGGGATGGGCAGCTATTCCATTTACCGTCCATGTAGCGGGCACCGACGGACAGGTCTGTTCGGCTAGGATGTGACTAACAGTTTAGTTGATATAGGTTGCCACAACAGGGTCCTAGCATCCAATGTGGGTGAAGGCTGAGCTGGGTGTGAATAGCTTTTATTACTTTTTGGAGCAGTGCCCGGTATTCAGATGTTAATGTTTATAACGGAGTTCTCGCCTGTCATTTATCTTAGGATTAGCAGTGACATTTAGAACTTTTCCTTGAGTTTTGGGCGTTTTATCGAGTTGGCAGCATTCTTTGACTGCTACCCTACCGTGCTATTCACAGCATCAGGCAAGGGTTGACATATGGTCACCGCTAGCATTAGTATTACCCAAGTTTCTGGGTTATTTATTTATCACTAATAACAGCTGTTTGCTCAGGAGCGGGGTTAGGTCATGGCTGGGCAATTAGGAGTCTATCGCACGTATTTTGGGTTACTGTGTATAGCGATTCGGCTAGACACTCTTAAAATTTTGCACTAATTGTGTCCTCTCTTCTTTTTTACACATTAGAGCGGGGCCTCAATTTCCCGAGCGGTTGCCGGGTAAGGTGAGGTCTTCACCCACACAAAGCTGGGTGAGTATCACTGTGAGGAAATGCCTCTTCGTGATAAAGCTAACAAGCTTATAGGTAATGCGGAACGCAAAATGTTCACGCAGGTGTGTTTTGTCTTAATGGTGCAAGTGGGGTTACGTTGATCTCTGTGTGGGATTGTATACATGGTATATTTTTTGTTTCCTTGACAGGCAGAAGACTCTTTTCCTGTCTTCAGAGGACTGTGAGGTTCCAAGTTTGGGTGACACTTTTTCTCCTTGTAGTACCTTGATGCAATTTCTGCTCTCTCATATTTGTACACCCTTTATAGTATATTGTGTTGCAGTAGCCTACCATTTCCCGGTCCTGACGAAAGCTGGAGCAATACTCCATCTAGCTGAAACTAGTTGACCATTTCACACAGCGCCATAATGTAGTCCTACTTGTTTACTACCAGGCGTGTTTTTAATCTTGACACCTATACTTATTTCAATAAGTTATCTGTTTAGTCTAGGTAGTCATTTTTAAGTATCACCTTCTTTATAGCACTGCACTTTTCTCACACCTTATTTTGGGCACAACTGTGGCAAAACATGCTGTTCTTCATTTCCGTACCGCTACATGGACGGTAAATGGAATAGCTGCCCATCCCCACATGATGATATGCCGCCAAGAGGGTGGTCTGATGGGACTTTTCTAGCCCAGTGTGACCCAACATATTTATCCACACGGGTGTCCTTGTGATTCCTGCTCTCCATTCAGGACAACACACCACCAATTGACCTGGTCTTCTTTCTGTGTTTTGTATCTACAGTATAGGGGCATAAGTTGACAGGTCGTTAAAATATTTCCCCTTGACCCTCCGCACATTTGTTTTTGATAACCAATTACAATAACAATTTACGCAGAGAGCATATGTACTTTAGCACTGATCAGCGGTGGTAAAGTGCCCAGAGTCCTATTGCCAACAACCACAGGTCAGAAAAAACAAGGGAGAAAGAAGCAAAATGTTTGGGGATAACCCTGCAAAAAGGGCCATTTCCAACAAGAATCATATGTGCTTTATCTCATCACATAATTATACTAACATGCTCTTTCATTTCAGTTCTCAAATTTTACTACCCTAAGGTCTTATACTTAATTCTCTGGTTGGGTGCAAATATCATATTTACTTTGAACCCCATATTCTATTTATAATATTTATAATTTCTGGTTTTGTTTTAATCCAATATCTTAAACCTTATATTGAAACTTAATTATTAACTTCCCACTTGTTGACACCTTCCCTCAATATATACCGGCCATAGTTACCTGCAGTTAGTTGTTCATTGACCACCTTCTGTTGTTGTATTTAACATAGAGAAGATTCGGAGGTGTGTTTTGTTCTAGAATAAAATAGAGCTAAATTATGACCCATATTTGTATGGTCTGAAGTCAGTTGGGCGGTGACTCAGACATAGAGTGTGTTGCCCTAGACCAGCTGGCTAGGAATGAGGCCTTGAGTGACCATCTGAAGAGTTCTGTGAGCACTTTGATGGTGTGAAAGCAGAACGAGGTGAGAGTGTTGACTATGGCAAACTTTACAGCAGATGTCATCCATTCCTTTTGCAAAAAGTATTCACCAGAAGTCTGGCTTTTATGTGTCACTGGGTATTGTTGTTGCTGGCACCCTCCTTTTTTTTTTTACAAATTAAGTACTGGTTTGGAGTGAAGATGTAAGCACGTGATAGATCCACTTGACAACTATGTTTAAGAAGTGTAAAAGTCGTCTATCCAGTTTGAAATTGTGCTTCATGTGAAACATCAAACGTAAACTAGTGACATCCGGAGGGAGTGTGCTGTTTTATATATGTGTAACCCTGGGCTGGTTGAAGCAGACAAACTACAAAGTGAGTGGACAGAGGAGTAAAGTATTGAGCTTGTGAGGACAGCTCACCTTCCAGGGTACAGTAGGAGGGATTTCCAACAGGAGCCTCTCTTAGTGCATGTGCGATAATCATTAATGTATGGCTTGGTTGCACCACAAACAAAATGGGGTCTCCAATCATGGCACCCTCAGATCATGGTGCTCTCAGTGGACAAAGACTCTGCACACTCCCTAATACTGCTAGCTGTACCTTCCATCTTCCTGCGAGACAGCACTAGGCATCTGTTCAGATGAAGGAACAAGAACTCCACAGGGATGTGGCCATGCACACAGTTTCCCACATGTAGGGGTCTAAAAAGGTCTGTTTCTGGCTATCTCAATCTAAGCCTGCAGATGTATCTAATACTGTTAATGCTCACCATAACAAGAATAAATGTAATGTTTACATGGATTCAACTTTTTTACTAACAAGACTGCCAACATTACCTCTTCTGATGATTTTCTGTTGCAGCAGGAGCACATTTAAATCAATAAATCTTTGTCCTTTCATTTTGTGAAGAAGAAACAGTGGCTGAGTACAATTTTGACTTGGGTGTCAGTGTGCATTTTCAAACGAAAATTAATCTAGAGCTAAGAAATGGGAACTGGCTACATGCTTGCAATTTACACCATTTCCTCCTCTCACTGCAGTATATAGCCGTTTCAGTGACGTTTTGCAGAGCCAGAAACTGAAAAAAGATTTATCAGCCATTTGAACTCTAGCTTAGACAACAAAAAATACCACAGTTAAACATATACTCATCCACACCACTTTCTCTGCTCCACACTGATGAGTACAATGGAGATTATTGAGGAGTCATTACATCTTCGATTAAAAAGGTGTATATTATATGTTCTAGTGCTATTATTGCACAAAAGGCAGTGACATAAATCTCATGTATCACAAGGGAACCTCAAAATATGGAAAATGTTTCACAGTTGTCCATGACTATAGATTTCTTTGTCATATTGATAGTTTCCAAAAAACTCTGCAGAGCTTTACCATTATCCAGGCTCCCAGGATTATGCAGCGTAGAGGTCCAAGGATATCAAAATTATGTGGCAAAAAGTGTAAATTGTGTGTCACATCATCTGGTGGTATACTTTTTATCCATTTGAGCTAGAAACAACATTTTCAGTGAAATCAGCAAATTTTTGAAGTTATGTGCCAAATTATATGGCAAATTCAGTAAATCCGTAATTATGTGGTAAACTCTGCAGCTACAGAATCACATAAATCCACTGACTTCACCATTGTCTATCGTTTTATCAATAATTTATTTGTGACAGGTAAACAAAACCTGAACATTTTAATTCCAGTAAATGCCAACTGTTAGCTGCACTTTGAATAAACAGCCTGTAATATAAATTATACATAATGGGTACATTTTCATTGCCATCTCAGGGCATTGGTGACGTTAACAAACTACAGGGCCAAAAATATCACCAAAATGTCAATGACAGTTACCCATTATGTTTCCTGGGTATGTACTTAACTTTAAACCATTGTGTATATGCAACTAGATAAACCTCAACCCTAAATAAGAGACAACATAATCAATTTAACACCAAAATACCAAAATAATTTGCATTAGGTCTATTCATTAGACAGCATGAGGAATACAGGCTAACGGCCATGGTGAAATATCAAAAGAACATGAGTGTTCACAAGGATTAGTCTAGTCGAAGTTTTAACACATTTACAACTGCATTCTGAATGTTTAACCTTTTTTGAATGTTTTATCATATTAACTAAGGAAGGAAATGTGGTCTTGTGGCTAAGCTGTTGATCTGGGGAGCTCCGTTTGATTCCAACTCTGCAGTGACACAAAATTGTGCAGTTCTAGGAAATCACTTAGGGCCATATGTATCATCATCACCAATTGCGATTTCTAAATAGCGATTTTTAAGGAATCGCTATTTAGGAATCGCAAAATGGTATGTATGTAGAAATCAGCTTCTTTTTAGCGATTTCTTACAATTCCTTAATTGCGATTAGCAAATTGCTAATCGCAATTAAGGAATACGTTCCCATTCATTTCTATGGGCCAGGAGGCCCATAGGAATGAAGGGGAAATGCGCGATTAGCAATTAGCTAATCGCAATTAAGGAATATTTTCAAGGGTGCAGGGGTGTCCAAAGGACACCCAGCTGCACCCCTGAAAATGACATGTGTGCGCATACGGCGCACATACATGCCCTAAGGGCATGTATGAGCGTCACATGGCACCTTTTGTTTTTTAAAAAAAATGCTTTTTCAAAGGAATTCGCAACTTACCACCAACTTGAAGTTGGTGGTAATTTGCGAATCCTTAGGGTCAATAAGCAATATATTTTTGCTTCATACATTGCATTTAAGGAATCGCAATGTTTGCGATTCCTTAAATGCAATCGCAATCGCAAATTGTGCGATTCCTTATTGTGAACCACATTTGCATAATACATACCATATTGAGAATTCGCATTCGCATTCGCCTTTGCGAATGCGAATTTCAATGATACATATGGCCCTTAATCTCACTGTGCCTAAAATTGAAATGTGTGAGCTTCAACTGCAAGTGTGTGTAACAAAAAGATTTGATCACCCCCTTGATGCATACAATCTTGCATCTTTTTCCATTACCTCCCGTAATGTGCAACACTCTGTTGCTCACCGGCTAGGTCCATGCTATATAAATATCAACACATGCATGTTTTTACACAGTTACCATGTACCTCACTTATTACACTCTCTGGATACCCCTTCCTTTTGAGCTCTTGGTAAATCCCCCTCATATTGTGACAGCCAGATAGATGCTCCCCGTGTTTTCTTTAGCTTAATTTATTATTCACACATATCGATGGGGTTCATATAAGTCTACTTCTCAATGTCTGTGGCAGCACTTTCTTGAGCTCATTGAGAGATTCACACACACACACATCTTCTTGTTTCTTTAAAGCATCTGATCATTATGCAGCTTGTGCTACTTTTAGTAAGAAAAGACAACTCGCCAGTAAGTCTCGATGCCTTCTTTTCTCTGTGTCAGACATGCATAGGACGGGCTTGGCACCAAACTTCTTGCAGACATCCGACGCTCGCAGGTCTAGTGAACACTCTCTGAGCTCCAGCAGCGCTCAGTGTGTCAGGTGAATACATTAGCAAACACAGCAGATATGGATTTAATGTGTCAAAGAAAGAATGCAGCGTTGTGATTGGTTTTGAGCGTCCTGGTTCGACGCTCAGCCAGGGAATGGGGGCCTGGGCTTGTTCTCCACGCAGGCTGTAATGCAGCTTGCATGGAGAGCAGGCAAAGTGCGCATGACTGGTTTGGGCGGCCCGAGAGGGCTGACCAGTCATTGTGCACTTAGGAGTGGGCAAACCATTCCTCCCCTGCTCCAAGAGCAGAGCAGCGAGCCCGCAAAGCAGCAGTAAGCATACAATTATAATAACTTAACGTTATTATCATTTTATGCTTCTTCATCACACTGCTAAAAAGCAGTGGGGCGACGCTTCTCCGCCATATCGGAGGAGCCGCCACTGATGAAAGTGCTGCCATAGACAGTGAGAAGGAGACTCATATGAACCCCATTGAGGTTTGAAGAATAAACTTTGATAAAGAAAAACAGGGGAGCATCTATCTGGCTGTTTCCATGCATTGGCACATTTAAGCCAGACCTATTGACCTTGTCATAGCGTATTCTAGTGCTGGTTTTGAAGCTGCCTCGGCCCCACTGTATTAAATGGTAGTCCTCCTATCACCACTGTTTGACGTAGTAGTGACCCCCTCCCGTATCTTCGGTTCCAGTTGTACCCCTGGCAGGCTAGTTCCAGGTACATGGTAACCAGTAATACAGGTGCAGAACATAAGCAGAAAGGAGAAAAATATATGCGTCAAGTTTGTGTCTGCTAGTCAGCCCAACAACATCGATTCCTCAGTGTTTTAAGAAGACGCCAAAGGAATGTTCCCACCAAAGAATCAATCTTTCTGCTTTACTGCACCATTGGTGCCATCTAGTGGTATTTATTCTTATCACATCAAAGGAACACATGCTCCCGTGGAATCATAACACTGTTTGAGAAATGTAACAATCCAGCATTAAGGCTCTTCGTATAATTACTTACCTCCGGAAACCTGGAATTGTTCAAGCAGAAAACAAGGCGAATAAGTCACTAATCCTGACAGTGATTTTTCAAAGATTCATCTGTCCAGCCTGGGAGACTCCGGGGCGCCACATCACATTCTGAAGGGGGCGAAGGCACGGACAATGTTTCAGGAGATGGGGAATATCTGAAGTAAAAGAGAACTCTTGCTTAACTTGCCATAAGATTTTGTAAATGATGGTCCGATTTTCCACGGCATACTGGAAAAAACTGTAAAGAGAATGTTTCTCTTCTACTCTCATTCCACAGGTGAACAATTGCCTAACAGGTGCTGGAAGTGTGGGTGCTGGGGGTGCCAGAAACAATCATACAGGGGGTTTAGAAGGTGAATGAGCAATAAACATGGCTTTAAACGTTGTGTTAATCTTCTCACATTTGCTGCACCATTCAAAGACAAGGGTCATACAATATCTTCTGACAAATTGATGATTATTTGGAATTTGGTGTTTAATTTTGTTTCTCTGCTAAGTGAGATGATTTTGAAAAAGTGGTCTAGGTGATACCCTTGCTGGATTCAGCAAATGAAAGGAAAGACTGTTTTCTAACACAACAACATTTAAATACTTGTAAATTAAATATATCACCAATGCTTCCTTACTGCCTTCCTACTATGTAATGCAATTTCCTTCGTGTTTTTTACAGTGTGGATGTAAAGCGCTCTGATACCTACGGGTCTAGCTAGCTCTATATAAAACTTTTAAAATAAAATAAAAAATAAATAAAATTAGGAAAGTACAGTTAAGGCACGTTTTTTTCAATTCTGAAGTGTTATGGAAGCAAAAAGTGTAATAGGATCAAAACAAATCAAGAAACTTTATATCCTAATGTGCAAAGGATAAATAATCACTGAAACACAATTTCCAAACAGTATTATTTGTGTACTATATGTACCATATCACACATGGATTTTTTCACCTTTCCTAGGACTTGAGTGATGTGATCTCACTCTGAAAATTGTTCCAGCCCCACTGAACTGCCTTGAACATAAATGTTCTTCCTAGACGCCTGCATTTATGATATTAATACTTGTCCAGGATTGATGTTTTATGCTAAGATAAGGCCTTCATAAAATTTCATAGGCAACATAAGAAACTGCAAATCCTATGCAAGGACTTGGTCATTCCAGACCGCGGCATATGATAGATCCACTATAGTTTCAATAGTGAAATGTTGAACTTAAAGACACCACTATCTAGGATGGAAATCCCAATAACATGCAGGTTGTAGTAGATAATATGCCTCAGGGCTTACTCGAGCTCATTCTCATAAAACGCCATCTTCATTGCGATGAGATTTCACCCCATAAATTCACTCCAGCCTCCTGGTTTACAGAAATACCTTGAACGTAGGCCATCATAGTTTGCAAACCTGACCTTCCCTGTCTCTGATGGAAGATTGTCCCTGTGAGAAAATGGATTATTCGCAGGAGTGGATAATAATGTCACTATTCTTATTAGGTCCAATAATAATTTCAGTAATTTAAATCTGAGTTCAAGCCCTGGTACCTATGTAACACAGCAGGCAGGCGTAGCATTAAGATAACGTGTAAAGATTCGAACTATCAAAACAGTTACAAATTTGAAAACACAACACAATAAGAAATCCTACACCAAATCATTAACATAAAGAATATTTAATGAACAAAATGCCAACATAATGACAAAAATCTAAGAAGGTGGACCAGAGATAAGGCGCCAGAAGCACAGAGCTCCAACAAGGGAAATGGTTGCGCTAGACCGGGAGGAAGGTATGTTTTAATGCCAGCCACGATAGAGCGAGAATCAGATACAAGGACATGTTGGTACCAGTCAATGAGATACCTTATGACTTAGAACATATCTGAGAAGGTAGTGGATCCAAAGATGAGTTCATTGACAATAGGTACTGAAGAACAAGGAATCAGTGGCGTTGTCAATGAAGGCAGGAAAAGTAGAAAGTCTGCAGTTTGTGCCCCGGGAGCCACCAACTTTGATTGAATGCTGCTTGCTCTCATACCCAGTGAAGAATTCTATCTTCTGAGTCAAACTCTTTTCTGGAATTCGGAGTCCTTCAGAGGGGCAAGGCTGGAAGCTGTAACCATGGAGGGTTCGATGTCTTTGTATGCTGGCTGGCATCAGGACCCTTGATTCAGACTTGAACCTAGCAGGAGCTGTGGTGAAGTCAGGCCCACCTGCGATGCACCCTCAGAGAATTGCCTTGTCTGGTTTTCCCCATCTACTGCCAGTTCTTTAGCAAAAATCAATGAAAAGGTTTTAGGGTTAGGCAGGAGGAGCACACTCTGACACAAGCTAAGGGTTCTAGGACCTCAGGACAGCATTTAGAGGAGTGGTCCGAAGCCACCAGCAAGGTCCCGCATGTGTCCAGTTGAAACTGGTCTTTTTGGTTCCTTCAGGAAAGTAGGTCTCTTGCAGCTTTTCTGTCCCTATAGCTTAACACCAGGTCGGCCAACTGACACTTGGAGACCACTTCTTTGTCCTGGGTACAAGTGCGGACATGTCCAGCCCTTAGGTTCTCCTGACAGGCCACAACAGGAGGATCAGTCTTTCTTCTGTCTTCAACAGGTACAGTGTTCTGAAGAGGGTGTCCAGAGGTACCACGTTTATGCCTGGTACTAGCCTATGGGTGTGGAGACTTCCAGCATCTATCTGACCAATATGGAACTGTTCCTGGTAACCCTACCCAATGTTGCTGTTCCTGTGTGCCCTACTGCAAACAATCTCACTGTGCCCTCTCTACCTAAAACCAACATCACAGAACTTTCCTTCCACTGTGCAAATCTCTTGTGGCCACCTTAGAGGTGTAGCTAGGGAAATTAGAAACACTGCCTCTGTTGTCACTCAAAACTGGTACTGGGGACCACTTCTCTCCCACTGGGATTGGAGCCTGCCTGGCTAGGAAGACAAAAGTGAGGCAGGCCCAGGTGCAAGTTACACCTGCCAGTGACTGGGAAAGCATCCTTTGTATGTATGCAAGCTGCTGGGCACAGCCCTCATGCCATTCTATCAAGGGAAGGTCTAGCATTCCCCACTCCCATGACCATTGTCTCAGCTCTGACACCCAATTTACACCTTATCAAGGAGGTATTCAGCTCCTGGATGATATCTGAAAGCTCAGGCAAATGGCCTTCTAGAGGCTTTATGGAGGCAAAAGGTGATCTTTCAAAAAGCATATTTTGTAAAACATTTAGCACAAATACTACTTTGAAAATGAATTAGACTTGTGATAAACATTTTTGAAAGTCCAAGAATGAATTGTTTTTCTGGTTCATAAGCAGAGATAACATTATTTATTTTTAATATCAACTACCAATGCTTTCCTATGTAACATCTAAACCTGTTCCAGTGAAAATGGCTTTTGAGGCCTTTTCACTATAAGACATGTTTAACATTAAACTTTTATTTGTCCTACTTTTAAATACCTTGCTCCCTGACTTATGCGCATTAGGGCCTACTTAGGGTTGACTTGTTTATATTTAAAGGGACCATTTCGCACTGTCAAATATGATTATGTTGACAGGTCAAATCTGCTGTTTCAACCAGCACAACCAAATTACTTGTAGCAAGTCTGCAGTTATGTTTTGCATTGTCACCTTAGTGATAGCACAATATGTGCTGCAGTCTACTAATGAATTTTAACTTACAGGCCCTGGGTACACATTGCACAATATACTAGGGGCTTATAGGTAAGTTAAATATGGCAATTCGGAATATACCAATCGACATGTTTGTAGGGGTCAGAGCATGCACCTTCACAGGGCACTGGACAGAAGCGTACCAGTGGGCAGAGTCCAAAAACCAGCAATCAAACCTATCGAAAAGTGTGGATGACCATGCAAAAAAGGGCATTTTCTTAACGTCACTATAAACGGAGCCTGCATAACAAGGTGTTCTTCACATATCTCAAAGACACTAACCTCTTTGAAAACCCAGCTTTGCTAATCTTCAAGATCACCCACTGCATCAATTATAACATGTTCCATTCTCATTTATCTATGTATGTAATACTGGGAGGGGAATGGGCTGAAGCTTAGAGACCCCAACACTACTGCCTCATATTGCTTCTAGAAGTTGGACATATGTTAATTCTGAGAGTCAATAGTAAACCTCTTTCCCTCCCATCTGCTTGCTCAGGAGGCACGGATGATTGCTGGCGACAATAGCAAAAGCAGATCCCAGCACGTTGGGTCATCTGCACCATGTCAGAAAATCCTGCACTTTTAGAGAGGATAATTGCAACCCTAAATCCTCTGTGTGAGATCGCCTTATGGAGATATTCCACAAGGCCCTGTTGGGACTGGACACACAATCTACCATCCCCTGAAATAAAACAGACACATTGGATAAAACAGACACACTCTCCAGTTTGTGATCCACTACTTAATTCTGCATAACTGGATGAAGAAGCACCTGAGAGCTATGGCATGAGAGCGGACTCTGTCTGCTTTAAGAAGTGTGCACAGAAAATGACTGTATTGTAATTACAAGATACATGCTTAGTAGACAAGGGTCGGGTAGCCAGGTTAGATACACTATAAGATGAAGATTTATTGAAGAAGATATCTCTTAGGTTACAGATTATATGTAATGCCTAAAGGAAACTCCCACCAGGAGAAGCATCCTCACTGCTCAGCCAACTCTCTCCAGTGGACACTCTCACAGGTAAAGGCACTCATCAACATTCCATTACATCACACACGCACTGGCTGAGCAGCAGGGAACTAAGTAACTCTGGAGTGGATGCGTTTTAACATCAGGTTATAACACATCTCTTCGCCTTAGAAACATAAATGAAAATACAACAGGACGTTAGATGAAAAATAAAACAATCAATAAGTCCTGTAAATATTCAGCTTAAAAATTATGAAGACAGGTAAATACAATACAAATAAATATCAAGACTGTGCAGGACAATTACAGCATTTCAAACAGCACACTTTCACAGGAAAAACAACTACTGCACCACTCATAAATGTTCAAGACTATGCAGGACCATGTAAATGCATGGCAGGATCAGGGTCTACTCCAGGGGCATGTCCTCCACTAGGGCAGAGGAGCATTGCCCCACTGCTTTCTCGCAGTGCGCGAAGCAGAAACATAAAATGATAATAACTACTGTTTTATGTTTCTGCTTCTCGCATTACGAGAAAGCAGAAGGATTTGGTTGCGGGCGTGCTGCAATGCGTGCAGGGCTGGGCAGGGGGGAGTGGTGGGCCCACTCCTGAGTGCGCATGACTGGTTTGGTCGACCCTCTGGGGGCTCTTCTCCATGTAGGCTGAAATGCAGCCTACATGGAAAACATGACCGGGCCATTAGCACTTGGCTGGGCGGCATCCCGACCAATCAAAACGCTACTTGCAGCACTGGGATTTGCTTGGGGGTGGGAGCCTGGCTGTCTGCTTCCTGTTCCTTTACATCAAACACACTGTGGCTGAGCATCAGGGAGCTAAGTAACTATGGAGAGGATGCGTTATAACAACATCAGACTGTTTGAGCAAAACTCGAGGAAAGTCACTTTCTTAAAACATGGCAGGCATTCAAGATGATAACACTTGACCTGGACACTTGGTCATTGAACTTTTTTTGTCATCAGGTACCACATAAAAACTGTAATTTACTCTGTTATCTAGGCCCAAGTATTCCCCCACCGCGTACTCTGAATACTGGGTGAAGTTATCAGCCGGTCCAAAAAGATGTTCAATTGCTAGATAATCACAATTCATACTCTTTGCCAATATCCAGTAATCAGATGTTAATTTTTTGCAGTTCTTGATAATCCAACTGTTCTGCTCATTTTCTGTTTCTCAATGCACAGGGCCGTCAGATCAAGGCTTTGTAACAGCAAATATTTTGATTCTGTCTGACATTTATACTATGCCAAGTTTACACATGACTTCTTCTGCCCTTACAAGTAAATATATTTAATAAATAGAATTCATACGTTCATGGCCACAGGCAACTTGCATTGTGCATGGTAAACGATGTCATCCTTTTCAACGTTACAGTAAGCCCGGCACAAGGCACCGGTGTAGCAATATTAACTTTGCTGTCCGAACTCAATTTGGAAACTTGGATCTGAGATTGTACTACAATTTAATTCCATATCTAGCTAAAATGTAAGGTGTGCTAGCAAGATTAAGGATATTTTCAGTGCAATAAATACCTAATATGTCTGGGTGTTAATATACATATAGTCTTCCAAAAGAGCCTTAAGCACATTTATGTTAGAAACCCCATTATTTTCAAAATGTTCATACTCGTATTTTCTGTGCATTGAAGAAAACGTCGTCTTACTTAATTGCCACTATATCTGCACTGTAGAGTTTAGCTCATGCATGCACTCTTTGGAAATCAACTCAAAAGCTGCATGGGCTGAACCAGTAATGCCATTGTGGAAATGCCACTAGTGCACCTTCGGAGAAACAAGGCTAGGCTCCAGACTCATGGCCTGCATTGCAGGGAACTAGAGTAGCTGAGGGCTCATAACCAATATTTTCTGTTGATCATTTTGTAATCACAGCTAGAGAGTGTCACTTACAGGTTTTTGAGCCTGGGCCAAACACATTTAGAGGTGTGGGAGTCACTGCATTTCCACAGCTGGGGTCTTATCTGACAGCCATCCACCACTGGGCCACCTGGTCACTGGATTTCCTTGCCAAGGGAGGCTTTGAGGTCCCAGACAGAGAAAACAACAAGCAAAAGCCAATAGGTCTCAGCAAGACCCGAGCTATTAGCCTTATCAATCTGAATGTCTTTTAGCACATTGGCTGTTCAGCATGGCTGAAAGTTTCTGAAGGCCCAGAATTACAGGATGTTGAACTGACGCCCAGTCTCTTCACCCCCATGTTGAGTGTGTTATGACTTGACCTGGGCTGGCCGCATCATAGTACTTTTTTCAGTAACTTTCAGCCATGCTGCACAGCAGAAGTGCTGCTAGACAACATAGCTAAAAGACATTCACATTCACACAGCCAATCGCTTGGGCATTCCCAAGATCTATTGCTTTCTCAATGCTTGTTCTGTGTTGACGGGGTCTTGGTGAACAAATGTGGAAGTGAGAAACAGTTAAGGAGCTTTGAAGTGAAGTGAGGGTGTGGCGTAATGACCAGAGCTGCCTACAGGGGAACTGGGGAGCCAAGTTCAAATCTTGAGGTTGGCTGAACAATTTGTATTCCTGGGCAAATCACTCATGCTTCCCCCTGCCTACAACAATGAATGTGTCATTGTTTAATGTAACTGGTGAGCACTTAAAGCGCTCCCATACCATTAGCTGGTGTTAGCACTATGGCAAGATGGAGGACGGAAAAGCACTTCAATACCATTGGCTCGTGCAAAAACAAATAAAGGCAGCAGCGACAATGGAGGTAGTTGGGGTACGGGTCAAGCAGGGAAGCAGGAGTGGATGGGGAGATGGGCAAGCAATGACGAAAGAGGGAGGGAGAAAGCATTCCAATGCCATTGGCTTGTGTTCGCACTATGGCAAGATGAAGAATGGAGCGAGCCGTCCAATACCATTGAAGTTTGCAAAAAATAATAAACAAGTGCTGTTTGTGTTTAACAACTTTTTAAGAAATGCATGTTTATGTACATGCACATACATTTTAGTGGTAAGTGTGTATGTGTACAAGAGAGACGGGCTGAAAACACAAGTACCCCTATGGAGCATTTGAAAACAAAGAAAAAAATAGCTCCACAACCCCTGAGCAGTGTAAGGAGACATGTACTAGGTCCATGCACTATGGGAAAACATGCCATAATGAACGTCATTAAAGAAAATGAGAGGGACGCTGAAGTTTACTAATGGTAGTAGATGGCCAGCCTGTAAGCCCACAGAACAGCTAGAACACAACATCTATTTGAGACAGCGCATGCACTGTCTAGCTGAGACCTAAAAATAGCTCTGACTCACAGGAAGAAACCTTCCTGTGTGCCAGGACCAAAGATTTTTGGTTTTATTGAAACAAACACAGTTGTGATGGTTTGTGTAAAATAAATAACTTTGCAGAATAGTGCCAGTAAATATGGCACCCATTCGGCAAACTCCTGTGTCATCAGTGCATCTGGTGCACTACAAACATATAGGTGCCTATTTACGAGAATATAACTCAGTGCATTGCTGCGCTGAACTGCATGACAGGGAAAGGGCAGGAATGTGCCATATTTTAGGCAACACAATGCTTTCCTGCCTTATCCACTGAGCTTGAGCCCTTTTGGCAGCCTAGCGTCAATGCAGGCACCCTTGCACCATGTTGCAAGGGTGCCTGCGTTTCATGCAGGATTGTTTTTGTGCAAGAAGGGGCACTTTCCTGAACAGAAACAATCCTGAGAGGATTATTCCCCTTTCTATATGTGCTGCAGCCGAATGACCGTTCTTTTTGCCGAACACCATGACTTGGGTCTTCTCCATGTTACCCCTGATTATGTTCTTCTTGGATAATGTGCCCCTGTGGGGAGTCACCTTTGCAAACCTTTTGCAGTCAAAGTGAATACAGGAGCGTGGACTACACAACTCTAGAGGTGCAGAGCAGGAATATCGACGTATAAATATCGAGGGACATAAATATCCCCGCAAAAATATCGTGGGGAAGAAATATCGACAACAAAAATATCGTGGACAAGAATATCGGACTGTCAGGTAAGTAATATCAATTTCAAAAACATCGACGTCTTAAATATAGTTTACAAAAATATAGTTGACAAAAATCTCAAATTAATAATAATGTTATGTATTTTAGTGTTTTTAATGAGAATTGTTTGTCATTTTATTATATGTTTTGAAATGTTACTAGTTATTAATTTATTTTAAGTTTAATTTTGTGTTTTTAGTTCCGTAGCGGGTTGTGGGTTTATAGGGGAATAGGGTGGGAAGTCATTTAATTACATAGATTTCAATAATAATTTATAGTAGTTATTTTTTTGGGGGGGAATTTTGCGTTTTTAGTTCCGTAGCGGGTTGTGGGTTTATAGGGGAATAGGGTGGGAAGTAATTTAATTATATAAAATGTATTGAATAATGAATGTGTTAATTGATTAATAATAATAGTTTATTAATTAGTTGTTAATTCATTTCAATTAATCAATTAATAATTATTTATGTTAATTGTTTAATTAATTGTAGGTGTGTGTTGTGGTGTTTATATGTGTAAATGGTGTGAAGGGTGGTAAGTAATTACGTTTTTTATTGATTCATTATTTTAAAAAATGTAATTCATTTCCAATAATTAATTAGTAATTATTAATTGTAATTGTGTAATTAATTTTAGGTGTGTGTTGTGGTGTTTTTATGTGTAAATGGTGTGAAAGGTGGTAAGTAATTCATGTTTTATTGATTAATTAATAAATATTTATAAATTAATTTCCATTAATTAATTAGTCAATAGTAATTTTAATTGTGTAATTAATTTTAGGTGTGTGTTGTGGATATTATAGTGTTATTTAATGAGTAATAATTATTTTTTATTGTCTTTGTTAATAATAATATATTTATTTTTATATATTAATTATGTTAATATTGGAAATTAAATGTAATAAAAATGTTGATGTTTTTTTTTTTACTGTTGTGGGATCCAGTGCTTTCCCTACTGTTGCACTCACTGGAGTGGAAATAGTAATTGTTACCCTTCTGCTATCCAGCGCTTCCCCTACTGTTGTACTCACTGGAGTGGGAATAGTAATTTTTACCCCTAAGCTATCCAAGGTATTTATTTTTACCCCTACTCTATCCAGCGCTTTCCCTACTGTTGCACTCACTGGAGTGGGAATAGTAATTTTTACTCCTCCGCTATCCAGCGCTTTCCCTACTGTTGCACTCATTGGAGTAGGAATAGTAATTTTTACCCCTACGCTATCCAGCGCTTTCCCTACTGTTGCACTCACTGGAGTGGGAATAGTAATTTTTACCCCTTCACTACTATTGTGTTTATTTTGTTATTAAATTTATGTGTTATTCTTTTTTTAATAGTTTAGTGTGTCCCTACTGTTGCACTCACTGGAGTGGGAATAGTAATTTTTACCCCTACGCTATCCAACGCTTTCCCTACTGTTGCATCACTGGAGTGGGAATTGTAATTTTCACCCCTACTCTATCCAACGCTGTCCCTACTGTTGCACTCACTGGAGTGGGGATTGTAATTTTTACCCCTTCACTACTATTGTGTTTATTTTGTTATTAAATGTACGTTTTTTTAATAGTTTAATGTGTTGATTAAATATAGAATATTTCATTTAATTTTAAATTATTATTATAAATATGTATTTTATTTTTATATAATTTAAAAAGTTTATAAATTAAATAAAGATAATAGTTAATAAAATGTATTTAAGTAAATATATGTATATGTACACATTTTTTGTGTTTATATTTATAAAATTAAGTTTATTAGTTATAATTAGTTAAAATATAAAAAATGTGTAATTTATTTTGATAATAATATTAATATTATTTAATTAATTTTAAGTTATGTAATTTTTTTAAGTCGATATTTTTTACTTCTATATTTTTTACATCGATATTTTGGTGTCAATATTATTGTACTTACCTGTTTATGTATAGGAAGTCGATATTTTTGTTATCGATATTTTCACATCGGTATTTTTTTCATCAATGTTTTTACTATCGATATTTTAACATGGAACCAAATCTATGTATCTACTTGTACATTGTCTCATCCAGGGATGGGGGCATGAGGTTGAGGACCGTCAACTTCCAGTACGTACCTTGAATAATTAGACCTTATTAAATAAAGACAATCAGGTGACAAATGTGCAGGCCGCTGGTAAGCATTTTCTATTGGAATCTGGGTTGTATATTGCCATTCCAACCCCTTCTGTATTTGACACAGGTTTCCTAATGTGGTGTGTAACTGGGCACTCATTTGGGCAACCAGATTTAGTGGACCACCAAGTTAAATGCAACATAGAAATCTATACATCAGCAATGCAGATAACTCGCGAATCAGGACAAAGTGAGGCAAAGCACTGTACTGGTGTTCATTGCTCATGCTAGGTAAAAAACTGCTTGATAAAACAGTTTTATAGCTTACCCAATAAATCAGTATTTCACTTGCTACGCCTAGGGCCACCAAAGACTTTACCACTATCTAATAAGGCAACATGATAGGCAGAGAGATCTTTAAACTCCCTTCAGACGTGTAATTGACTTATTAATCAGTCTGTTTCGGTAGTCATGAATAGATTGGAAATAATACTATCTCACTGAATTATGTAGGACATTCAGACTATGAGTAATACCAATATTCAAAGACTATGCTAGCACAGAAATTTGTCTTCGCAACATTTTATCGATGGTTCTTTTTAAGCAGCATGAGAGGTAAGGAAATCCTTAACTCATATACTTCAAGACAAGAATTGTTCAAGAACTCAGGTCCACAACTAGATTCTGGTTAATCTGTTTATTGTAAGTTTTGAAACAGATTCGAATATATCAGTCTTAGCATAATAGTATAGAAATATAAAGAGAATAGGAATAGAATGTAGCCAAATCTCTGAAAACGATTCACCCCATACATCAAACAGAAAACTATCCACTCAGTTATAGCCACATATGGTATTAAAAGGCAGAAATGTGATTTAGATTGCATCAAGCTTTCAAAGAAGAAGATTCGTAGTTTCCTAATTATCACTACACTACATAAAAGGGGGAACCTAGACTGAGCATGATCCTGAAGGAAAGCAAAATGGTATCAGCCGTCAGAGTCCTCCTGAGAGAAAACCTCTAACTATGGTTATGTAGCCTGATGCCACAATCACCAAGAGAGATCTGTGCCTCGAAGTGTCTGCAAGAGAAGTGTCAGATGTCCCTAACTTCATTAGTATAAAACAACCATCCAATATAGGCACCTCCTACAACTTTTTGGGTAACTTTGCATTATCCTAGCGGGTTCATCGACTCGTTTCTCCACCTCCTGCTTCACAAGGAAAACTTGCCACAAGTTCTTGGCCATCTACGTCTCCCACGAGAATTCATCTCTTCTTCATTATCATATTCCTTCCCAGGCCTAGCTATCGGCGAAACAATATACCCTTCTCTAAACTAACAATGTCTTGTCCACCTGCAGTGGGAACACAAATACATGCAACATTTTACAGTGCATGCAAAAATAAAGTTAAACGCTAGTTGGGAATTGAGTTAAACAATATTCAGGCCTGTCATTAGGCTAACTTCTCTGCGACTTGTAAAGCAAGTTATATCATAATTCTCGTTGTCATGAAGAATCAATTTCTACTAAAATATGATCACAATGATAATGTTAGACTATTTCACTACACACTTATAAAGAATAGATTATACTTGAGTGTCAATACATACTTGGAAGTTATCAGTTACATGTTTGGCTTCTTTATGGGTCATTCTTTGCACGTGGTCTTGTCAAGCTATATAAAGCCTAAGAAAAAGTAGCTCATCTCATTGATTTATCTGTGTACCGAGCCGACTATTGATACATGACTCTGCTCTACTTGTTTCCTCTATTTTGTTCTCTTCTTCTTCTCAGCCGTACTATTCTACTTTGTACTGACCATCATCTTTACCCTACTCTTATCCTTCCGCAATTTACCCCTATGCATTTTTTTACTGAGCTTTGTATTCTTGTTAAAAGTTTTTCACGAGAATGCAGAGCTCCACTCCTTGACTTATCCTTTGTCATCTGCCACTTACAGTTTAAGCCTTCATTCCATTAACAATTCGGATTTGAGCTCAATCGCCTGAATGCTGCTAAATTCAGGAATTCAACCGAGGAGCAAATAGTGAATTCGGGGGTTTTAATACAATTTGGTGAAATCTGGGTGCGCAAAAAGGGTACATGTGCTCTTTGGGGATTTCAGAATGGGAAATAACTACCCCTAGTGGAACGTCATCACCAAATTGAACACGACTCAATGAAAATGGGTCCCTAATTGAACATTTTTGGGAGAGTAGGGTCTGCTTCCTATGGTCACCCCCACTCTTTGCTGTGATTCTCTGGTTTTTCGACTTTAATGTGGCTGTGGGCCTGCTAATCAGACCCACAGCCCAGCTGTTCTCTCTCTAAATTGATACCATGTACTTTAGGTACATACCAGATTGGGTATTGGGTCATCTCTGTGAGTCCCTGTATAGTGTACCATAGGTACCCAGGGCATAGGTGCATCCAAGGCCTACCAGGGGCTGCAGCATGTATTATGCCACCCCTGGCTGGCCATCCAAACTGACACAACTGGCTGATTAGTCAGCTGGGGCAAGGTTGTGTAATCACCCCTTACTTAGATATAGTATACCTATATCTACCTTTACATATAGACCCATATACACCTAAAAGTCACTCCTATGGTAGGCCTCGACAATCCTGGAGGCATAGTGCTTGGTTTTATGTGAGAGGGTGCCCTAGCATGAGCTGAGCCCGTCTGCAGCTTTCAAAACCATCTCCTTATAGCTGTTCAATGATATAGCCATGCCATATGCTCTTAAGTGCATTATAATCCTCGCGGTTGGCTTTATCAAAACATGTTGTGTAAGGTGTCAAACACTTTGGAATACTACCCCCCCCCCTGCCAATTCTGGCGGCGGGGGTAGCATTCCACCCTTCTAGTGGGAAAAGACATGTATGTTACTGCTTTACCCGGTTAAAGTTAAACAGAGCCTCAGCATCACAAAATGGATGCTGCTGCCACAGACACAAGTCTGACCACATGGTGCTGGAGGAAACTCCAGCAAGGGTGTCTGGACAATAGGTTTCCTATCCAGGGTGGTGCCAGCACCTCCCCAGGCAGGGGTTATGTGTATTGGGGCAGGGAGGGCTGCATTCATTGAATGCATCTAGACATTGCCTGGGGCACACAAGGTGATCCATGCATTGCCCGGTTCAAACCAGTTGCTGGGGCACTCCAGCCCCAGCTCTGGCACGAAACTGGACAAAGAGCCTGATCAGGTTGAGTTTCTTGGGACAGGGGGACCCTCCAGGGCAGATCTGAGGCAGGCGCAGTTAGACTGTCCTTCTCTTGAACCACTCAGACAGCAAGCTGCTGCTGAGCCTGCAGGGAATGCTAGTGGGACCCACAAAGTCTATTGGGATGATGGGCTCCTGTATTCAGAGGCTAGAGACCCCAAGCCTTGTGCTTCCAGGAGGTTGGTCATACCTTTGGCATTCAGGAGCTTCCTTCTCACACTAGCCCATGATATTCACCTTGCAGGACATCTTGGCCAGAACAAGACTTGGGACAGGCTTGTCCCTCACTTTCACTGGCCCCACATTTCAGAAGACACCAAGGAGTTTTGTCGCTCCTGTATCACCTGCCAAGCCAGTGGCAAATCAGATGGCACCACAAAGGCCCCCCTAATACTATTACCTGTGGTGGGGGTTTCCTTTGAAAGAGTAGGGATTGACTTGTTGGACCAATGGATCCCCAAACAGCCTCTGGGCACAGGTTTATTCTGGTGGTAGTGGATCATGCCGCCAGATACCCAGAAGTTATTCCCCTAAGGACCACAACAGCACCTGTTGTGGCAAGAGCCCTCCTGGGAGTTTTCTCAAGAGTGGGGTTTCCGAATGAGGTTGTCTCAGACAGAGGTGCAAACTTTATGTCTGGATATTTGACTGCTATGTGGAAGGAGTGTGGAGTGAACTGCAAGTTCATCACACCCTATCATCCACAGTGCAATGATCTGGTGAAGAGATTCAACAAGACCATAAGGGCATGATTAAGGGTTTACTTGAAAAGCTTAGGCGAAGATGGGACATCCTACTGCCCTGCCTTTTGTTTGCTTACAGAGAGGTCCCACAGAAGGGGGTTGGCTACAGCCCTTTTGAACTTCTGTTTGGGCATCCTGTAAGAAGAACCCTTTGTCCGGTGAAGGAGTGATGGGAGTTACCTCTCAAACCTCCCAAGCAAGACATTGTGGACTATGTACTTGGTCTCCGCTCCAGGATGGCTGAGTACATGAAAAAGGCATCAAAAACCTTGAGGCTAGCCAGGTTTTGCAAAAGGCCTGGCATGACCAATGTTTACCAGCCAGGACAGAAAGTGTGGGTGTTGGAGCTAGTGGCCCCAGCAGCTCTCCAAGACAAATTATTGTTGAGCAAAAGGGAGAAGTAACTCCGTCTCCTGACACCATTGTCGCTGCATGGCACAAGCCGAGGCCATAGCTGGTAGGTGTTGGAAATGACCCTTTTTGCAGGGTCATCCCCAAACGTTTTGCTTCTTCCTCTTATTTTTTCCTGACCTGCTGTTGTTGGTTTTAGGACTCTGGGCACTTTACCACTGCTGATCAGTGCTAAAATGCATGTGCTCTCTGTGTACATTGTATTACAGATTGGTGTTTCTATGATTGGAATATTTGATTTACTAATCAGTTCCTATTACAGTGAACTATGTGTGCCTAGGGCCGGTAAATCAAATGCTGCTACTGGGCTTGCGACACTATCATATACAAAAGGAGGTTGGTATGGAGGAATTAATATAAAGAATGTTATTTTCGAGTAGAGCACATTCAATTACCCTATCATCAGTTTTTTATCCTTCAAACACATATTATTTCATTGGTAACAACACACATATACAATGGCACCTAGTCAATAAACAACACGTAATTACAGACAGAATAATATGTAAAAAAAGATTTAACAAAAATCTTACAATCAACTATACGTTGCCAATACCCATACTAATTTATACTCATGTTCACCCTTTTATTCTGGGTGATACACTTAGAGGTAGTCTAGATTGACACTTAAGGCAAAGGGGTTTATTTTCTATAGCTCTTATTGTGTCATCGAAGAGTTATTAAACCACTCCTTTTAAATATGCTAAAGACTCCTCCTTAATAGATGTCGACGCAGATACGTTTCAGCCTTAGATGTTCTTCTTGGCCTCTTCAAGACTAGGGCAATGGAACAAAAAATCAATATTTATACCGGTCGATTGTGTAAACAGACCACACACGAGATAAAACCACCTCTCCTTCACAGAGGCGGACTTTCCGTCATGCGTGCCGAAACTTCTCTATATACAAGACTGACTCGCTGTTTCCTTAAAGAGTCCTTCGTATTTAGCAATAAATACTCTTGCCTTCTCCAACGCTGCAACCGGCAGCGTGTGTTGGTGAAGGAGAGGTGGTTTTACCTCATGTGTGGGGTGCACGTAGACGTGCAACAGATGTGGTCTGTTTACACAATCGACCGGTACAAATATTGATTTTTTTGTTCCATTGCCCTTGTCCTGAAGGGGAAACAACCTTTACAACGCAACTTTTACAACACACTACCATTACAACAAAACTTTTACAACGCAACATCCATTACATCGTATGCCATTACAACGCAACCATTACAACGCATGACACTACAATGCATACCACTACAACGCATGTCATTACAACGCAGTCATTACAACGCATACCATTACGACGCCTACCACCACAACGCATAGTACCCTTACACTATCCAACACTTACCCTACTGTTGCACCCCCTGGAGTTAGAATAGTAATTTTTACCCCTACATTATCCAACACATACCCTACTGTTGCACCCCCTGGAGTTAGAATAGTAATTTTCACCCCTACACTATCCCATACTTACCATACATGCAATGTAATGGTATGCGTTGTAATGGTATGCGTTGTAAAGGTAGTTTAGTAGCAAGCCTCAGCCAGGCCTACTAGTGCAAGGGATTCGCCCTTCTCTGCTCAGAGTCCTTAGACCAATAGTAAGAAGTTGGCACAGAAACTGGAATAGAAAAATCAGAGTTTATTAAACCTCATGAGGTGGAACTACATTCACACAACACCCTTCGGTATAGTATGAGGCAGCACACTGACTAGAAGGAGCTTGGTCCTTTTATACCCACACAGAGGCTGAAAAGAAGGCGGTACAAGGCATAGTGTTGGTTTCAATACATACAAGATCATACAGAGAGTGTGCTAGCAACAAGTGGGAAGGGCTGACAGTCAGCTAATTTTTGTGGACACAGCTTGACAGTTACAAATTGGAGACAGCTGTATGCTCTTCTGAGCATGTGCAAAGTAGAGGAGACTAAACATATCTTGTCTCTAGGCAGATTTCAAGAGCAGTTTACAGGAAGGTAGGACAGAGCACATGGCCGACAGATATACAAAATGGATTCCATAAAACGGGCAAGGTAGTCTCGAAATACCGAATGTCTTCTGCTAATGTTTAACCTAATTATTGCTAAACTACCACAGATGACCCATTTGTCTGTCTAGGGTAATCTGGATCTGCATCCTGTGTATTGATATTCATCATATCAGTAATTTCATTGCTTAACATTTGCAGTTCTTTTGTAACAATTCTTTTGGCAGGTCTACAAGCAGTAATGCCCATAGAGCAAATCATGGGACCACATTGTATACAAGTACAGCATGTAAATAGTATCACCAGTAGTATACATAGAAAAGTCAGTAGTTTCCAGCCCCAAATAACAAAGAGTGTCCATATCCAATTTGAAAATGTCCATGTACCAGTCTCTGGGTGAATGTCTGCAGCAATCTTAGGTAGTTTAGAGATTGCGTCATAAACTGAAGGTGAGTGGTCAGGTATAAAGACGCAGCAACTGCTTCCGATGATGCGGCATGCACCACCACGATCAGCCAAGTTCACATCGAGCACCATACGATTTTGGAGTGCTACAATTCTTGCAATTTGCGGTTCTTCTGTAATGTTCCCAAGTGCCATAGCTGTCTGATTGGTGACAGCTTCCACTACACGAGTCAATCGTCTGATCTTTCTACTATTTAATGCAGCACCCATGAAGAAAAACAAATCCAAATTCAAATCAACATATTGTTGCAGAGCGGTGTCTGTCTGATCAATCTCATCAGTACTTGTTGTCCGTTTATATCTATTCCTTGAAATATCATTATACAGTTTCAAGTCAAGATGGTATGATGCAGGTGCTAAAAACACAGGGGGTAACAAAAATGATATGTAGCATACCCCTGACCATCCAACAGGTAATTAGTAATATCCTTTATTACCACACACAAAATAGGTGTTATGTGATGATATAAAGCTGCTATTGTTAACACCCTCATTGTTTAATACAGTAGTACATTTGCTTCATCCTACGGGAATTCTCCCAACACTGCTAATACACAAAATACTTTTGCTCTGGTTACAGATATCACAAAGGGTCCAATGTTCTTCATATTCCTCACATTTGTGAAGACATATGGTGTTGAAATATTGTCTGGTTGGTATTCATCCCATTCCCATTTAGTCCCTTTAGCTTGAGGATAACCGTTCTCATCTTGGTAACATTCTTTATTTAACTGAAAAATGATTCCACCTACTGAAGGCTTTCCATAAGCAAACAAAAGGGCATACCAAGCTTGACATGAACCATTATGAAAAAACGGTAGAGGAATAAAAGGCGTTCCACCTTTCTTCTGGTGCGCAGGTATCATCCCACACACCCAACAATTGGTAGTATTTGTAGCATTATGGGTATGATGCAACATCTGAATGAATGTGTTATTCAGATAGGACTGTCGATGTTTCTGCTCATGATAAGGAAGAGTGTAATAGTAGGGCTCCAGTGGAGCTGGAGTAGTTGCAACAAAAAGCTGTTGAGCAGGAATTGCTTTCTCAATGAATCAAGTGGGGTATTGCCAAAACCACCAGGTCAACAACAAATCCTACAGCACAAATTATTTTCCTATTCATTTTAATTGACAACGATGCTCGATCTTTCTAAGAACCTGTAAAAAACAATCGTTGGAGCTCTTATCCCTTGGGTAGCCGCTGATTTCTTCACCACGGGCCAAGACGGGTGTCACTACACTAATGTAGGGCTGTTCCCCCCCCTTGCCTCATTGTCTCTCCATTTCACAAACCCAGGGCGGTAGCTCAACCAGTCTTGTTCAAAACTGCAGATTCTTTCCTCGGTCTCAAATTATATTGCACTGTTCCAGGAATCGCGGGGTCCGGGAAGACTTCCGTAGACTCGTCAGATGAAATAGCTTAACCCTTCTCCATTTCCAGAATCTCTCGATGGTCGGTCAGCCCAGCAGGTTCCACCAAGGCGGGCGATACACGCTTGCAATGCGTGGTATGGAGCCAGTTCTTTCTGTTCATCACTCGAACTGCTGTCCTTGTAGCCAACAGCACCTGCTCCGGGCCTCGCCACCTCGGCTCCAAGCTATTTGATCTGTCGAAGACCTTGACCATCACGTGGCCACCAGGACGGAGATCATGGGCCTCACCTGTTGATCTATCAGGAAGAGCTTCTCGAACCTGTTGATGAATAGAAGTCAAACTGTCAGTTAACTGTGCCAAATAATCATTCAACAGAACACAAGGTACATCATGTATGGGGCGTTGCTTAGGAACTCCCCAAATGTTCATCGGTCTTCCAAATACCACCTCATACGGTGTGAGACCTGATCGTGAGTGTGTTACTGATCTTATGGACAACAGTGCCAAAGGCAATGCATCTGGCCACTTTAGGGACGTGGAATCCAGTATTTTCGCCAGCTTCAATTTTAAGGTAGCATTATACCTTTCCACCAATCCAGCTGATTGTGGGTGGAAGACTTCATGGAATTTCAGTTTTATCCCTAATCCTTTCAGGACATAATCAACAACTTGCCCAATAAAATGGGGTCCGTTGTCACTCCACAAAGTTTTACAAACACCATATCTAGGGAAAAATTATTTCAGAAGCAGCTTTTCTTTGGTAAGAGCAGTATTATCCTTCGTAGGATATGCCTCTATCCATTTACTGAAGGCTCATACCACCACTAAGACATATTTTAGATTATTACAGTGCTCAAGCTGGATGTAATCCATCTGCAAAACTTCAAAAGGTGCGGTTGGTGTAGCAAACCCTCCTGTAGGAGTTTGTGTCCCTTTCCAGGATTGCACTGCCAACAGATCAAACAGGACTGTACCACTCTTTTAGCTGTGCTGGCAATTTCAGGATGCTCCCAGACTTGTGTAAGCAATTTAGTGATTGCTAGAGCCCCAACATGTGCCATTTGAACCATAGGTTGTAAATAGGCTGCAGGCAATTTCCACTTGTTCATAACTTTATTACGCCAACAACCCTCATCGTCCAACATTCCGTCTTTGGACCACTGTTCAAGTTCTTCCACAGAGGCAGATCTCTGTATATCCAATACTTCCTCTCTAGCAACATGCCAACGCTCAGCTTGTGATTTTACTACGTACATAGGTGTAGTGCTTCGCTGTATTGCAGTTTTGCGAGCTACACGATCTGCAAAGCCATTTCCTTGTCCTATTTTGTCGGTAATCTTCTTGTGTGCCCTACACTTCATAATGGCAACTTTCTTTGGATATGTAAGTGCAGTCAAAAGATTATGTACTAGTTCTCCATGCATTATCTGCATCCCGTGGGATGTAAGAAAGCCTCTTTCCTCCCAAAGTAGGCCAAAATCATGAACCACTCCAAAAGCATAGCGGCTATATATGTAAATGTTCACACATAAGTCAGTACTATGCTCACATGCTCGTGTCAAAGCTATTAGTTCAGCTGCTTGAGCCAACTTTTGTGGTATGCGAGCTATTTCCACTACTGTTTCAAGTGTCGTGATTGCGTATGCGGCTGAGGTTGGGCCATCTGGCAACTTCAAACAGGACCCATCAACCCACAGCTCCCCATCGACATCTGGAAGGGGTGTATCTTGCAGATCAATGCGACCCTTTGTCTGTTCCTCAGTAAGGAATATACAATCGTGAGACTCCTTTGATTGAGACTGAGTCGCAGGATATGGCAACAAAGTGGCTGGGTTTAGTGTTGCACACCTCTTTAATGTAATATGAGGTGCTAACAGTGTCAATTCGTATCCTGTCAAGCGAGCACTAGTTAAATGCTGAGTTTTAGTCTGATTCAAAAGGGCATCTACTGCATGGGGTACTAGCACCAACAGTTTGTGTGACAAAACTATCCCTTCACTCTGACGTATAGACACGGCTGTCGCTGCGACTGAACGGAAACATCCAGGCAACGCACGAGCAACAGGATCAAGAACTGCAGAAAAATACGCACAAGGACGTTGCTTGTCACCGTGTGTTTGCACTAAAACTGACAATGCACATCCATCTTTCTCGTGTACATAGAGTGTAAAGGCCTTCTTATAATCTGGTGTACCTAACACTGGTGCAGAGCAAAGAGCTTGTTTCAACTGGCGAAAAGTATTTTGACATTCATCTTTCCAAGGAAGAGGAATCGGAGAGTTCTTAGTCAAAAGTGCTAGCAATGGCTTAACAATGTGTGAAAAACCCAATATCCATTGCCTACAAAATGAAGTTAAACCAATAAAAGCACGGACATCGTTCTGTGTGGAAGGTACTGGAGTATCTAAAATTGCTTGAATGCGATCTGATGTCAGTGCACGTCCCTCCTTAGACAGAAGTTGACCTATATAGGTTACCTTCGGTCTACAATATTGCAATTTCTTTCGTGATACTTTATGGTGATGTGTCACAAGAAAAGAAAGTAAGGACAAAGTACATTCTTCACACTGTTTAGGTGTATCAGCTGCCAACAAGATGTCATCGACATATTGTATGAGAGCCACTCTTTCAGGCAAAATAAAAGAATCAAGTTGTCTTTTTAAGGCTTGACTATAGATACTCGGACTCTCAGTGTACCCTTGAGGAACTCTACAAAATCTATATGATCTGTTATTCAAAGTGAAACCGAACAAATATCGGCTATCAAGATGAATAGGGATCGAGAAGAAAGCATTCTTCAGATCCACTACTGAAAATGTAATTGCAGTTGGAGGGACCAAAGTAAGCAGTGTTGTTAGGTCAGATACTACAGGATACTGTGGTACTACAATCTTGTTGACCTCTCTTAAATCAATGATAAATCTATAAATCTTAGTGTCAGCATCTTTTTTCAAAATGGGAAGAATCGGACTAATGCAAATATTATAAGGAATTTCTTCCACCACTCCCACCTTAATCAGATCTTGTACAATACGTGTAAGTGCCTCTTCTCCTTCTCGAGAAATTTTATACTGAGGCAATCTCGGCAATATAGCACCCTCCTTGACACTAATATGTACTGGTGGAATAATCATTTGCCCTACGTCAGTGTCTGATGTAGCCCACAAAGTACTAGGGAGTGAAGCTAGTGCAATATCCTCTTTAACAATACAGGATCTCTCAATCATGGGGTGGTTGTCATTTAAAATAACCCGTACTCCTTCCGGAGAACATCGTATCATGGCCCTGAAATATTTGAGCATGTCAAGACCCACAATGTTGTCTGGTGTATTTAGAGAAAGCAAAAATGGACATGGAGCAGTAAACTTATCAACATGGAGTGCAAGTGGTTGTGACAATGGGCTAAGGGAAGGTGTTCCATCGAAACCTATCGATGTAATAGTTAAGCTAGACAGGGAGCCCTTGGAATCAAGTGTTTAGACAAGGCGCTACGAGTAGCTCCTGTATCAACCAGAAACTGATCAGTAGAACCCAAAACGTGTGCTGTAACATAGGGACCCTTCTGATCTACTGGAACTTCAACTGATTCCTTACCCCATCCTAGGCAATCCTATGCATAAGCAGAATCTTGCAAATTAGACGGCTCATTGTCGGTCATTTGATATTGATTCCGTCTGTCAAACGTATTAGCCCCCTCTTGTCCACGTGTATTAGCGTCAAACCTAGCATGATCATTTGTATTTCCTCTAATCCCTTAATATCCTGAATGATTTCTCATTTGTCCCCAACCACGTGAACCCTGCTGAGCACGTAGCACCAGACAATTAGAAATCCAATGGCCAAATTGTCTGCAATACGCACACTGATTAATAGACAAATCTACACGAGGAGAGGGAGGAAAATACAAACCATAAGATCCACGTCCTCCTCTATTATCACCTCTAGAAGGTGGGCCATAAGCTTGAGCCATCATAACCTTTGTCTTTATTTCTTTAGATTTTTTATCCTCCTTACTTTTTGCTTCTAATTCCTGTCGTTTATAATACTGAGCCATAATTAGGAGAGAAGCCGGAGAGAAGATAGTCCATGAACTTTCGCTGGCCTTTAAGCGACTAGCTATTTCTGGCAAAAGGTTTGTGACATATTTATCGACAAACAGATGCCTACCCGTGTCATCTGTCAATGACTGGCCACTAAAATCGTGGAATGCTTCTTCAAAGCGTGTGAAAAAATCTGAAACTGATTGGTCTACCTTTTGTTTGCAAGATGCTAACATAGTCCTATCTATCTTTTTAGGGGGAATAATCGTCTTTAATTTAACCAATATAGCTGCTGGAAGATCTAAAATTTGCTGACATGGTTTTTGTGCAGGTTTTCTATCTTTATCTAATTGTTCTACATCTGACCACAATGCCCCAAATACCGCACGATCGTCAACTTTACGCACAATTCTCCACATATCAGGCGGTAATATTAATCCAAAAAACAAATCAATGTCAGACAAAGTCATAGTACAAGAACTAATAGCACCCTCAATTTCTTCATAAAAAGCTGTCGGATTCTTTCATGGATCAGGCAATGCATTTTTAAGAGCCATGACATCTGCTCTATTCCAAGGAGTGTAAACCCAATTATAAATAAAATACCCTTTCGCGTCAGTAGAAGTCTTATCATCACTTGTGCCTGTTCCTTTAGGAGGAACATATAAAGGCGCGGCTTCACGCATAGGTTTCACATGTACAACATTCTTATCTGTTTCGAGCGTCGGAGCTTGTGCCATGTTGATTCAAGATGTTTGTGTAGCTGCGTCTGCTGCTTTTTCTCCTCCCACAAATGGACTGCTCCATCACGTAGTTTAACCAAGCATCTGATTGTGTCAGGCACCTGGGAGAAGACAAAAGAACCTTCACGTAATTGCTTACAATCCGCTGCTATATCATCTGGCTCTACTTTCATAGAGTATTTCCTAAATTGCTCAAGAACCTCTCCAGCAAATATCTCTGTGAAATATTTTTGTTCCCTTTCCGACCAATTCTGAATAGTATCTAAAATTTCAGAAGCAGTATTAGTACTACGATCGGCTTTACGCGCCGCAGATCTAATCTGAGAGGAACGTTCGGTATTTAACATTGAGCGAGTGTCTCAAGCTTTATCCTGATCCGTAGGAGAGTCCTCATCTGACTCATCAGGAGCAGAGGGAAGAGTATATGGAGGTGGACAACGATCTAATAAGAGAGAATCATCTTGGGGTTTGTTAAGAATAGGATAAAGAGGGCCTACGAATAGTGTATTGGCCATTTACCTGTAACTGACGCTCCATATCTTCCATTTCTTTAATTTCTTTAATTTCTTTATTTCTCATTTCTAATGCTTTCGCATGCTCACTTTTACGCTGCTCTTTTTCAATCAAGGCCTATTCACGCTTCATTCGCTCACGCACTCCTTTCTCCCACTTTCGCACACAGTCAAACATGTCTTGCCTAGCATTTCACGTGAACAGCCGTTGCTCCACATACTGAATCTTTCACAAATCAAATGACCCATGCAAAGGACAACGAATCTCAGGATCCTTATGGGTATATTTGTTCCATAACGTGCTGTACATTATGGACGAAATACCATATTTAATATACATATCCCTATTAGGCGTCCCCTTCTGGGGGGGGGCGGTTGTGCTTCATCGATTCTCAAATTGGTACCACTACAAAAGCAACACATCTTACGAAGTGTGCTGGAAACAGGCATGCCGAAAATAGTGCAAAATATGCAGTATTATAAAAAAGTAGCGCTTAAAGTACTCTTCGTACGTTGTGCCATTCAAATTTCATAGGAATAGAGAAAAATCTCCTCATTACCTGCCTATATGTGTTGCAACACAGATATGGTTCATTTACATAGGACGAGTTCAATATTTTGGCCAATTCATATACTAATGCCGTAGTAAGCGTTTCTAAACTACCTTACTAATACAAGGCTTCATACTTACAGCAAGTGCCGTAAAACGGCTCTTACCAGTGAAATAGTGTCCAGGTTCTTCCTGCCAAGTTCTCAAATCGAACAAACAATCACTGCACGGTGAATCAACAGAAGAGATCTCAGTCGAGGACCGGCGCCACCTGGATGGTCAGATCAGAAAGAAAGGGAAAACGCAGTGGATGCCAAGACTCAGGTCTCTTCCGGCAGTGATCACGTCCAAAGCGAGATTCCAATCCTTAGTCTCGACCAGTCCTTCGGGCATCCGAGTCGCTGATGAGCCCCACATTGGACGCGCCAATTTGTAGTAGCAAGCCTCAGCCAGGCCTACTAGTGCAAGGGATTCACCCTTCTCTGCTCAGAGTCCTTAGACCAATAGTAAGAAGTTGGCACAGAAACTGGAATAGAAAAAGCAGAGTTTATTAAACCTCATGAGGTGGAACTACATTCACACAACACCCTTCAGTATGGTATGAGGTAGCACACTGACTAGAAGGAGCTTGGTCCTTTTATACCCACACAGGGGCTGAAAAGAAGGCGGTACAAAGCACAGAGTGTTGGTTTCAATACATACAAGGTCATACAGAGAGTGTGCTAGCAACAAGTGGGAAGGGCCGACAGTCAGCTAATTTTGGTGGACACAGCTTGACAGTTACAAATTGGAGACAGCTGTATGCTCTTCTGAGCATGTGCAAAGTAGAGGAGACTAAACATATCTTGTCTCTAGGCAGATTTCAAGAGCACTTGACAGGAAGGTAGGACAGAGCACATGGCATACAAAATGTCCGACAGAAATACAAAATGGATTCCATAAAATGGGCAAGGTAGTCTCGAAATACCGAATGTCTTCTGCTAATACTTAACCTAATTATTGCTAAACTACCACAGTAGTATGCATTGTAATGGAATGCTTTCTAAAGGTAGTCTTTAAAAATTTGTTGTAATGGCATGCGTTGTAATGGAATGCGTTGTAATGGATGTTACATTGTAAAAAATGTGTTATAAGGGTATGCGTTGTAAAAGTATGCTTTGTAACGTCATACATCCTCCTGAAGAGGCCAAGAAGAACATCTAAGGCTGAAACGCTTTCGCGTCGACATCTATTAAGGAGGAGTCTTTAGTATATTCATAAGAAGTAGTTTAATAACTCTTTGAGGGCACAATAGGAGCTATAGAAAATAAACCCCGTTGCCTTAAGTGTCAATCTAGACTACCTCTTAGTGTATCACCCAGAATAAAAGGGTGAACACGAGTATCAATTGATACGGGTATTGGCAACGTTTAGTTGATTGTATGATTTTTGTATATTTCTTTTTTACATGTTATTCTGTCTGTAATTACGTGTTGTTTAATGACTAGGTGCCATTGTATATGTGTGTCATTATCAATGAAATAATATGTGTTTGAAAGATAAAAAACTGATGAGAGGGTAATTGAATACGCTCTACTCGAAAATAAAATTCTTTATATTTATTCCTCCATTCCAACCTCCGTTTGTATATGACAGTGTTGCATATCCAGGTAGAGGAGGGTAATTTGGGTATACACCGTTTATATATATATGGCGATGTTCAAGGTATTGAAGGAGTTGGGGCCCACCTCTACTTACCGGAGGGATTGAAGACGGTTGCGAAGTGATTCCACTTCACACTGGGAGGCATTGCCATACCTGCCCCCGTTGGATGGATCCCGGTGCAAGGAGGTTGGCGTGGTCTGGGGTCCCAGGCAAACACTTTTTCTACATGGCAGCAGGACATTGGTTTTTAATAGCAACTTTGTACATTTTACACGCAGCAAGGTCACTTTGGCATTATTTCAGCCCCCAGCATCAGTCACCAGTAAGCCTACAGCATGCTGGGACATGTAGTTCACTACCTAACTGAAAAATCGGAGCTAGTGAACAGACACACCTGGTGGGGGTGGAGTTGCTGCTGTGCTGTCCTATTATGATGTAGTAGGACTTTTAAATGCTCAAGACTGCAGAAACCTCCTGTATCCTGCCTGGCACTGAGGAAGGCCGTTAGGCCGAAATGCATTTGCCGAAATTAAAGTGTTTCCCAGCTATTCCCCTGTATGGCCTCTGCTCTGACCGGAAGGAGGTTGGTGTGATATATATATATATATTTGCTAGTGGGCTTGCAGCACTGGTTGTGCCACCCACCTAAGCAGCCCTTCAAAGGTAACTCAGACCTGCCACTGCAGTCTCTGTGTGCAGTCTAGTACTGGTATGTCGACTTGGCAAGTGCACCCACTTGCCAGGCCCTACCCTTCCCTTTGTTTACATATTAGTCACCCCTAAGGTAGGCCCAAGGTATTCCTGTGGGCAGGGTGCAGTGTATATGAAAGGTAGGACATGCCCTGATCTGTGAGGCATGTCCTGATAGAATAGAATGGGAGTTTATTTATAACAACTTATAAATATAACTTCCCTTTGGGACCAGATAGGAAGATAAAGTTTAGTATGCCTGAACTCAGAATTTTATAATGCATCTTTTAGTGAGGGTGATTTTTACATTCTGTGTTTGAAAATATCACTTTTTGAAGGTAGGTATTGTCTTGCTTATCCAGCCAGTGTGCCTCTGCTAGGATATGTATTGACTGTCTGGCTTTGGAGTCACAGGGGCTGGGGATGTGCCATGGCTCCAGGGCGTCTGGATGAGCCAGGGCTGGACCGATTTGACCTGGGCTGCATTCAGAGTGGTGGGAGAAGTTTTTACTAGCACCTGAATAGGCCCGGTCTGCATTTAGAGTGGTAGGCGGAGATTTCCTTGCACCTGAATAGGCCCTGCCTGCCTTGGACAATGCTGTCTCCGCCTCCTGCTGGGACGCTGGGCCAGAGATGACCAAATTGGCTTGGGCTAATCACACACACTCTCTGCCTGAGAGGGCAAAGGATTTTATTTTTATTTATTTTTTTAGATTTTTTTTTTTGCGTAAGACCTTTATTAACATAAAGCAAAGTACACAGCATGAGCCTACAACCCTGGGGCCGGCTCGCCACGTGATGTTGATAATCCAATAAACAGTAATTTAGTAACAAAAATCAGAGTAAAAATCTTCTGGCTGAGCTGCCGTACATAACCTCCGTAGGGCTCTGAGCAGACAATCGAAATGAGTCTCACATTTTGTCTTTTTGGAAAACGGAAAATTCAACATACACCAACTTAAGACCTCACATTGCCCTTATACACAACCTATACAGTGTGTGAAGCAGTAGACCGGCATGTCCTTAGTGCAACCCCCAACTGACCCCCATTCACCCCCCACTTATCCCTCCCGATAGTATAACCAGAGGTCGAGCTAATCCTCCTCATCATCCTGCAATGAGGTTAGGTAGTCTGATAAGAAGCACCATACGTCCTTCGGTTTTGATTTCGCCGGTAAGTTCTCCTCATATGTTTGCAATTTGTCCCGGCAGATGGACATGTCATGTAGCCATATTTTTGTAGTCGGTACCCTACGGCTGTGCCAACACTGTGCCACCTGTCTTTTTGCTAACAACAGGGCTATTGCACAGAATTTGCGTTTCAACGCTCGGAATTGGGGTATAATACCTAGTAAACAGACCTGTGGCGTGCATTGCACCAGGGCAAAGGATTTTGGAGTATAAATATTGGGGCCCAAACCCCTGAACTTTAGGACTCACTTGAGACCAAGAAGACCACCAAGAAGAAGAGCTGGAGAAGCTGTGAGGAGGGACTACCACTTTGCTGTGTGCTTGGCTATGTTGGCCTGCGGTGGCTGCTTCTGTCTTGGGCAGTGAAAGTACTGGACTGAACTTTCTGCAACTTCCTTTTTGTGAGTTTCTCCAAGGGCAGCAAAACAACCTGACGCCGTCTACAACGCCGCTGCCGACTCCGTGTCCTGGAGGCATCGCAAAGGGCATGGCTCCAACGCCGCACCACAACACTGGTCTCACCGACGATGCCACCTGATGGCACCACCGAGCTGCTGCTTGCAGTGAATCATGTGGGCACCGCACTGCCTCACTTCACGCCGTCGCCCTGGTATCCCCTACGACACCGCTCCACACCAACATCGACGCCGCTGCTTGCACTGTGGTTCGAGGGCACCGCTTGTAAGTTACACAACGCACCATCCTCGTCCCGCACCGCAGCCTTGGCCTACCAACACCGGCGCCATTGACTCCAGTTCGTCAGCCGACGACAGCGCTTCAGCAACGACGACGACGCTGCTTGCACCGTGACCTAACATCACTGCAACGAGCACCGCATCACTTCGCACCACAGCCCTGGTCTCACCGATGCTACTGGACGCCCGTCACTGAGTTGCTGCCTGCATCGCGACCTGAGGGCACCACACACCACACCGCTACACTTCGCACAGCATCCCCGATGCCTACCGACACCGGCGCTCTCAACTTCAACCCTGAGGAGTTCGATCTGCAACGTGTGTGACTTCAAAGGCCCGACAACTTCTGCACCAACATCCGGAACCGATGCCTGCGGACGCCGTGCTTTTGGAGCTCAACGAGAGGTCGCAGATGTCCTGCATTTCTACAGGTACTGTTTTGCAGGTCTTCCCGACACCGTAGCTGGTCTGTGACGCTGTGGTCAGCCAGAACTGTTTGGATTTGTTGTTCACGATGCCGTGATAGCCCCAGAGGGAGCTATCGACTTCAAGGAACTATATTTCAAGTCTATTTTGATGACTGATGATTTCTAAGTACTGTATTGTGGATTTTTATTGTTTTTGGTCTTGTCTTAAGTATATAAAAATATTGGATATTTTTCTACACTGGTGTGGTGTCCTTTTGTAGTGTTTTTACTGTGTTATTGTTGGTTATGTGCAAATGCTTTACACACTACCTCTAAGATAAGCCTGATTGCTCATGCCAAGCGAACCCAGGGGGTGAGCAAGGATTAATTTTGGAGTTCCCTTGTCCTGTCTAGAAAGGAGGGTCCCTACTTGGACAAGGTGCAAACCATTGCCAACTAGAGACCCCATTTCTAACACTAAGGTTTCAGATTGATTATTTGTGACATTTTCATAATTTCAGCGTAATTATAAGTGACATTCAACAACTATGAGTGACACTTTCGCACAGGCAAAAGCAAGCAATTAAAACAACGAGGAAAACATAAATATCAGAAATTACACCCATTTGAGCAACAAAAAACTCTAAGGAGATCTTAAACCTGCCACAAATCACAGGAGATGAAGGAACTAACCTAGTGCCCTGCCTGGAGGCTGTGTGTCGCTGCAGCCAAGCCCCAGGTTTACGGGTTTTGAGGGAATGGGGAGGTTTGAGAAGGCTACATACATGGTGTGCTGCCAGGAGGTTGTGTTTCACTACAGCCAGGCCCCAGTTTCAGGGGTTTTGAGGGAAGCAGAGGGGTGTGAGAATCTTCATACACATAGCTACCATTTTTTTTAGACTGTGTGACATTTCCATAGTTTCAGTGCACTTATGAGTGACACTCAACTGCCAACTGTGTGACACTCAGTGTGACATTTTCTCATAGTAAAACCAAACAATGAAGTACATGGAAAGAGATACATATTAGAAATTACACCCTTTTGATCAGATCAAAGAGAAGTCCTAAATATCCAAAGTCTGCCTTATGATGAAGCATAGAGCTGGAAATTGCTGAGAGATGATGTCCTTTTTTAATGTGTATTTTGAGGTATCATAAAAAAAGAGAAAATGACACAACTGACCACCAGTTCTCTCCAGCCTAAAGGAGGCAGATCATTATAGGATCTTCCGTAGTAGTGTGTGGTATTTACTCATTTATATTTGTCTGTGTCACTCCAGGGCACACTTTCTTTATCTATGGCTAGCATGTGAACCAAAGTTTTACTACCAATCATTGAAGTGAAATTATCCCTTGTGGCTTCAAGATAAAAAAAATCGACATACAAAATTAGCGTTAAAAAAATATCGAGAACACAAATATTAGCAGTCTATTTATAAAATACAAAAATCGACTAGGAACATATCACCATAAAAAAAACATCTAACAGAAATAGACACAGAATATTGTGATGATAATAAAACATAAGAAACATGACCTCAAACACAAATATTGTTAACCAAAATATTGCTAACATAAATTAAAATATATATATTTAAATGTATTCCCTTAAAATATATGTATTATACTCTGTAGTGATAGTTAGGACCTAGTTACTATAGGAAATTGATTTATGGTTTGCTAATAAGTACAGCGCTCTTTAATTAATCTTCACAAAACTTTTTCAAAAAGGTTATCCACCTCAGCTCCTTCCTGGAAAGTTTTGGTGTGATTGGCCTAGTGAGGGTCATGAAAAAAAGAGAGTTCCAAAACCTAATCTGCCCATTCATTTTTCCTTAGGAAAACTGAAAAGGGACACCGCAAAAACAGCTGAACGTACTTAGACCAAATTTAGTAGAAAGCTAGATCCTAGTCCAGAAAGAATGCTTGTTGTGATTCAATGTAAACCCATTCAATAGTTTTTGAGAAATTGAGTTTCAAAACAGTTGGGTTTGCGGGACACGATCGAGAGTCCAGCGATCACGCAACTTAAAAAAATAGAGCGACCTGATTGGCTGAGGGAATTGTTTTTCCCATGTGTCACCTAGCTCCTATGGGAATAAGGGTGCCGCGGGGGTCCTAACATGGCAGTCTTTTTTAATAAATGGACCCTGGGGTCAACATTATTCTTATTTTCTTTTTGTGGAGAGGTGGGCGTGCATGGGCCACCCAAGCCTATTTTGCCACTGGGACCCCTTCCCAATAGGGGGAGACAGTGTGAGGCTCCCCTCTCTGAGACTCAAAGAGGCCCTGGGAAGCCCATCCCCAGGGGTTGTTTTATTATTATGGAAGGAGGCCCTCAGCCCCACCCGAGCCGGCACGAGGCCCGCTGACATAATCCCCCAGGGTTGTTATATTATAATATGTGTAGGAGAAGGCATGCGCCCCCCCTCCCCAGGCGTGCAGGAGGCCCTAGGAACCCTATCTACCAGGGCCAGTGTGCTTTTTGTGGGGAGGGGACGTGTGTGAGGCATTCCCAACGGCTTGATCACAGTGACCCGGCTGCCTCTGCAGCCTCCATCTTTAACAAATAGTGTTGGATGCCCTGAGTGGGCACTCACAAATTAAACAACAAATTAATAATGAATTCACTGCTTAGGCAAGGAGCGTCCCATAATGCTCAAGGGCATTTACACATTATATATGTTCTTACTGCTGATGCTCCAACATTAAAAGTACACAGTACGTAAACTGGGTCATTAAATCCTAGACACCAGGAGAGCTTTTCATATTTTTTCAAGCTGGAGCTATATTTTTTTCAGCTGGAGTGCAGAGCCCCTTGTGGCGGATCCTATGGATCCACTATATTGCATGAAAAATGTTGTAAGAAAGCTTAAAAGACATGTTAATGTTTTTTCAATATAGTTTTATTAAAACATTTTAAGACAATCACTTTTTTAAGCATTGCAATGTGTCAATAAATAAAATATTAATTTATCATAGTTATTGCTGACTTTTTGAACAAAACAACATGTCTGCTTAATATATGTTGATGTGCTGACCTCCACGATAAAGCCAATAGGACCAATGACCCTTTGACAGAGTCAATATGTCTACAGTACTTAAAATGACATCCTTTATATTGTTACGTCACAGAGTCATGCATTCCCGCAGGACTTGGATGTAAGACCTGGACTCCTGCACCCAACCCCACACTGCACACAGCCAAAAGCTGTGTACTTGTAGGCAGCGGTGTTGAGCTCCCAAACCTATGCCATGCATTGTGATGGACATCTTACTTCATATTCAAAAAATCATAAAAATTAACTGAAAAAACAAAGGTTAAAGTGAGGTTATGATCATCTCAAGTAACTAACTATAGCTCGTGCCCGAAAGTAACTATGGGCCATATGTATGAAGCTGTTTTGCAATCGCAAACACTGCGAATCGCAAAAAAATGGTGTTTGCAATCGCAAACCAGAGAATCCCTATGTAGAAGAGCCATCCTGAGAGCCAAATTGCTAATCGCAAAATTAGCGATTAGCAATTTTGCGAGGCATAGATTCTGTGAATATTTTTGCTGATTTGCAATCTGCGACACACCGATTGCGAAAATCACAATTAAGGAGTTCTGAAATTGCGAATTGAGATGCATGAAAAAAATCGCAATTTCACGAAATTTTGCTAATCGCAAATACCACCAAGTCTGAGCAAGTGGTACCCAGATGCAACCTATTTAAAGATGTCCACAATGCCACAGGGGTTTCCACAATAGATGGGCAGTATGTGATAGCCAGGAGGCTGCGAATCAGAGCTGCTGCACAGAGAAGGAGACGCCAGGAAAGGATCTTCAGAGCGCACATTACCCTGTTCCAGTAGACTGTGGAGGAGATCCATGTGAACTACAGGCTGGACGAAGACAGCATCCTGGACCTAATAGCAGAGCTCAAACCCATACTAGAACACCCCACACGCAGGACACACACCATCCCCACCCATGTACAGGTCTTGTGCTCACTGCACTTACTGGCATCAGGGAGTTTTCAGGGGGTGATAGCCACAGCCGGAGGTGTCTCTCAGAGTGCACTGTTGCGCTTCTTCCACGCTTTCCTTGATGCAATGGTACAGAGGCTGCATCACCCCATCCAATTCCCCAGCACACAACAGGCACTAGACCAGACCAAGCAGGAGTTCTACCAGATAGCACAATTCCCCCACATAATTGGCTGCATAGATGGGACCCATGTCGCTATTTTCCCCCTCACAGAATGAGTATGTGTTCAGGAATCGCAAATCCTACCATTCCCTGAACATACAGGTAGTGTGCAATGCCAAACATATAATCACTGATAAACATAACTTAAGACTGTAATTAATCCTCCACAAACAGAAAGTCAAATTCCAGAAAAGGAATGCTTATTAATCGCAATTTTATTTATGAAAAATCAACAATGTTTTATAAAATTCATATTTACATTTAAGGAGAAAACAACAAGAAAAATCAGGATAAGAACGGACACAAAAGATTGCAATCACTTGAAACTATCCACCATTCACAACTACAATCATATCACATTGGCCTCGCATTCGACGCATGCAAACTTCACTCAAACATACAATATATTCATAATCTACAAGGGAAAGGAACAAGACTGGAACTGCCTTAGTTACAAAAAAATGTTCGGAGTAATTGGTTGAGAAATGGTATAAAACCAAAAATTATCGGTTTCTAACAATGATTGCGAATAAATCAATGATGCACAACAGATGACAAAAAAATGAAAAAATCTGTGGATGGGCGTGACTCCTAAGTACATGGGCAGACCAGTAAACAGGTGGGCCTACGCGTTTCGAATCCCCTTTAATTCTTCGGAGATTCTCATCAGGGCCTCAGGCAACACCAAGGTTGCTTCAGCAGAGACTAGTGGTGGTCGGGAACAAAGAAATATTGCACAGGAGCAAATCAGTCTTAATTAGTGCATTATCGACGTGTCGCGTCGATAATGCACTAATTAAGACTGATTTGCTCCTGTGCAATATTTCTTTGTTCCCGACCACCACTAGTCTCTGCTGAAGCAACCTTGGTGTTGCCTGAGGCCCTGATGAGAATCTCCGAAGAATTAAAGGGGATTCGAAACGCGTAGGCCCACCTGTTTACTGGTCTGCCCATGTACTTAGGAGTCACGCCCATCCACAGATTTTTTCATTTTTTTGTCATCTGTTGTGCATCATTGATTTATTCGCAATCATTGTTAGAAACCGATAATTTTTGTTTTTATACCATTTCTCAACCAATTACTCCGAATTTTTTTTTGTAACTAAGGCAGTTCCAGTCTTGTTCCTTTCCCTTGTAGATTATGAATATATTGTATGTTTGAGTGAAGTTTGCATGCGTCGAATGCGAGGCGAATGTGATATGATTGTAGTTGTGAATGGTGGATAGTTTCAAGTGATTGCAATCTTTTGTGTCCGTTCTTATCCTGATTTTTCTTGTTGTTTTCTCCTTAAATGTAAATATGAATTTTATAAAACATTGTTGATTTTTCATAAATAAAATTGCGATTAATAAGCATTCCCTTTCTGGAATTTGACTTTCTGTTTGTGGAGGATTAATTACAGTCCTAAGTTATGTTTATCAGCACTGGCACCTCTTGTTGTTATTTATGATATAGGCTCAGCCTTGCTGATTAGAGCCAGACCCTTTTTGTTCTCCACAAACATATAATCACTGGCATAGTTGCAAAATACACAGGCAGCACCCACGACTCATTCATCTTTCGCCACAGTGGTATTCACCAACCACTAACAAATGGGGAGTTTGGTAAGGGCTACCTATTAGGTAAATGCATTGGTCACAAGGACACACCAGTAAAGCACAGCAGTGGCAGGACACTGTTTAACTTGATTCTTCTCACCCCGCAGATGACAGTGTGTATGCTGTCCGTGACTTCATCCTGACTCCGTACCTGAATCCAGCCACCGCTGGGAGCGGAGGTACAACAGTGCCCACAGAGCCATCCGCTGTTCCATTGAGAGGACATTTGGAATACTCAAGAGCCGTTTCCACTTCCTACATAAAAGTGGAGGAGCACTACAGTACAGCCCCGAGACATGCTGCAAAATCGTGGTCGCGTGTGCCATGCTACACAACATCGCCACCAGGAAAGGCACCTCAGTGGAGGTCACAGATTCAGACTCATCAGATGAGGCGGGCCAGCTCCAAAAAGCAGGCCAGCCGGTGGTGTTGGTGCGGCTGCCGGCTGCCAGAGGCGAGATGAGATCACACAGAACTATTTCTAGGTGAGCAATGATGACACAATGCTGCAGATTGGTGCCAAACTGTGTTTTTATTTCCTTCAATGCAGGAAAGTTTCCGTCACACAGCCTGACGTGCACACTATGTTAGTCCAAATTGCTTGCACATGTTCAACACACATTGCAAGTCTGACTAACAAACAAGAGTCAAGATGCAGTGAGTTGCCTCACCCATTGCCATGGCTCTTCACCGTCGGCGTGCAGGGCTTGTCACCCCTCGCTCAGGGTGCCCACTGCTCTCCCCTGAGGCATCATCTGTCCTGTGGGATGGGGGGAGTGATGCTGCTCCTGCTGGGTTGCCCATCATCCTCCAGTGAGCTGAGGGGTCCTGTGCCACCTATGGCTGCTGTCCGCACCTGGTCCACAGCATGTGTAACTTGCACCAGGCCTCTGGCTACATCCTGGCAGCCGTGTGCCATCTCATGCTGCATTCTGACACAGCGACGTGCCAGCACTGATGTGGCAGTGGACAGCTGGTTTACAGCCTTAGTGTAAATTTCCAGGTGGTTGTGGAGGCGATATCTCTCCCTGCGCCTGGCTGCACGGTCTCGCAGCATCTCTACACACATTGCTTCCAGAGCACCAGTCATGGCCATGAAGCCCTCCCTCATTTGGTTCATGCTGTTATTGTGCACTGAAAATTGGCGCTGTATTGATTTCATTGCTTTTGCTTGCAGGCGAGGAACCTGGAGCATGTTTCCTTCAAGTCCTGCAAATACTGTGCCGTCGCCTACGTCAGCAGTGCTGGTGGATGGCCGTGCCCTGCGTCTGGATGACATTCTTGTAGTTGGACTGCAGGGACTGTGCTGTCTGACGTGAGGCACACTCACCCTGGACTTGCTGATCCTCTCTACTTGTGTCCAGTGGATCTACCTCCAGTGGTGGCAGTGGTGGTACTACGAGGCGACGTCTGCATGTCACCGGAATTACTGGGCTGCCTTCCTCTTGCCCTGACTGTTCTTCTGTGTGGGATGAATCCTCCCCTCCTGCCATAGGTTCCCGTGTTTCTGGTGGTGCTGTGAATGTAAATGCACACATTAATTTGGTGTCCTGCCTCACATTGGTTATGCAATAAATATTTCAGTTTGGAGTTACATGGGTCCTATCTGTCTGTTTTTTGCCTTTCCTGATACACACATTCTGATTGTACCTTGCTGGGTGTCACTGCTCCACTGTTTGGTGCATGTGACTACAACTCCCATAATGCATTGCTGGGTGTGCTAGTGTGCATGCACTGGAGTTGCATTCATGTTTGGTGCCTGGATCTTTCCTGGGTGTGTGGGTGATGTGGTGATGTATCAAGGGAGTGTTAGGATGCTTCTTACCTTGTCTGGTGTCTTGAGGGTCGGAGCTGTCCAGGTCAGCCACGCCACTGACACTCTCCAGCAGCAGGGTGCCCTCAACCAACTCTTCTAAAGGCATAGAATCTGTAGCAGTGGACGTCCCACCACTGGTCTTCCCTCAGCCAGCCTTGTAGCCACCTTTTCTTTGGATCTTTTGCACATATCATACCACCTTTTCCTGAGATCTTCAACGGTGCGGTGGGTCACATCGATGGCATTAACCTTCTCCTGTATGTCTGCCCAGATTTTCCTTTTGCGTGCCTCTGGCACACACAGTGATTGTTTGCCAAACAGAAGCTCATGGCTCATCACCATTTCTTGGATGAGCACCTCCTGCTCCCTTTCACTGACCTTTTGTTTTCTTTTTCTTGCATTCTCCTCCTGCTGCTTCTCCTGTGAGTCCATGCCTTCTTCACTCAGATGCAGTACACAAGTGGCTCAGCTCTCCTCCCAGCCTCTCACTCTGCTGCTTGCAATCAGGTGCAGCATGTCAGTCACACTTCCTGGTTGTGATGTCATCAAGCTGCATCTGAATTGCCGATTAGCAGATTGCGATTCCTTATTTGCGAAGTCGCAATTAAGGAATCACAATTTAGGTATTCACATTTATTTTCTGCGAATTTTTGAGAATCGCTAAATATTAGTGGACTTTTATTTACATCAGGTTTTGCGATTCTCAAATTGCGATTTGCAAGAAATCGCCATTTGAGATTCGCAAAATCCGATTTTGATAGATATGGCCCTATAATTCGCACTCTCACCATGCACTGATAATAATCTTCCATATAACATCACTCATGACACTGCTCTATGACATCATTGTTGACATAACTTCAACATCTGAAAATACATAATTGATGCCAACACTGTGCATGGGGAGCACTCTACACCCCCATGCACCTTATTTACTTTGTTCTCAGCAAACACTCTGTAACCTTAAGGGTTCACAAGGAGGGAAGGAGCCCACACTGAAGTGCTTTAGAAGTGGTTTATTGACTGGTCTAACAACGTCCAGGCATGACCTAATCACAACTTAGGTCCACAGGGCACAAAGGTCTTTGTGGAAAGGGTTTGGCGTCTGTTCCTGGGCTGGTGCAGTCCTCCTCTTCGGCCTGTCTCGCTCGCACCCAAAACAAAAGGAAAGATACGTGGCCGTTAGATCACAGCACGTTAATGCTCAAAGCATGGGGAAGGGAGTGAGGGTAACACTCGTGAGGCAAGTAATAGACCGACACCAGAGGTCCTAACCCGGAAGGTAAAGGGTGATGTGCTCAAAGTTAGCAGTGCCCGGTCAAGTTCCTCCCTCCTCCCGCGGTTACCCGGTCCCTGCTCTTTTTAAAGCTTAACAAGGCACGCAAGCGTTCCCGTACCTGGTGTAGCCACGCGTCTTCCTGCGCGTGGCTGGGCGATGCGTGGGGACGTTGGCCTCCGGGCTTCTCCTGCGTTGCTGCTTCTGGTTCGTCCTCTTGGTCAGGCAGGCGGATACCGGGTTCTCCCACGTCGGCTTGGACCGTCTCTCCAGGGGTTGGCCTCACTCCGGCGTCCTCCAGTTCTCCGCGGTGGGTGGTTTCTCTTCGGCTTTCTGGCTCCAAATCACGCCGCACCATCCACAACACGGCGTCTTCCGGGTCCGCCTTTGTCCTCCCTGTGCCTAACACCGATTGGCTTGCTGACTCCGCCGTCATAGGGGTGGAGTTCCAGTCGTGGAAATCCAGGCCGTCCTTAAAGGGCCCGGACCAGTCCTGAAAGCGAGATTGAGAGTCCGTTACGGGGCAGGTCTTGACCCCGTGACACACTCACTTCCTGGACTCTATGGGTACAGTTAGTATTTAAGAGTCTAGTAAACATGGAATTGAAGCCTGTAGTTAGTTGTTGTGGTTCTTAGCTTCCAACTAATTTACACTCTTCTATGCATCCCACACATTTCTTTCCCTCTCAGTTACCTCACGATCAGGAATTCTCAACCTCTTTTCCATTGCTGAACGTGCTGCAGCTTGTGATACCTCCAGGTAGCCTCTCTCCCTGATTTGATCTATCAGCTCATGTCCTGCCTGGTTTGTGATGGTGGCCTGTGACCTCCTTCTTGTATCCTGGTCTGTAAGGGACTTATCATAGCAACCTCTGCAGCAGAAACCTGTAAGCCTGAGTCTCTGTACCTTGTGGTAATGACCTACTACGTGGGTGGCAGTGAAACATCTTGTACCAATCCCAGCCTCCATGCAGTAGCGGCTGCCTCCGAAAAGTACTGGTGCGGTGGGGGTGGGGGCAGAGGGGTAGAAACATCAATAAAATGACTTACTTGGCTCCTCTGACTGATGGAACACCGGCCCCTGCCTCGTCTCTGTCCTCTTCAGTTCCTGCCAGAAGCAGGAAGCACACGCATGGTCCCTTAAACCAATCACGATACTGCATTCACCATGACAGTAGCATCGTGATTGTTCTGAGAGCCATGGTTCGGCGCTCAGATGGGGACTATGAACTTCTGCATGTTCCCCACCCAGGCTGTGCAATACATGCAAAGTGTGCATGACTGTTTGTCCGCCAAAGACGGACGGCCAAACCGCCATACACTCTTAAGGGTCTCAACCACTCCTCCCCTGCTGGCAGCTCTGCACCACCCCGTAAACCTCCCTCAGTACGGAAAAAAAATGATAATACCGTTGCATTATTTTCATTTTATTTTCCCTTTTTCTAAAGAGCAGTGTAGCAGTGCTCCTCCGCCTTAGCGGAGAAGCCGCCACTGCCTTCATGAAGTCCAGCTCGACAGAAAATTCCACTTCAGTGTTTGGCTCTCACTCTATTCTCCGTGCATTTCCAGATTTCTAAAGTGAATAGGTAGTAATGCCTGCTCATTCACATACGAGTTCAGGGATGTTATGAGCCCACAGCAAGCTGTCTTACCAGGACAGCCATACATAGGCACAGATTGTATGCATCATAAAAGAGCAGCTACAAGGCACAACAAATCTTTTTCCTGTGTGTGAATGACATATTATGCCACCTGTATTACGAGAGTCTACATTTTATAGCATACATACTATCTTTTCTATTTGTCAGCATTTGTTATACTTGTTATAATCATCTTCTCTCTGTTCTTATTAATGTACCCTAAGTGCTATCCATTCCCATAAATTGTCATTGATATCTTGATAAGTTCCTATTAATAATCGCTGTACTGCTAGACATTCATTATAAATTGTACAATATTAATACACCATAAATATATTAGCTATGTGTGAATAGAAAGAGCTTTTTCCTTTGAATTCGTTTTAATGGCAATTGCTCTATATTAACAATCATTTTTACTCTGAAAAATATTTTTAATATTCATTTGCGCATACATTTGAACAGTTACACTGTTGGTTCTAGCTGTTGGTAGAAATATTATTCCTTTTTTGTACATTTCTGTTTTCTCTGGTGACAATTGGTAATATGATATATTTATGGCTAAGTTTTCTTATGTCTGTTTCTGGTCTGGAACGCAGGCTTCTTTTGTGTGCAGTGAACAGGCATATCCCAGCAGAAGACGCCTTCATGTGCGCACACATGAAGCACCAGTGCAAACTTTCCTTACACACACAGAGGTGTGCTTACAATTGTCAGAACCTTGTTCATATGGCCAGAGGGCAAGCAGGAGCTACAGGGCCCAACCAGGGGTTGAGGCCTTTTACATCTGATGTACTGGGACCTGACCTACTATGGATACTGAGCAACTGTGCCAAGTACCCCTGCAGCACTTGACTCTCAGTGATATCACGTGTTGAGCAGTAAACTGCTTCTCAGGGGGTGAAGCTAGACACAGGAGAGTGAGCACAGGCTCACAACTCAAAATACTTTCAGCATCAACAATACATGATTGTCCAGTCAAACACTAGCCTTTATGAAAAAGTCAGTATTTATATTTGAAAACAAAGAAAAATATGTCATTCACAACCATTATACACAGTTCCCTGAGGTCAGGGGTCTAGTGTTTTATAGGTAAATTCCTAAGTTCCACTTGCCTCTCACTAGCGGTAGTGTTTATTCCCAATTCACTATAGACAACATTCATGTTAAGCCTCACTATTAAACAAATGTGGGGGACACGCACAACCGGGTGCTCCAGCAAGGTTCACGTTGTAAAGGTGTCGTGTGCAACTGGGGTTTCACTTTCTGTTCCAAAAAGTGTTGTCAAAAACCAAGTAGGATGCAGACTCTAGATAGGGGTTGTCCCCCAGTGCACAGCGTAAAAGAGAAAACGATAACAAGTTTGAATCCAAGTTAAAAAAATAAGTCCATAAACTGATGTTTTAATGACCACTTATTCTCAATGATCATTCCATACTGCAATTCAGCATTTTACAAGAGAAATCAGCTATACATCTCATGATTTTCATTTAAAGTTCATCAACAATCCCAATGCATTTCGGGCACGAGATCTGCCCTTCGTCAGGGGACATCCTAGAAAGGAAGAAATGATGTAGTTTTCTCTTTTACCCTGTGCACTGGGGGACAACCCCTATCTAGAGGCTGCATCCTACTAAGCCTCACTATTAGTCTGAAACTAAGGAGTCCCAGGACGACTCTTTATTAAAGTCAAAGGTGTGCAGCACCGGAGCACTTTATGACAGGCAAGATCCCCTGTGGCCCCCAGCCTTCAAATCAGTCTTACAAGCAACAGCAGGATGTGAAAGACCTGACTCAATTAGCACACCACCATCACAAGCACTAAAACTGCAGTGGTTATCTCCAATAAGTTCCTCACATGTGTCCTGGGAGAGGCAGTGGTTGGGTGTCCTCGAGTTCATCACGCGCAGGCCTACAGAGACAGTGCCTGGGGGTTCTTGATGCTCCTCTGATGTTGGTATGTTTCTTGGGAAACTCCCACAGTTGCAACACTCCAGGTGCTTGTCCTCCATCAGGGCTTGGGCCAGCTCAGGTCACCATGGCGGTCTCCTCCCTGTGACGATGATCTAGATCAGACCATGCTCATTACCTTTTCCCAGTGGTCCCTACTGGCATACGAGGTCACTGTCTCACCCTGTATGTGGGCTACAATTCGATCGGCACAGCAGAAATCTTCTCGGTGGCCCCACCTGGTATACAGGCTCACCAACTTAGCTCCGCACGAGGCCCAACTGGCATTGCAGTAATCTTAAAGGCAGCCCCACCTGGCATACGGGGTTAATGACTTCCAAACAGCACATGTGCGATGACCCAATTGGTGCAGAAACATTCACAGCTCTCTTCATAGCAGACCTCTCTGGCATATGGGAGGCACCGACTTTTCGGAGTACATTGGCAACAACACAATCGTTTTAGCAGTGATCTTCTCACACCTCGCTACAGGAATCGAATCTCCAAAATCCCACAAGGACCTCACTCCTTCCAATGCTGTTCTCTTTCTCAGAGGGCACAATGGTCTTGGCAAGTAGGCAAGCACTGGTGCTTCAGGCTCCAGGGGCAGGTGGTCTTGAATTCCATGGATGATATCCCCTCACCCACCTGGGAAACTGGCAGGGCTTTGCCCCCAGTTCCGGGCCCAGGCAGAAGTCATATAGAACTTCTCCTCCTTGCAAATCACACCTGGCTGTTTCGGCGGTTGGCAATTATGGGGGCCTCGATCTCCCCTTGTTATAGCCCATTTCCAGATACCAAATGTGATTTAGAGTCTAAGGGCCTGATGACGAGTTTGGCTGTCTCACCACTGTACTGGCAGTGCCAAGAAGGGTAGAGGATGTAGCCTTACAGCTGGAGTGGTCGACCTCAAAGCTTGAGAACTGTGTTTGAGTCTCTGCAACGAAGCTCAACATCGTGTAAATTCTGGGCAAATCACTTAATCTCCCCATGCCTAACAAAAATGAATGTTTCCATCTGTAACGAAACTAATGCTCATGTAAAGCGCTCTATACCCGATGTCTTGGGTCTAGTTCACGCTTTATAAAACTCTTTAAAAAAAAGAAGGCCACCGGCTCAGTGGTCTCCCCCCTGCCGTATTACGATGTTCCCGATGTGTTGGTGGTCTCTTGGCGGCAGTGTCCTAACGGAGTGACATCTCATAGTTGGAGGGATAGGTAAGTACAGCAAATGTATATCTGAAACACATGTATATTTTGTGTATGTGTCGAAATGTATATGTAAGTCATGTGTACTGTATGTTTTGTTGCATGTTAAATATAACAAACTATTACAATGCACTATATGGTAGAAGTGACAGTGAATCCTACATCTGCATCTGGCAACAATGGGGTTGCAGAGCATCGTGATCTGGTGGCAGCAGCACAGGAGGGACCTGGAGAATGGCGTCGGACACAGATTCCAAAGTGAGATCACAAAAAAATTTGAGTTTTCACCTCTTTTTATGCCCTTCCGCCAACTTGTGCATGGCAGTGTTCCCACCAGGAAAAGCTAGAAGAAAGGGCAGATAGTAATCCGGATGGCAGAAACCTTGGCGGGATTGCCTCCAAGTCCCATCTCTGGCTTTCCCACCGTTGACGCAGTTGAAGGAGTCTCAGTGGTGGCGGTGGTCCAGAAGTGATCTTGTAACCGAGTTCACACTAGGATCGCATTAAGGTAGTCCAACCGCCATGGCAGCTGGCGGGATGACTCCCAAAAAATTAACAGTGGTGCCTTTCCGCCAAACTCGTAATCAAGCCCTTCGTCTTTGAAGTTTATGTGGCGTCTGCTTCCTTTTGAGGTGCCTTTCCTCTGCCTTGCTCTTTCTCCAGAAAGTAGTCTGTCACAGCAGCAGCAACTACGAATCTGATAGCCCCACAACACAGTCTATGGGAGTGACTAGAGGTTTCAGCCACCTTGATATGTGTATCAAAAGATTACCCCAAGGTATCTGCTCTACTCTTTATGAACCTCTTATCATCCCCTTCTCCTTCCTGGAATGTGCCCAGTCTCTTCCATGTATTGTATCATTCAAAGCACGCATACACCAAACACATGCATATATTGTACATGCACTGCACAGCACTGCTCTATCCCTGCATTGTAACATTCAAAAGCGCACATACACTCTGCATGTGTATAAGGCACACGCACGGCAAAGCCCTCCACACCAACCAGATATAGACCAAGGGTGAGTTAAGCACACAGAAGCAGAACTTTAAATGAGTGAGCCTGTAGATCTTACTCCAGTGACACAGGCATAGGGGACCTGTTCACTCCTACTGATCACATACAATGCAAGCAACCTCTTATCTGGCCTATCTAATTTGTACAATGGTGTTACTCCAAAATAGACATTCTTTCCAGTTTTATTTATTTATCAAAAATATATATTTTTTTAGTTTTCTGCATTTTCATATACTTTTTTTTATAAAATATTGTTTATGTTAATCTCATGTAGTCATATAACATTTACAGATGAGAGACAAATATAACACATTTCATTTGGAAAGAAAAGTAAATTATAACCACTGCGTTTCTATACAATTTATAGTATCCCCCAAAGAAAAGATTGAGGAGACTCAATTTGAAGTTGCTGGAGGCTGCGCAGCACGTGTGAAGTGAGACGGGTGGAGATCAGTTGAAAGATCAAACTACGGGGGCAAAGTTTCCATCATAAAAAACCAAGGCATTTAATAGTGATTGGAGATATAAACAGACACAAAAAATTGCTTTCTAAAAATTGGATGGAGTTGGAATTTTTGTTTAAAGACTTGTCATGATTGAAATTGCCAGTTCAGATTGCCTCTGAAAAAAGGAATATATTCCTCCTGTATTATAACAATTAGGGAGGTATTCCTTCAGAAAATCCTTCTTCAGGTGATAACATCTTGGACATTTTAACATCGATCAAAATCTATGATACCCCCATGCCCTAATACGCATATAGACCACCAGACCACTATACAGATGAAAATTATATTGTTCATGTGGCCCTGAAGAAGGTGATATGACGCATTTTTTGTCACCGAAACGTGCGTAGGCCAGTCATCACACATCTGGGAGTCCTACCCAAGAACCAAAACAAGAGAAGATTTATTCGGAAAAGAAATGTGATGGATGTGTAAAAACCTAAACCGTGACTTTGATAACTGTGATGGATAGGTTTAATGAGCAAAATTCCATTTCAGATGTGTTTTATTGTGATTCTTCAGTGTGGTATGATTGATGGTGATAGAGATCGCGGGTCACCCGACCAATAATTTCACCAGACACGTACTAGGCCCATGTACTTTTCTCCAATTAAACCCATATACCTTAATTGGGTGACCTTTCACTCTCTACTACCAGTAACCCTGGGTTCCTTCCTATGCAATTCTGTTGTACTCGACTTACCAATCCACCGTTGCGGGTACCTATGACCACAATGGATCAGGGAGCTAGCTGTAAAAGAAAAAGGCAGGCAACACAAATACCCACTTTATATCTCACTTTGTATTCATTAAATGACCACGGACAACTGAGAAGTTTTAAAAGTTTATCTAAGATTCAGTTTCGGAAAACATTAGCTTTACAGTCAGAAGGCAAATCAATAATCAAGATAATGAAAAACACATAACCGTGAAGAAAATAAATCAAGGCAACCATTTATGAATTCTAACAATGAGATAAGAACAGGGAAAAACTCTAAGCAGATTAAAAATGAAACTCAATAAGGAACATCCATAAATGGGCAAACTTATGCACGTACTAGAATTACACTATTGGGACGTACTTCATGAGAATGAGTAGAAAATGAGGAATCCTATATTTTCTATAGGAAGGGTGAAAAGTGGAACACGCTATAACTCTAATTACTTCAATCAGTTTGTAAGGGAAAATTATAAACCACATCTATAGTTCATAGACAGTTGGAAAGAATGTACTCTAAGGTAGGGGAACATAGAAACATGCTATGGAAATAAATGCATGGACTTTTCATTTAGAAAATTGCGGAAAGCATGGAAAATTAACGTATGCAAAGGTATGTCTTTATTGAAGCAAAGACAGAAAAATAGAAGGTGCAGTATAGAGTTTTCGCAATATATATTTACCTAGAATGGTGTGAAAACCAACCCTTGCCACGGATCAGTTAAAGACAGGAAAACCCTCAAGGAAGACAGTCATCAGTGGGACAGCAGATGCAGAATGGACACCCCAGGACAGGACAGGACAGGAAACCCAGATTAGGATCAGGACAGGACCACCAAGGCACGACCAGCACCCGCAGTTCGGAAGCAACGCCTGCGCTCTGTGGAAAAGTAAATTTTGCCATGTCATATGTGCCTACGTGTTCCCCATCTTATGTTATATGTGCATGATCGATATGCATGTATTCCCCTCTGATCGATTAAAGACGCAATTACAGTTGTGTCCATCTCTAGTATGCCAGTTTCCAGTTTTCGTGAATATAACGAATATCAGGCCTATGTAAAGCTACGTTGCCACGTTTTACAGTGTGCACGTTAATTCATTGAATTGTCCCCGTTTCTAGGCCTCAAAAGGGCCCGGACTCAGATTCAGCTCCTGTTTCCTGAACTCTCCGAGGAGCGATACAGCCCCCACCTGTATCCCTGACCCTTCACTTACTTTCATGCCTCGCAGTGCCCGGCTAGGCCTGGCTCTGCCTCCCAGTCTGCCAAGAGTATGTTATGTTTCTAGTTATCAGTCCAGCCCTCCTTCTCTGCATTCCTAAGCTACTGAATCGCATCAATAGTTTCCGTCATGGTCTAGCCTTTATGTCTCCATGTAAGAGAAATACTGTATTCATATTCATAGAATATTCCTCGCACATGCAATACATTTAGAATAATGCATGCACCAGTCTTAGTGTCTGTTAGCCTTTACCCTGATAACTTTTGGATTCTATCAACATGTACTATAAACACCAGATACTAGATATGCCTAGGTACATGTCGCTCTGACCCTCCAGACTTTCGTCTCCTCTTCTAGTGCAGATGTCATAGCCCCCAGTTCTCCCTGGTAACACGTCATTGCCAGTTTATGCGCACCACTAGGTTAGAGGTCCCAGCTGCTCAGGTAGCCCCCTCCATGTTTCCGCCCCGTTTATGACATATTCTGTTACGTTTGCATCACATGTCTATGTATACGCCCTGTACACACCTCTTGTTACACCCACTTTATGCCTTATCTTTCGCGACTGCTACAAACTCCGCCTACTGCTACGCCTACTGTATTGCATGCAATGTAATTGTTTTTAGTATATATATTAATGCACTGTTATTAAAAGCCAGCCAATTCCCAGATCCTGCCCCCGGCAGCTGCCATCCTATTCCCATGCAGGCTGTCCTGTTCCTGTCCTTTTATGCCTGATTAAAGCCTGTATACTTCAGCTACCTCGAATCTTGACTCTTATTTATTGAGCTATCTGTTATTAGAGTATCCTGAAAAATAGAACCGGTAATTAATTATTTATTTACCACATAATGGCGCCCGAATAGGTACTTGCCCTTTCCCCACGCGCCGGAGAAGCCACGCAGGCCCCCTGATCCTCTGCAGCCGTGACGGAACCATACCGGCCACGTGCAGATATTTCTGCTTCAAGTATCCCTCAGGCCCACGGAGGAGACGGAGGTTGCGGTCCAGCGTCCAGACGAGGCGGTGGAGGAACGCGGCGAGTCCCGACCAGAGCCCAAGCCGAGAGTCCAAGGTCCGAGGTATCCGGAGGCCCACCTGTAACTGAAGTCCGAAGTTCGTCCGTCCGTCGTCGTAGCAGTCCAGTCCAGTCCGAGGCCTTCCGTTCTTGCTGCCCGGTGAGTACCATTGCTGGGGTAGTATCTAGACAGGGTCAATTAATTTGTCTCTGGTCCGTGGGTTTGGGTACACAGATCCAACACGAAGTGTCCACCTAGGTGGATGCGGGTCCTGACGTGTCTCTTTATGAGACCGGTAAGTTTCGTACTGTTTTAGCAGTGCATCTAGTCATTCCAGTAAGTTCTGTTCTGTTCTCGAGAAATTCATGTGTTTCTGTTTTCAGTATTCCAGGTAGTATTCTGTCCGAACTGTTATTTTAAATGTTATTTCATGTGTTTTCAATGTTGTGGTATGAGTGATTTGTTTTCAAGTTATTATTGTGTTTATCGTGTATTGTATTTGTGTCCAGATTCCAGTCTAAGTCATGCCTCTGTTCTCGAAGTTACGTCAGTTAAAAACCAGGAAAGGTCTGCTCGAAGAAGCAGTTCCTGTCCCGCCTAGGGACAGTCCAGGTCATTTTATGTATCATAAACATGGCATAAGTGCCATATTATATCTAGACTTATGGGTCGAGTATACTAAAGATCTAGAAGAGAAATATAGATGGCCTGTATCAGGTACATGGGATGCCGAGTGCATCATGCGAGTAGAAGAAGCATTATGGAAAAAGAAATCCAGACAGTCCCAGAAAGATGCCATCGAGTTATGGCGCAAAGAATCTCATAAAAGAACCGAAAAAGAAATCAGAAAGTCAGAATTAAGTAGAGAATCCTCAGAAAGAGCCCAAGAAAGGGAATTAATCGAAGTAGGTGAACGAGTTAAAGCCGAACAGTCAGACAGACAGAGAAATGCCCTTATTAAGGGTATGTATCCTCTTCTTGCCGAGGGCTTGCTAAAAGCAACCCCGGAAGCACCATGTAATTTTCCGCCGACATTGGTTCCGATTAAGCTACGTCACAAACCGACCGCAGCTGATATTTTTCTCTCGTCCTATTTGGACGACACAGTCCCAGAATATGCAAATCCTGTTCCGCCAGCTCCTGTAAATAATGTAATTCCTGTTCCTCCAGCCACCGGGGCACCTGTTACAGCACCTGTTACGGTACCCCCGGTCCAGCCCGTAGTACAAGTTCCCGCTACATCGGTCACTCTGCCAGCACGAAGAGTATCAGTCGACGATTCTAGTATAGGGGCCGCGGGGGGAGGTCTTCCTGGTACCCCGCCGCCACACAAACGTGTAACGTTAGTCGAGTTACATGAACGTGCGTTACAGCGTACGCCCAAATATCAGTCCGTTGCAGATATCAGACGAGCTCTCACCGAATGCCGTTATGATCCAGTCCCAGGCGATGATAATATGGTTATATATTCATTGCGTGTAAGACGGGTGACCGAGTATTTGGACACCCTACCGAATATGAAAGAAGATCTAGACAGAATATATCGTTTCATCCGTACAGGAGACGATCCAGAAAGTATTGGCGAAATCATGTCTCTAAGGAAAGCTGAGACCCAGCTCATGCTATTAAAATTTCTAATCAATTGTTTAGTAAGGGAACAAGATTGTCCGACTAAAGATCCGATCGAAATGAGAATTCTGACAAAGTGGAGTGATCATATAGCCGAGGGAAGACACAAGACACTCAGTAGTATAGAGAGTATGTACAAGAAAATTCGTAAGGAAATAATAAGGTTACACGAGAAACGCAAAGCAGCACAAGTAAGCGAGAAAGAAGACAACACTGATACTGAAGAGGTAGAAGACGAGAATACCGCCAGAATAGCGTATGTAGGTAAATCTAGACTTCTAGACCGACGTTCACGCCTAGAACACAAGAATGTTTTTCACCTTCCAGCACTAGAACAAGAGAATCTTGAACAAGTATTTCAAGCTACCGATCACATTCTGAAATCACGTATCGGTTATAGTGAACTTAGTACCATGCATGAACTAGAACTAGCCCGATCAGCAGTCCGATGGACTACTGATTCTACCACTTTTCCAGATGAAATAGTGGCACAAATGTTTCTGAAACTGGCCCCAGCCGAGCAGCGACTGGTGGGTATGTATATGATCCAGCACCTCATTACACTGTATGAGGGACAACATTCTGATCCAGGTCCGTTACATGATGTTCTGAACGAGTTGCTCCAGTATAGATGGAAAGGTTTAGGTACCGATTTAATTAATGTCATTCTAGAACAGCGCCACAAATATAGAACGTTTCTGAATCCGCATTTTGTTCACGTCTCACCTCCAGAAAGTAAACCATTTTACATAGATAGACAACATCCGTTACGAGAAGTACACCCAGTTAGGACAGCGGGTGGTGAAATGCAACGAGTATTTGTTTACACCCCTATTACCAAGATGGAACTCTTAGAGATGAAGAAATTAATTCCTTGTCACGACAAAGATCCAGCAGGGTTCCATCGAGAATTAAAAGACATGCTCCGTATGGGAGAATACACGTATCCAGATGTCATTAAAATGCTAAAGGTCCTGTTGCCCGCAGGGGTATATGAAAAACTCAAGGAAAAAGAATGGGAGGTGGGAGAGAAAAAGATTGATTGGACAGCTCTAGAAGCTGAAGATAATATACGAGTACCAGGTACCGGTCTTGGGGACAAATGTAAAGAATTGCCCGAGTTATTGATACAAGTTTTGCCAAGGTTACTAGCCACGAAAAAGGAAGATTGGGATGCAATCTCAGCATGTAAACAGAAACAGGATGAAGACACTAGTGATTTCTATTCTAGATTTGAAAAATGTTTTATTATTAACAGTGGTTTGAAGACAGGTAGCGAGTCATACCCTCATCTTTTTGTTACTAAACTAGTCGAGAATTCAAGTCCACAAGTTAAAAATCGAGTTTTGAAAGTCGAAAGTACCTGGCAAGCTAGTACCCCGTCACAAATGCTTCAAATGCTCCAGTATCACCAGAATAGAATCAGGGAAGAGCAAGAACACGAAAGGAGACGTATGAAAGACACAAAAATGAAAGTACTAGTTGCACAATCTGTTCCACAAGACAGTCAGAAGAGGGGTCCGAATCAAGCCAGTCATCCTGCAGCTCCCGTTAAAGGGACATGCAATTATTGTAAACAGCCAGGTCATTTTATAAACGAGTGTGCAGTTCTGAAACACAACATAGCTACTGGTAAGACTAAAGAAAGACCACGTCCGCCTAGACAAGAACAAGTTTCACAGACTTCTCAGCCACCACAGAATGCACCACAGACAGTTCCAGCACCGCAGCCTGTCGCTGCAACACAGCATGTTACACAGCAGATGTACCAGTATGCCCAGACAGAGTATCCAGAGTATCAACAGTATTCATGAAACAGCCTAGAGAGGGAGGTAGGCTTGCCTCTCATCGAGATACCTGTAGATCAAGAGGGTCCCTATGTGCACAGTCAAGTATTAGGGAAAGACAGAAAGTTTCTGATTGATACAGGGGCAAGTAGGACTACTATCAGTCATGACGAGGTTCCAGGGGCTCCGTTCTCAGGCTCTAGAAATGTTTCCCTTGGATTTTCAGGAAAGCCTATTGTTAACGAGATTTCAAAGCCAGTTACTCTAGAAGTTGGTCCATTGTCCCGAACTACTGATTTGTTACTTACGAAGTCATGTCCAGAAAATTTGCTAGGCATTAAAACATTGAAAGAATTAGGTGCAGTTATTTGCTGCTCCCCAGAAGGAATACGATTGTTTTTGCGTGACTTTAAAGGTCACTATGTATTACGTGATTTTGATCCAAGGTTACTAAATGTTCCGCAGCATTTATGGGCGCAAGGTCCAACTGATGTAGGTTTTATGCAAATCACGCCCCATCGTGTGACCCTCAAGCAAGGTATAGTCTTGCCACGAATCAGACAGTACAGATTGCCACCTGAGGCTGTAGCAGCCTTATCCAAATTTATTGATGAGCTCATTGCTCAAGGAGTGGTTGTAGAAACTGACTCCAATGTATGTAATTCTCCTATCATTCCAGTCATGAAACGTACTGATCCAAATGCACCTCCAGTATATCGATTAGTGATTGACCTTCGAGAACTTAATAGATGTATCATACCCCAGTATCCAGTAGTCCCAGATATTTCATCCCTATTGACAGCCATTGATTCTGAAGCTACATTTTTCACTGTCATCGACCTCAAGAATGCATTTTTCAGTGTCCCCATTCATCCAGACAGCCAGTACCTTTTCGTTTTTTGTTTAAATGGAAGGAGCTATAAATTCACACGAGCTCCTCAAGGTTTCACAGAAAGTCCTAGTATTTACAGTCAAGCACTTAAAAGACAACTAGACAATATCCACATGCCAACTGACACTGCCCTGCTCCAGTATGTCGATGATCTACTGATCACAGCCCGTTCTGAACGTGACTGCGAACGAGCGTCACTTACAGTTCTGTATTTTCTGGCCGAGATGGGGCACAAGGTGTCCCCTTCAAAGCTCCAGTTCTGTGTCCAGCAAGTGATCTACTTAGGCCACTTACTGTCCAAGTGGGGTAGGCAGTTGACACCAGACCGTATCCAGTTGATAGCGAGTCTTCCACAGCCCAAGACACAGAAGGAGGTACGTGCTTTTATTGGCCTCACTTCTTACTGCAGACAATGGATTCCTCAGTATGCATTTCTAGCCAAGCCACTGATACAGTTAACGACACAGGAGGCAGCCGTATCGACTGTCCTCCCTTGGACATCTGAACATACACTTAGTTTTAATGAATTAAAGAAAGCCTTATGCCAAGCACCTGTTCTAGCTACACCGAACTACAGTAAGCCTTTTACACTTTTTGTCACAGAACGTGATGGTACTGCATTATCTGTTCTCACACAAGATCAAGCAGGACAGTACAAGCCTTGTGCTTATTTTTCGAGCACATTAGATCCAGTAGCCCAGGCTTTGCCTGCGTGCCTCAAGTCAGTTGCAGCCACAGCTCTAGCTATCAGACAAAGTGATTCCATAGTATTAGGACACTCCTTGACAGTACAAGTTCCACACTCCGTGGAAGTTCTTTTAAACCGAACACAGACACAGCACTTGACCATTGCACGTTTAACAGGTTATGAACTGACACTGTTCCAGCCACACATAGAAATCAGACGCTGCAACGTTCTAAATCCTGCTACCCTGTTACCATCAGTTACTTCAAATCCTGCCACACATGACTGTGTGGAAGTCATTAATACTATGACTAAGCCAAGACAAGATCTGACAGACATTGCATTACCTAACCCCGACCTGACACTTTATGTGGACGGTTCATGTATGAGAACTAGTACAGGAGAACTAGCAGCCGCGTACGCAGTGACTACTGAAACCGAAGTTATAGAAACACACCGTATTGACATCCTGTCTGCTCAAGCAGCAGAGCTAGTTGCTCTGACCCAAGCCTGCATACGTGCCAAGAACCTGAAAGTAAACATATATACAGATTCACGTTACGCATTCGGAGTTGTACACGACTTCGGAGTACTCTGGCAGGAGAGAGGTTTCATGACTTCTCATGGAACCAAGATTCAGCATGGTCTCCTCATTCAAGCTCTGTTAGATGCAATACATTTACCGACAGCTATCGCTATCATGAAGTGCAAGGCACATATGAAAGTTACTGACATCTTTTCCCAAGGTAACGATCTAGCAGATCGAACAGCCAAGCTTACAGCTCAGACACCAGACATTCCAGTTAACAAGACACAGACATCCACTCCAGAACAGACTACCTGTATGACAGTTAAGGACCCTACACAAGATGTCATAGACATACAGTTACATGCTACTCCTGAAGAAATCAAGAAATGGTCCGAACAAGGAGGGGTCCAGACAGATCAGGGATGGGTGACGAAGGGAAAAGCCACATGGTTTCTCCCCGACTCTATGGTTCAAGTCATTATCAATACCGCACATAGTCCAGCACACCTAGGAGAAAAAGCCATGTTAGACAGTATACAGAACCTCTGGTTCAACAAGCATTTACGAGCTGCAGCCAAGCAGAAAGTCCGTACCTGTATAATATGTTGCCAGTTCAATCCAGGTAAAAGTGTCCCGGTGGAACAAGGTGGATTCCAACCTCCTGACCACCCTTTTGAAGTCCTCCAGATGGATTATATTCAGATGGAGCGATGTCGAGGTTTCAAGTATGTCCTTGTAGTTGTATGCGCTTTGTCCAGGTGGACAGAAGCATATCCAGTTCCAGATTACACAGCAGCGACCACTGCCAAGCAGTTGGTTCGTGAATTTTTTCCCCGTTATGGACTCCCTAGGGTCGTGTATTCTGATAACGGCCAGCCATTCTCATCCGAGTTAATGAAACATGTTTCCCTTCTGTTAGGGTACCAGTGGAAGTTCCATTGTGTGCGCCATCCTGAAGCAGCCGGTCTCGTAGAGAGACATAATCAAACCCTGAAAATCCGTATTGCTAAGACATGTAAAGAGAAAGGTGTAGACTGGCTAGTTGCCCTGCCAGTTGCTTTATTCTACATGAGAATGGTCGCACATTCCAGATCAGGTCTGTCCCCTTATGAGGTCGTATTCGGCCGCCCCCCAAACATGTGGGGTACACCTAGACCCCGCAGTATTACAGATGTTTCCAGCAATATGTTGACAGATTACCTAGCTTCCTTGATGTCTGCCCTACACTCTTGTCGTTCACAGGTTGCCGCTGCATTTCCAGACAATACTGAAGTGAAACCGCACGAGGTCATACCAGGGGACCTCGTCCTTGTAAAGAACTTTGATCGTTCAAGTCCGCTGGAGCCTCGTTGGAAGGAGCCGCGACTTGTTCTCCTGACCACCCGCACGGCCGTGAAGTTGGAGGGCCGCAAGGGGTGGGTCCATCTGTCTCATCTAAAGAAGTTCCATGGAGTCCGAAAAAAAACATTTGCAAAGGACATTTCTAAAGACTGCCTGAAACCAGACACTGATTTGAATCCTGAACTGAAAGTTCCTCTGTTAGAGAAAACTCCGCAACAGGTGTATAAGTTAAAGCTCCGGTCTAGTAAAATAAGTCAGCCAGTTTAATTGTCTAAGTCCCTCTCGGGTGAAACGGTTAGACAGGTCCCTGACATGTATGAGATAGACCCCCATAGTGAGAGAGTTAGTCAAAACTCTATACGATGTATCGTCATTCTAAGTTTCCTATTGTTTCTAAGTTTGATGGTTACCTGCACAAGTTATGCATTACATTTATGTTTTCCAATTTCGCATATAAATAAGTTTGCTAATGCTACAGTAGAGCACACATTTAGTGATCTGCCTCCTCACGAGCTATCCTATCGTCTTGCTATGCGTAATAATACATTCATCCGAATGTTACACTATTCACACCAGACCAGCAATGCCACTAATTGTTGGGTGTGTGGTTGACTCCCCCCTTTCCAGACACCGAAGGGAGTTCTGCCACTCTTTCCTTATCCGTTTTCACATAATGGTTCGTGTGGAGCATGGTCCATGTTAACATCATCTTCAAATGATATGTCCCTTCTGAATAGAACATGTTTTCCAGACAAGCAAGGTCTCCCCCATAGAACAGGGTTAGATCTAGAAAATGAAGTATATAATTTAGGTAATTATTCTTCGAATTTTATGGTATTGAATGTTCAGTCTGATACTACTCCAGACTTACCTGCTATTTCAGTACTACCAGTCAAAGGCGAATTATGTGTCAGAAAGAATGGTTCCGCACATGTAGGACATAGTGATTGTACTACTACTGTCAAGTATAGTGACAGTGGGAAATCTATTTTCAAAGCATCACGTCATTCTTATTTTGTTTGTGGTCAGACCGCATATGTTCGTCTGCCCCTCGATTGGGATGGAACATGTTACATTGCCTTCCTACTGCCACCAGTTTTTCTAGCCCCATCTGATTATCATAGAAACACACATCTAGTACAGGTCAGACATAGAAGGGAGATTGAGTCCCCGATTGTCGATCAAACTGAAACTACTCTAGAACAATATCAAGATTTCAATAAAGGTTTCTTCTTCTTTATAGGACCTATCCAGAATAGTAAGTTAATACGTAGACTAACCAGAACCCTTGAAGCAGTAGTGAATGAGACTACTTCTGCTCTAGGTAACTTAACCGAAGAGCAATCTGCTATGAGATTTGTCGTGCTCCAAAATCGTCTCGTTCTTGACGTCATACTGGCCGATAGAGGAGGAGCATGTAGAGTCATCGGATCTAGTTGCTGCATTTTCATTCCTAATAACGCGCCGTCTGTTTATTCAGCTATAACCAGACTTCATAAAATTGCCCATCAGTTACACCAGAATCCAGGCACCTGGACATGGTCCGGTTGGCTCTGGAGTATCATATCTGCCTGGGGATGGAAAGTATTGCCATTTCTAGGTATTGCAGTAATGATCCTATTCAGTTGCTGCCTCTGTATACAATGTGGCCCTGCGATTTGCGGCATTTGTGCTACCTCTTGTATTCCTAGTCCTAAGTCCCGTTCCAAGACAATTCGAGACGAGCAAATGATGCTATATGAAATGATAGATAGTATCATGAATATTGATGTTTCCTGATGGAAACGTAGGGCACAAGGAGGGAATGTGGAAAAGTAAATTTTGCCATGTCATATGTGCCTACGTGTTCCCCATCTTATGTTATATGTGCATGATCGATATGCATGTATTCCCCTCTGATCGATTAAAGACGCAATTACAGTTGTGTCCATCTCTAGTATGCCAGTTTCCAGTTTTCGTGAATATAACGAATATCAGGCCTATGTAAAGCTACGTTGCCACGTTTTACAGTGTGCACGTTAATTCATTGAATTGTCCCCGTTTCTAGGCCTCAAAAGGGCCCGGACTCAGATTCAGCTCCTGTTTCCTGAACTCTCCGAGGAGCGATACAGCCCCCATCTGTATCCCTGACCCTTCACTTACTTTCATGCCTCGCAGTGCCCGGCTAGGCCTGGCTCTGCCTCCCAGTCTGCCAAGAGTATGTTATGTTTCTAGTTATCAGTCCAGCCCTCCTTCTCTGCATTCCTAAGCTACTGAATCGCATCAATAGTTTCCGTCATGGTCTAGCCTTTATGTCTCCATGTAAGAGAAATACTGTATTCATATTCATAGAATATTCCTCGCACATGCAATACATTTAGAATAATGCATGCACCAGTCTTAGTGTCTGTTAGCCTTTACCCTGATAACTTTTGGATTCTATCAACATGTACTATAAACACCAGATACTAGATATGCCTAGGTACATGTCGCTCTGACCCTCCAGACTTTCGTCTCCTCTTCTAGTGCAGAAGTCATAGCCCCCAGTTCTCCCTGGTAACACGTCATTGCCAGTTTACGCGCACCACTAGGTTAGAGGTCCCAGCTGCTCAGGTAGCCCCCTCCATGTTTCCGCCCCGTTTATGACATATTCTGTTACGTTTGCATCACATGTCTATGTATACGCCCTGTACACACCTCTTGTTACACCCACTTTATGCCTTATCTTTCGCGACTGCTACAAACTCCGCCTACTGCTACGCCTACTGTATTGAATGCAATGTAATTGTTTTTAGTATATATATTAATGCACTGTTATTAAAAGCCAGCCAATTCCCAGATCCTGCCCCCGGCAGCTGCCATCCTATTCCCATGCAGGCTGTCCTGTTCCTGTCCTTTTATGCCTGATTAAAGCCTGTATACTTCAGCTACCTCGAATCTTGACTCTTATTTATTGAGCTATCTGTTATTAGAGTATCCTGAAAAATAGAACCGGTAATTAATTATTTATTTACCACAGCTCCACCCTCTCTGCAGCTATCAGTCAGAACCCCGATTGGGTTAGCGAACTCCCCAGCAAAGTGCTTCACCAGCACTTAAGGTTCAGTAAAACCTTATAGTCTATGGTCAAATTCGGACAGAGTGCTCCGCAGCACCTCTGTATCAGTCACCTATTGAGTGCGATGGGTCAGTGACAGGTCAGCTATTCAGACAAGTCGGACTGTTTTCGGGTCAGTGTACCACCCCTCAATGTTGCAAATTGTCAGAATCCCAATTTCGATTGGTCCACAAGTAGGATAGGTTAACACACCAATCAGAACAAACTTCTACAAGCTCTAATTTACATACTCAGGGACCGCCTAGTGAATTTGTGGTTCTCATGAGACAAATCTTTAGAATACAATGGAATATTAACAAATGTTTCAACTTGGGTACAGACAACTCTGTCCTGCTGGGTCGCAGGTCATTTTCTCAGGAGCATCTTGACTGTGTCTGCCAGCTGGCTGAGTTCCACTGCTCAAGGTTGCCTTCTCCCGGGCTGCGCGACATGCGCAGAAGGGACCTTCAAGATGGTTCTCGTCTCATTCAGACCCCCCAATTATCGTGGTACATGAAAAGTAAGCAAAAACAAATTAAAACATAGAAATAAATGATTTCACAATATACCATGAGTAGTTACTTTATACTTCTTACTATAAAAATATACTATGCGATTACGAATTAGTGCAACACACAATAACACGAGAGCATCTGCGCAAGCTTCACCATGTGAGTATTCAGACAGCCATATTAGAAGCAAATACGCATTTGCACATTTTCCCACCAGAACTGCAACTACGTCACGTCACGTGAGTGTGACTAACGCATGCGCAGTAGAAAATTCCCAATCGACGGCCATTTTAAGGACAAGGGTTATTTGTATTAGTAAACACATAGGCAAGCGTCACTAATATACACGTATATCCAAAATAAAGGAAATTAGTAAGACATACAAATTGGATTACAGAGTTATAAATGATTCGAGGTTCATGACTCAAGCAAGTCGCGTAATAGGCGAAATCTTGCTCTATCAATCCCCTCTTTGATGATATTTACTATCATCACAAATATATGGAACCAGATGCCAACTTCTTTCAAACTTTGTGCATCTCAATCTCTTCCAACAGACGATTCAATTTCTCTTTCACATCTTTGTTAGGGTGAGGATTTTTCACCTTCTTGTAAATTTGATTATTCATTTCCTCCAATTCAAGTTCATCCACACTCCGTTTCACACCTCTCTTATTCACAGCGTATTTCTTTGTGTGTTTGCGACATTTGCAGCAGACAAATATGAGGAAAATGATGAAACCTATCATTCCAATTGGCATCAGTACCTTAAACAATAAACTTTTACCTAAATTAGCAAACCAATGACCTACTTTGGAGAGACCATCGACAAGTCTCTTCCAGGCACTGTCAACCTCCAGTGGTTTGAGTTCCTTTTCCAAATTAGTAATGTTTTTCACATATCTTTTTATCTGTACACTTTTATCCGGTATGTAAGTGCAACAATGTTGCGCCTTCAGCATCCGGCAGACTCCGCCCTCTTTTGCTAATAAGGTTTCAAGCGCAAGTCTGTGCTGCAAAACCATTGATCTGATCGCAACCATTTCGGTATTCACCAATAAAAATCCATGAGCTGTGTCAGTAGACAGCACATCCACTATGGTGGATAATTTGCAAATTCTGTGTGTGTTCAGAACCACTCCCACTCCAGGTATCAGTGCACTAAAAATACTACCCATTATTTCACCTACGCTTTCTCTTTTGCTACGCACTAAGCCATTAGTGTTTTCATTGCTTCCAGCAATTTCATTCACATGGTATATTTTCGGGAAGACAATGCCAAAGTAGCAGCTTCCATACCAGTGATCCGGCAATTTGAAATAAGCCTTGTTTCCACATATATAATACATTCCGGGAAACACAGGTTCTGACCCATTTTTGAAACCCCAACCTCCAATTACCTTGTAATTGTGTTCACATTGACTGGAACCAATGAAAATGTTATTATAATAACTAGTCTTCTCGCGGTGAAGACAGAGTTTCCCTTTCCTTTCGAAATCCAGCAACAAAGCAGGACCAGCCCCACCATTTGAGGTGCTTTCCATGTTTTCAGCCCATTTGGGAGTTTTCTGTCTTTTATCATTTGCCTTTCTTTGGAAACTCTCCCTTCTTTTCTCTGCCATGTTTAAAAACATTTTTTCTTTTTCATGTAATGAACAGGTCAAGTTATCTCTGTGTGCTTCATTTAAGTCTATGGTACCTATAGTCAGAAAGTATTCTCCCATATAACGTGTAACGTCACTTTTGGTATGTACAGGATTCAGATTTCCATGTATGGGAAGTTCAGAAAATATCACGTCTGAGTTAGAATAGTAGTACTGTAACGGTCCCCTTTTGTAAAATAAGCTTGCTAAAATACTACAGGAAATTCCATAAGTCAGGGGCAGGTGATGGTAAGTCACGCCTTCAGCTACAGAAGTAGGTAGCTTCATACAGACATAACAGTCTTCTATTTCCATAGTTTCTACGTAGTGTACTAACAGGTTTGCGAAAACATTTAAATGAGTCTGGTTCTTAACTCCGTGGTAATGTAGTCCTTCCTCATCTGATGCTTCTAAGTCTCGTTTTGTTTGTCTGAGTGCTTTTTCACGTCTTTCTACACTTCGTGTTGTCAGTTCTTCAGTGTCAGTAGTCACAGTCTGTGTAGGGTCAATATTAGTATTTTTGCTTATCATATACGGAATGAAAACTGTTAGTCCTATCCAAACTATTAACACTATAGCTATACTACATATACATACTTTGCAGCATGTTTTGCAACAACTGCGTCTAGGCCTTCCATTCACATTTGAATCAGACATTCTTCGCTCAGAAGAAGTTTTCAACCCCTCTTTGTAACTTTACACAGGTAGCTTACTCTGGGCAAACTTCAAGTGAGTTCGTCTTCTTCGGCAGACAGATCAGCAATCTGTTCTTCGTCACTTTCGTCAGAGATATCAAGATCCTCAAATTCCTCCAAAACTAAGTATGTCCATTCAGGATCTTGGTATTTTTCGTTCAGTCTTTTTATTCGATCACTCCTTCTTTTGGAGCTTTCTCCAGCTTGCTCTGCAATTCGTGGACTTTTCCTTCTTTCTGCAAGTTTCTCTTCTACTGTTTTTATTCTCAGTCTCAGTCTTTTAATGTATCTTGGTTCGATATGTTTCTTTTTCTTGAGTCTTTTAGTTGGCACTGTGATTTGGCTTTCTTCTAATGCTCTTTTATTTTCGTTGGTTTGTGGCACTTCTGCTTCTGTTTCTTCCCTTCCTGTCTGACTAGCCCCAGGTCTTGCATCTATTTCTTCTGCCTGGTTACTAAGCTGGCCTGGTTCAGGTGAATTTTGGTCTTGGCTTTCGAGTGTCTCTGTTTCTGTGTCCTGAACACGTTCTTCTAAGTCTATCTGATCCTGTTCAAGCACTTCGATCCCTTGATTTTCTTCTGCTCAAACCTTTTCACTATTTCTAATCTGACCCCTTTCAATTTCAGGAGTTAGTGGAGGTGTGTCGATCACTTGCTCTGTCCCTGTCTAACCTTCCTCTTCTTCCTCAGATTTGACGTGAATCTCAATAATCTGAGGGTCTTCGCCTGTGCCTATCTCTTCCTCTCTATTCCACTCTCTATCTTCATAGATTTGACTTCTTGCTCTGATTGGGTCTTCTGTTAGGTCGATTATGGGTATCCAATCGTCTTGACTGGTGCTCGGTTGTTCGTCATCAGCTACTTCAGGACCAACTTCTGCAGACCCCTCAGCTGGACAACCTTCAGCGTCAGTCTTCTCGCCTGGAATCACCTTTTGTGTATGGCTGGCATGGATCCACTTTGGAACGCCGGCACACTTCACCGCTGTCGTGGTCACCAGTATTATTTGGCGTTTTTCTCCCCACCTCGGTGCAAGGCAACTCGAACGAGTATGTTTCTTGATTGTAACCCAGTCGCCAGGAACCAATTTGTGGACTGGGGTTGTTGGATTGGCGACGGCGTCTTCCCCAATCTGGCGAGAGATAGAACGCACTTGGTCACCCAGTTGCTTGCAGTACTCAAGTACCAAATCATCAGAAATGTTTAACAATTTGTATCCAGGTACCCATGCTTGTCTCATCACTCTTCCCATCAGGATTTCATGAGGGCTCAGGCATGTCTTTCGGTCTGGAATACTTCTGAGTCCCATCAGAACAAGAGGTAAAGCATTTATCCAGTTCATGCCAGTAGAATCACACATCTTTCCTAATCTCGATTTTATAGTGCCATTTATTTGCTCTACTACTCCAGAAGCCTCTGGACGATGTGCACAGTGCAGCTTTTGTGTGATCTGGAATGCTTTACAGAACTGATCGATTACCTCATTCTGAAAATGTTTGCCTCTATCTGATTCAATTGTGACTGGCACCCCGAACCTAGGTATCAATTCTCGTAGTAACAATTTGGCTACTGTTATGGCGTCACTCTTCTTGGCAGGGTAGGCTTCCACCCATTTTGAAAACAGGCAGACAATGACAAGGACATATCTTTTTCCCTCACAACGAGGCATGGTGATGAAGTCAATCTGTATTCTCACAAAGGGACCCCCTGATTTCCCAATCTTTCCTAATTCAACTACTGTTCTTTTGCCAGCGTTGAACTGCTGACATGTCAAGCACCTCTGGCAGAGTGACTCTGCTACCTTCCTGAACTTCGGATTGTACCATGTTTGTTGGAAAACCAGAACCATGGCATCCCTACCAGTGTGTGAATTTCAATGTATCAGTCTGGCCATAGAAGCAAGCAGATGTCTAGGCAACACAGGCATACCATTTGGGCCCACAATGACACCATCCTCACTTCTCGGTCGACAACCAAGTTTCCTCCACTTTTCCTTTTCTTCCGATGGCACAGCATGCTGCCAATCTCTCACCTCTTCCCAGGTAGGCACCTCTTCAAACACCATAAGTTGGCAGCTGTTTCCAAGTCCCCCCAGTTTAACATTTACAGACATGCGATTTCTGGCACAATGTTTGGCCACTTCATCAGCAAAGTTATTTCCCAAAGATACATGGTCAAGGCCCGATTTATGAGCAGCACATTTGACCACTGCCAATTCTTTTGGTGATTGGATTGCCTCCAGTAAATCTTGTACAACCTTTCCATTTCGAATAGGAGTACCTGATGAAGTCAGAAACTCCCTTTGTAGCCACAATTGGCCGAAGTCATGCACGACCCCATAACAGTACTGACTGTCAGTATATACTGTTATTCTTTTGTTTTTCCCAATTTTACAGGCTCTTATCAATGCAATCAATTCGGCTACTTGTGCAGACTTCACTCCATATAAACAGGATGCTTCTTTATTGCTGTCTATAGTGACTACAGCATAAGCAGCACTTAGGCCCACTAGTTCGTGTCTCATACATGAGCCATCCACAAACAGCTCTTCATCTTCAACAGGCAAAGGCATTTCTTTAATGTCTGGGCGGGGTTTAGTACTGAATTCTGTCAGGTCAATGCAATCATGCTCGTTCTCTCCCTCGTCTTCTACAACCATTGAGTCAGGGAGTAGGGTGGCTGGATTCAGGATATTACACCTAGTAATGACTACATTTGCAGCACCCACGAGAATCCTCTCGTATTTAGTCAGCCGACTAGGGGTGAGATACTGTGTTTTAGTTCGGGTTAATAAAATCACAACTGCATGAGGAACATACACAGTGACAGGATGTCCCATTACAATGGATTCACTCTGCTCTAAACTTGTGCAAGTTGCAGCTACTGCTTTCAGACATCCAGGTAATCCAGCAGCCACTGGATCCAAAGTGGCAGAAAAATATGCCACCGGGAGTCTAGTCAACCCATGCTCCTGAGTTAAAACTGGCAATGCACAATTGTCACGTGTGTCACAGAACAGAGCAAACTCCTTAGAATAGTCAGGCATCCCTAAAGCAGGGGCTGTACACAGGCAATCTCGTAATTCAGTGAATGCTGTTAAGCTTTCATCATCCCATTCCACTGGGTCCTTTGCTCCTTTCTTTGTCATTTTTATCAAAGGCTTTGCCAGGACTGCGAATCCCACAATCCATTGCCTGCAATAACCTACCACTCCAAGAAACATTCTGACTTCTTTCTGAGTACGGGGTAACTGCATCTTTTGAATTATCCTGACTCTCTCTGAGGTGACTTTTCTGATGCCTTTTTCGATCTGGTGCCCCAGATATTTCACTGATTTTGAACAGAACTGCAATTTTTCAGGGGCCACTTTGTGTCCCCTTTCTCCTAGGTGATTCAGTAAAGCAATGGTGTCAATTACACAATCTCTATGACTTTTAGACGCCACCAAGAGGTCGTCGATATATTGCACCAAAACAGACTTTCTAGGTAAGACTAAAGATTCAAGGCACTTTTTCAGGATCTGATTAAAGATAGAGGGGATTTCTGTGTACCCCTGGGGGACACGATTCCACACATACACGTGACTGTCGAAAGCAAATGAGAAAAGAAATTTGCTGTCTGGATGCAATGGGATCGAAAAGAATGCGTGACATAGGTCTATCACAGTGAACCACTCAGCATCCCAGGGAATCTGATACAGGATCACTGCTGGGTTTGGGACAATAGGACAGCAAGGAACCACAATTTTGTTTACCTTTCTCAGGTCCTGCACTACTCTGTATTTGCCACTAGGTTTCTTGATTCCAATTATGGGTGAGTTACACGGACTACTCATCACTTCTTGTATGATGTTCGCTTCTAGCAATTTTTGTATTTCAATCGCAACTCCTGCTCTCACTTCGGCACTCATTTTGTATGGCCTGGTATTGGGGTAAACTGCATTTTCTTTCATGGCTATTTGTATTGGGTCTACATTGGCCATTAATCCTACATCTTTTCCAGTAAAGTCCCATACTTCTGGTTTCACTGTCTTTTGGAGTTCTTCGGGTAAGTCTTGTATAGTCATTCGTTTAATCTCTGAGTCAGGTCTGATTAACATTAATTTATATATGCCATCCTCGTCTGGGGTTTGAATTTCGACGCCTTTTGGTGAGCAAAAGATGGTACAGTTCATTTTGCACAACAAATCACGTCCCAGTAAGTTTACTGGACTGGTATCACAAACGACAAATCTATGCATTTCTTTGAAGTTCCCTATTGTGATCTCCATGGGCTCAGTAACTGGGGTACTAATCAATTGATCAGATACACCCACTACTTGGATTGCTTCTCCCGAGAGGGGTAGGTTTGGAACGTCCGCTGTTCTCACAGTAGAACGGGTAGCACCAGTGTCCAATAGAAAGGTGACATCATTCCCATCAACCTTTCCTTCAATGTATGGCCCTGACTGGTCTACCGGCAAGGAAGCGCCAAGTACACACTCCTTGTCCTCCCCTCTCAGGCCCCGTCAGTACTGGTCGTCACAGAAAAAGGTATCATTCAACAAAAACTGCAAAGTTGCTGCATTTCTATTCTCATTGCCCCCCCAGATCTCTATGTCGTCACCCTGTGGTGATTTTCCCTTATAATTTGGTTTTGGCGCTCGGGGCAATTGACTTGCTTTTACCTGTTGCTGGGTCTTTCTTGGTTTTTCATTCTGCGTCTGTGGAATTAAATCAGGGGTTTGGGTATTATCATGCTGTAAATATGGACACTCGTCTCTCCAGTGCCCGATTTCTCCGCACTGGTGGCAGGGAAATTTCTTTATAGCCTCTTCTCTGCTCATTTTTACTTTGGGCTTCCCCCCACCCCCAGAGCCTTCATTTTGGGTATTCTTATTCATTTTACTCAATTGCTTTTCCTGCTGTTCTGCTAATTTTACTTGTGCCCACATGACTTTCTCCTTCAAAGCCTTTCGCTTTTCTGCCATCTCATCCTCACAGTACTTTGCGTACCGTAGGACCTCATCCATTTTCTTAGACTGCCAACAAATTTTATTATCTTTGATCCACTGGCAAATGTCAGGTCTTAAACCGTTTACGAACCAGTAAATGAAGTGGGTCATGTCCTTCATCTCGATGTTATCTATACCACTGTATGTTTTAAACACCTGTAACAGTCTTTCATAGAAGGAGTGGACAGTCTCATCCCTTTCCTGTGTGGTTCTATCTATCTTGGTCCAATCCGTTTCCTTCGCAGGTACTTTTTGCTTTAGGTGTAGAATTACCTGATCATATTTTTTCATTACTTCATCAGAGGGTGCTCCTGTGTTAGGGTCCCTCGGGTATTCCTCACTAGGCCAACCTATGGCGATCTTACACTCGGTCCATAAATCCACAGGAACCACTATATCGAAGAACCCATCCAGGTCCTTCCATAAGCATTTTTGCACCTTTACAAATCTTTCCACCTGCCTGTACCAGTCCACAGGCTTCTCTCGTAATTTTGGAAAGTCATTGGTAAAGGACACAATATCCTGTCTGGACCACGGAACGTGCACGTATTTTCCACCTGGCACTTCACGCATAGGGTATAACTGTTCTGGCTTATCAGCTTCTTTTAGCACAAATTCAGGAGTCGCCTGTTTGGATCTAGCCTCATCTTTCTTTTTGGCCCATCTGGCTTTCCATTTTTCTACATCTCCCCATTTTTGCAACACAGTCAATAATTCTTTGACCTGTGCCTTTTTTCCTGACACATTCAGGCTTTCCAAATCTTTGTCTGAGAAATCTGCTCTGTACGGTTTCTGCAGAGGTTTTGATTTTGAAATGTCTATTCCCATACTAGCTGCAGTGTCAGTTAGTTTTTCATGGAGTACTCTAGTACTTCGGGTAAGATTCTTACAGATGAATAACAGCTCTTCCTCAGAGTAGGTATTCAATCGGTCTAATCCTACATTTCCTGCCATCAGTTCTTCTATTTCTACTCTCAGTTTGTAGAGATCTAAAGGTTTCGACTGAGGAACTTGTTTCTCTAATTCTCGACTCCATCTTTCAATTTCTTCAGGAGTCACCAACGTGACACTCTTGGTACCCGAAGTTGATTCCATTTGAATCTCCCTCGTATTGAAAGGATTATGTCTTTTCTGCAACCTTTTTCCTGCACTGCTGATGGGCAAATCCATTAGCGAAACCTCAGACTCACATTCACTTGTCAGGTCATCTACAATTAAGGGTTCTGGTCTCGGCTGTGCCATCACTGGGATAATAACTGGAGTTTTTGGACTCCCTTGCCGGTCCCCATACAACGGAACCACTGGTCCAATAGTTACCGGGATTGTCAATGCTTCAGGACTTGTATTTAACTGGGAGATTTTCTGAATTATCTCAGCTCTCTGTTTTGCTAGAGCTTCCCGTTCCCTTTCCTCCAATATCCTGTCCAAAGATTTGTCATGTAATACCTGCGGGGTCAAAGTTGGGGCATAACTCGGGGCAGTGGGATGTGTCTCACTTGGTCCTTCACCATAGTTTGATTTTGGGAACAAACTTCCTGTACCTAGGGATCTTGGTTCCTCCTCAGACGGGGGTCTTGAGAACGGAAGTCCTGACGTTGAAGGCCTTGCCTCACCCTCGTAGGGAGGTCTAGAGCAGAAGTCTCTCTCTCTCGAATATCTTGACTCCCCACAAAATGGTGCTCTTTGACTGGTAACTCTGGCACCTAGGGGTCCTAAACCCTCATTATACGGCGGTATTTGATAACCCTCTCCTACACTTACTGATCTGGCCTCTTCCTGGGGAGGAGGTCTCCAAGAATTATCCCCTTCACTAGAGGGTCGGTGTCCTTCATTATAAGGAGGCGGACTTCTATTAAACATGTCATCTAACAATTCATCATCCGACTCTCCAATGGGCACCCACTGTTTGCATTTTTCTGTTTTCTTCTCCCCCCAGGAGGACCACCCATGGGCATCATTGGAAACAGTCCTTCTACAATCATATTCTGTCTCCACTGTTTCATCTTTTTGTCTCGGGTCTCCTGCTTCAATTTTGGATAAAATTTTGTTAACCCTTTATCCATTCGGGGCTTATCCCTTTCAAAAGCCTCGATTTCCCATTCCTCTAGTGCTTCGTACTGCGTTAATCTAGGTCTGGGATGTAAATCATTCATTCGGGTTCTTAAATTAAATAGAATTCTGCCATTAAATGTACCCTCTAACGGAAAAGCCAGAATTCCGTCATCCTTTGTGTATTCCGCCCAATTTTCCAACCATACACACGAGTGATACCCTTTATCAAACATCATGAAAGATGCGGGAGTATTCGGTGGCGGAATGACAACACCTTCTCTGGTTCTAATCGGTTTGTCTTTTTTTAAATAATTGTTCACTTTGTTTACAAGTGAAAACTTTCTCTTATTTCCGTACATAATATCGGGTTTATGTCCTTTCCACTGATCGTTCTCAAACCCTAAATATCGTGGATCAGGTCTAGTATGCGGTCTATACGAGTGCCACATACGATTTCTGCGAATGACTTTGTTTACAAACTCACTTCCAATCCAAGTGCGTCTTTTATTTTTCGTGCGACCAATGAAATGCACGAATTCAAATAATCTCGACCAATGGGTGCGCGGCCTTTTCGCGAGACAAGTTCTCACGCTTCGGCACTCACCCCTCCTTTACAATTTCAATTCCGCTACACGCCCGCTGCGTCTACCAATCCCAGCGCGGCACGGAGTGACGTCAGAGCAGCTTCGCGACTGACTCCCTCCTTCACAAGGTAACGGAAACTTAATTTCTCTCTAAAGTGCTTGTGCTTGGTTATTTAACAACGAATACACATTTGCCACTGTACTCAAGTGTCTAGACAGAAAAGATTTGTTTCACTGCAAGTAAACTCCTTCTGTCTACTTTTCACACGCTACGGATAGATCTCTTCTGCCTACCCTTCACTCAAGCCATAGGGAACCTGCTACTTCCTTAGACTCATCCACTTCTTTTCGGGATATATTCTAAGCCCAAAGTTTCACCAGCGAACCCTTTTGCTATCACTCAAGCCTCGACGAACCTGCTACTCCTTCCGCTGTGACCCTTACTAGGTTATATCACGATAGAAGTTTTGCCAGTGATCTCGTAGCTATCATTTATTCAAACATACATTCAGAAAAAACCCTAGTTAGTGCTTCCAGTTCTGCCTAACCTGCACCAACTTTCCTGGAGCCAGTGACCTCAAAGCAAGTGGATTCTCTTCACCACTCGCTATTCAATTCCCCGGGGATTCCCAACAAACATATAACACTTACCTTAACGAATGGATTAGTACATTTATCAATACACTAATAAGAAAAAAATGTAAACATTTCATAATTTTCAAAGCAAACATTTCACGTGAGTGATCAGGTCACCAATGTTCACCTTTTAGCAGCATGAAAAAAAACTTTTAGCAGCATCCAACTTATCTAGCTTAACTAGTCCTACCTAACTTAAACTAGTCCCTAACCATCACCTCTGCTACCAGAAAATTACTGATAGAGATCGCGGGTCACCCGACCAATAATTTCACCAGACACGTACTAGGCCCATGTACTTTTCTCCAATTAAACCCATATACCTTAATCGGGTGACCTTTTACTCTCTACTACCAGTAACCCTGGGTTCCTTCCTATGCAATTCTGTTGTACCCGACTTACCAATCCACCGTTGCGGGTACCTATGACCACAATGGATCAGGGAGCTAGCTGTGAAAGAAAAAGGCAGGCAACACAAATACCCACTTTATATCTCACTTTGTATTCATTAAATGACCACGGACAACTGAGAAGTTTTAAAAGTTTATCTAAGATTCAGTTTCGGAAAACATTAGCTTTACAGTCAGAAGGCAAATCAATAATCAAGATAATGAAAAACACATAACCGTGTAGAAAATAAATCAAGACAACCATTTATGAATTCTAACAATGAGATAAGAACAGGGAAAAACTCTAAGCAGATTAAAAATGAAACTCAAAAAGGAACATCCATAAATGGGCAAACTTATGCACGTACTAGAATTACACTATTGGGACGTACTTCATGAGAATGAGTAGAAAATGAGGAATCCTATATTTTCTATAGGAAGGGTGAAAAGTGGAACACGCTATAACTCTAATTACTTCAATCAGTTTGTAAGGGAAAATTATAAACCACATCTATAGTTCATAGACAGTTGGAAAGAATAAACTCTAAGGTAGGGGAACATAGAAACATGCTATGGAAATAAATGCATGGACTTTTCATTTAGAAAATTGCGGAAAGCATGGAAAATTAACATATGCGAAGGTATGTCTTTATTGAAGCAAAGACAGAAAAATAGAAGGTGCAGTATAGAGTTTTCGCAATATATATTTACCTAGAATGGTGTGAAAACCAACCCTGGCCACGGATCAGTTAAAGACAGGAAAACCCTCAAGGAAGACAGTCATCAGTGGGACAGCAGATGCAGAATGGACACCCCAACACAGGACAGGACACCCAGATTAGGATCAGGACAGGACCACCAAGGCACGACCAGCACCCGCAGTTCGGAAGCAACGCCTGCGCTCCACCCTCTCTGCAGCTATCAGTCAGAGCCCCGATTGGGTTAGCGAACTCCCCAGCAAAGTGCTTCACCAGCACTTAAGGTTCAGTAAAACCTTATAGTCTATGGTCAAATTCGGACAGAGTGCTCCGCAGCACCTCTGTATCAGTCACCTATTGAGTGCGATGGGTCAGTGACAGGTCAGCTATTCAGACAAGTCGGACGGTTTTCGGGTCAGTGTACCACCCCTCAATGTTGCAAAGTGTCAGAATCCCCAATTTCGATTGGTCCACAAGTAGGATAGGTTAACACACCAATCAGAACAAACTTCTACAAGCTCTAATTTACATACTCTGGGACCGCCTAGTGAATTTGGGGTTCTCATGAGACAAATCTTTAGAATACAATGGAATATTAACAAATGTTTCAACTTGGGTACAGACAACTCTGTCCTGCTGGGTCGCAGGTCATTTTCTCAGGAGCATCTTGACTGTGTCTGCCAGCTGGCTGAGTTCCACTGCTCAAGGTTGCCTTCTCCCGGGCTGCGCGACATGCGCAGAAGGGACCTTCAAGATGGTTCTCGTCTCATTCAGACCCCCCAATTATCATGGTACATGAAAAGTAAGCAACAACAAATTAAAACATAGAAATAAATGATTTCACAATATACCATGAGTAGTTACTTTATACTTCTTACTATAAAAATATACTATGCGATTACGAATTAGTGCAACAGACAATAACACGAGAGCATCTGCGCAAGCTTCACCATGTGAATATTCAGACAGCCATATTAGAAGCAAATACGCATGCGCACATTTTCCCACCAGAACTGCAACTACGTCACGTCACGTGAGTGTGACTAACGCATGCGCAGTAGAAAATTCCCAAGCGACGGCCATTTTAAGGACAAGGGTTATTTGTATTAGTAAACACATAGGCAAGCGTCACTAATATACACGTATATCCAAAATAAAGGAAATTAGTAAGACATACAAATTGGATTACAGAGTTATAAATGATTCGAGGTTCATGACTCAAGCAAGTCGCGTAATAGGCGAAATCTTGCTCTATCAATGGTATGTGTGAGAAGAATGCAAGGTGAGAATGGAAGGATGATGGTGTGAAAATATTTTCTTTGGGGATACTATAAATTGTATTGAAACACAGGGGTTCTAATCTAGGTTTCTTTCCAAATGAAATGGGATATATTTGTCTCTCATCTGTAAATGTTATATGACTACATGAGATTAACATTAAAACAAATATTAATTATAAAAAAAAGTATATGAAAATGCGGAAAACTATAAAAAATTATATATATTTTTTTTTTTTTTTAAAAACCTTTATTTGAGCAAGCAGAAATGTACAAGGATGGGCCTACAACCACACGGGCCAGCCGCTAAAAAGGAGTAGACACATATCACATATGCCCGCAGAGGTAACCGTCAATCAACAATGCAATACTCCACATTATATACAGGACCAAAACAGGTTTTATATATATGAAAGAACAAACATACAGAAAGGCGAGAGTGTATCACTGAAGGTCAGCCCAAGGGACGCAAGGGGGGGAAGCAGCGGAGGTGCAGTAGTAATATCCTAAGCACTAAGGAGTATGGAGTGGGGGGGGGGGGGGGGCAGAGATCAGGAAGAAGAAGGGGGGAAGAGCCGGAGACACCAGCTCAGTCCCTATATGAAGATTCCGGGAACGCTAGCCTAAGGAGATAGGGTAATCTCGATAGTGTCCACAAGGGGAGGAGTACAAATGTCGCCACGGTATTCGTTCCATTGACCCCACACCTTCACCCATGCCCTGGGTCTACCCCTGGCCACATAGACAGTTTTCTCACGGAACATGGACCAATCCATATTATCCTCCCATTGCGAGAGGGCAGGGGGCCTGGAGGCCCCCCAGAGTTGCGCAATATCTCGCTTCGCAATCATATAGCCCAGGGTGGCCCATCTAGTCTGTGCCACCGAATAGTCCGTGGGCTCCCAAACATTCAAAAGACAGCGACGAGGTTCCGGTCGCAAGGATATCCCTGTCACCACAGTCATCAGATCAAGCACGGCCACCCAATAAGCAGCCACCATCGGACACTCCCAAAGAATATGCAGGAAAGTAGCACGCAAACCACATCCACGCTTACACAGTCCATCGGAGGAAAAGCCCATCACCATCAGTCGCGGTCCGGTCACGTACACCCGATGAAGGATCTTCAATTGGACCAGACGGAGTCGAGCCGGTATAGCCACCTCCTTCGGAGAGGAGAGGGCCGATTGCCAATCCTCATCATCAAGTTCCAACCCATCTCCCATCCACTGTTCCCGAAGTCGGGCCAATAAGTCAGTCCGATTGTTAATCAACTTTTTATAGATCAGGGAGATAGTGCTATCAGGAAGATGTTCGTCAAGGATACGGTCTTCAAGTGGGGAAGAGTCAGGCGGAATCTCACCAGGAGCAAACACCGAAACCAAAGCGTGCCTGACCTGTAAATAACGAAAGAATTCCCGACTACTCAGGCCGTAGTCAGCCTGGAGGGCCTGAAACGGGCGCACAGAACCCTTAGAATATACATCCCCCACTTTAGAGATCCCAATCAAGTCCCAACGGTCAAAACCCTTGGAAGACCAAAGACCGCCCAGACGTTCCGAAGCATAAAGCGGCGTCGCCAACGTCAAGCGATCCTCCCAGCCCAGGCTCACATTCGCAGCACGCCACACTGTCAAAGCAGTCAAAGTAGGTCCCACAAGATGGCGCCCAGCGGAGCGAGAATAGAGCACTCTATTAAAGTCACCTCCCGGAAGCTGAAGTTTATCCATCTCAAACGCCGGATTACGACCCGGAGAGAACATAGCGTGATTAATAGCGGACAGATGGGAAGCCCAGTAGTATCTCTTAATATCGGGGAGCGCCATGCCCCCATCGTACCACGGGATGGAAAGTTTCGCGAGAGCAATGCGCGGTCGCCCATCCCAAATAAGTTGCCTCTGAAGGCTCTCAATCTCCCGAAAATAGGTCTTGGGGATAGGATCATAATAATTCTGGAGAGCGTAGAGAAACCGCGGTAGTGACATCATCTTAAACAGGGCCGCCCGACCCAGTGGAGACAGGGGAAGTTTGCGCCAGCGGGCAACGTCCAAACGGAGCCTAAGCAACGGGGGAAGGAGATTACGATCAAAACGAAGGGACGGATCCAAGGTAACGAAAACCCCCAAGTATTTGAAACCATCCCGGACCACCTGAAGAGGAAGTCTACTCGGCAACGGAGGCAAGATACCAGATAAAACGTATACACAGGATTTAGACCAGTTGATGACGAGGCCTGAGTTAGCGCCAAAGGACGCAAGAACGTCAAATAAAACAGATAAAGACTTGCGAGGAGAAGTAAGATACAAGAGGATGTCGTCCGCATAAAGCGAGACGCGGTCTTCGAAGTCCGGGGCCCAACGAATACCTTTAAGGGACGGTTCCCAACGGAGCCAGGCCGCCAACGGTTCAAGAGCGAGCGCGAACAAAAGAGGGGACAAGGGGCAACCCTGACGGGTACCCCTGCCCAAGGAGAAGGGGGCAGACACTCTACCGTTCACTACAACTTGCGCCAGAGGTTCCGCGTACAACAGCCTAACCCAGCTAATAAACTCGCACCCGAATCCAAATTTCTCAAGTGTCGCCCATAAATAGGGCCACTCCACAGTATCAAAGGCCATCGAGGCATCCAGGGACGCCAAAATGGCCGGTTCAGTCAAAAGCCCCGCCCTCGCCAGCGCGCCGTGGAGGCGACGTAAATTCAGAGCAGTGTTGCGATGCGGGATAAAGCCAGATTGATCCGGATGGACCAACTCCCCAAGAACCAAAAGGAGACGGGTCGCCAAAAGTTTAGCCAACACCTTAGGTTCAACATTTAATAGGGATATGGGCCTATACGAGGAACAGAGGTCACGCGGTTTACCCTCTTTGGGAATGACGACGATTGTCGCCAGACGCTGATCATAAGGAAGTATGTTCCGCTCACGAGATTCTAGAAACATGGCGCGGAGATACGGCGCCACCTTATCGGGGCGTAATTTGTACAACTCAATAGGCAAACCGTTCGGGCCCAGTGCTTTGCCCGAACGGAGCGATCGAACTGCATTGGCTATCTCATCATTCGTAAAAGGGGAGTCCAAGGCAATACGGTCCAAGTCGGTGACACAGGGCAAAGAGATATCACGCAGAAGAAGGCGGGAGTCAGCAACATCCCTCACAGACACGGGAGCATATACCACACGGAAATATTCCGCGAAACGATCAACAATGGCGGTCGGATCAATCACATTCTCACCACTCGCAGACTGAATCACGGGCACCACACGATTAACTCTTTCTTTCTTGTCCAACCACGCTAGGAGTTTGCCCGCCTTGTCACCCACATCGTACAATCTGCCCTGCTGTTCACGAAACATCACCTTTGCAGCGTCAGTGACCAGAGATTTATATGCAAACTGTTTTAGACCCAGGGCATGGAGTTTCTCAGGCGTGACACCAGATTCCAACTCGTCCTCCAAAGCAGAGATCTCCCCCTCAAGGTCCACCACCTCCTTCCTCCCTGCCCTCTTAGCTTCAACAATCAAGGAAAGGGCCTGACCACGAATCACAGTTTTAAAAGCTTCCCACAGGGACACAGCCGAAGAGACCGACCCCTCATTTTCCAGGAAATATGCATCCATGGACTTGAGCAAGAGGGTACGAGTCTCAGGGGAGGAAAGATACCAAGGGTTAATGGGAGCCACTCGGCCCGCCGCCTCTACCCCAACCTCAAAACGAAGCCAGAGCGGCGAGTGATCAGAAATACCCCTCGGCAAATGTAAAATCTCACGAACCGCCGATGATTGGGCTGCGGGCATCAGGAAATAATCCAGCCGGGACAGACTGCCATGGGCCCCAGAATGGAAGGTGTATTGGAGCTGAGTAGGATGCAACAGTCGCCAGCAGTCCACAAGGCCAAAGGTATCTAAAAACCCACCCAACCACTGCTGAGCCTGCGGGGTATCTCTAGGGGGATGGCGATCGTGAAGGCCGGAAAGCACCGAATTAAAATCACCGGCAAGGAAGAGAGTGCTATCAGGGAGATCTAACAAAACACGGCCCAAGTCAGTAAAAGTAGAGGCCTGCAAACCCGGGGGAACATAAACATTGAAGAGAGAGAGGGTGCGGCCTTCATATCTACCCACCAGGACAGTATATCTCCCACGGTCATCATGAATCACCTCATCGATAGCCAGGGGGAGGGAGGTTCGAACAAGAATACCCACACCCCTAGATCCGGAGGTAAACCCCGAGTGCGCCACAAGGCGGTAGCCCCATCTATTCATTGCATAACAAACATTACCAATCAAATGGGTTTCTTGCATGAAAACAATGTCCGGTGACAAACGTCGTATACATTTTAAGACCACACTGCGCTTAATACGATCTCCCAGGCCATTAACGTTCCAGGAAAGAAATTTCAACCCTCTACCCCCCATCCCAACCGCCCGAGCCAAGACCCCTCGTCCATGAGCTAGACATCAGAAACAGCAGCAAACACAGGAGCAACTCGCCTTGAAAACAACACACAGAAAAGAAAAAACTTCCCAACCCCCCACCCCCAAACTGAAGAGAAACACCCCCCACCCTGCACCCCTGCAAAAAGCTAAAGAGCCACCCCAACCTGCAGTGTGCCTGTCGCCCAAGAACCCCTATTCTACACAAAGACCCCGGAGGAGGAAAGGTCTCCGTTCCATCCACCCCCGACCTCAGCAAGAACAAAAATAACAAACGAAAGACAGAGTGATCACAATGTAGAGGGACGCCGGCCAACACTCCTGCGAATGTATTCAAAATAAGACATAAGAGCCGAACAGTCAGATCTCCACACCACCTTCGGCACCACCAGGGTGAGCGGCGGAGTCTGCCTCAGGAGGACGGTCAGGCAATGAGTCCAGCCAGTCATTAACAGCATCTGGCCGGTCAAAGAAAAGGGTACGTTCATTGTATTCAACCCGGAGTCTAGTGGGAAAGAGCATGGCGTAACGTAGGCCCCGATCCCGGAGACGTTTCTTGGCACCACGAAACTCCATACGTTGTCTCTGAACCTGTTGGGAAAAGTCCGGGTAAAAGTTCACCGTAGCATTCTCAAAGGCCACCGGGCCCTTCACCCGCGAGGCCTGCAGGATAGCGTCCCGGTCTCTATAATGAAAAAGCTTCGCTACAATGGGTCTCGGCGGGGCTCCCGGCTTGACTTTGCCCCATGGAACACGATGTGCACGTTCCACCGTGAAAAATTTTGTGAGACCAGAAGGGGCCAAATGGTTCAAGACCAGATCCTCAACCAGGAGATCCACCGAGTGGGGTTCAGGGTTTTCCGGTACACCAACCAGGCGAACATTGCAGCGACGCGCCCTATTTTCAAAGTCCTCCAGGCGACGGGTCATGAAGTCGTTCCCCCGACGGAGATTTCCAATCTCTATTTGGAGCTCCGAGACGTCATTCGTAAGGCTAGAGGATTTAATATCCAGTGATTGTACCCTCTCATTCGTCTTGCCGAGATCAGCACGAATCAGATTCACCTCAATAGCCACGGTGTCAAGTTTGTGGGCCAAGGCCTCGTACTGCAGGCCGATGGATTCCCTCACGCCCGAGATGGCGCCCATGATGTCCTGTAGGGAGGGCTCCGCCGACTCTTCCAAAATTCGTTCGGACGCTATACTAGAACCAGGCAGGGCAGCTCCGGGGGACCCCTTAGAATGGGTATAACGGTCCATGACATTTGATTGAACTGGAGCTCCGCGCAGAGGTGTTTTCGTCTTGCGCGTCTCTCTGTCCCCTCTGCCCGCCATTTTGAAGATGCGTCACAGGACAAGCCACCAGGTTCGACGGGCCCGACACCCAAAGTACAGGATCAAAAGTACATAAAAAGGGGGGGCACAACTCGGGTAGAGGTCGCCAAGTCAGCAAATAGGTCACATGAAAGCCCAACAGCCGATCTGCCTCCAAGTCTCAGTCGCAACACGACATCCACGTCCGTGGCCCAAGTCGGAACGGAATCGAAACCGAAACTTAGGAAGGGGGGACCCACAAGGCCAGATCTCCTGCCGTTGTTGTTCAATTGCAGGACGGCTACAGTACCGCACCCCGTCCCGGGCGCACCTCAAGGGCGGAGCCCAAAAGTTCAGAGCACCATATCTCAGGAATACGAGATCCAAATCGATTTCTGAAAAGTGCCAGGGTAATCAGCCAAACGTCCCCTACACGAATTCTTGCAAGAAATCAGGATTCAGCCAGGATAAAATGTCGGGAGCGGCGAGGGTCCGGAGAGCGCTGTGCTCAAGCGGCCATCTCGGATGCCCGCCAAGCTCCTCCCTGAAAAAAAAAAAAAAACAATTATATTTTTGATAAATGAATAAAACTGGAAATAATTTATTTCCTATGTTGAGATTTGGTCGCTTTTGGGGAAATGTCTATTTTGGAGTATCACCATTGTACAAATTAGATAGACCAGATAAGAGGATGCTTGCATTTTATGTATTTTTTTCCCTCTCCTCTTAGGCCTGAATTTAACTGGGGGGTACCTTTTTGTACACAGCACTCCTACTGATCACTACACGGTATGCTGCCACCACCATGCTAGTGCTGCTTAAAACCACTATGAGAGTAATGGGTGCCACTCCCAGGTCCAAAAACAACCACAATCCGTGAGACAAACTTATGTTATAGTGCACAAAGCAATGATTTGTGATCGCCTATGACAATAAAAATCAGCATCAGGGATCCAGACATCATTACAGTTGGGGCACTCAGGGCAGGGGTGCACGTCCATCACCATACAAGGGACTTTTCCATCCCAAAAGCAGTGGGTATCTTAACATGACTGTCCGTAGGTGTGATACCTGTATGTCTTGGTGCTTGTATGTGTGTTGTTCTGGGTGTGTGTGTGTGCACATGCAAGCATGCATCTCTGTTGCACTATCAACGTGTACATGTATGTGTGTACGTGTCTATCTGTAACGGTTTGTTAAGATGAGATAGCATATGATAAGAAGCCCTTATGGATACTAGACAATTTCTTGCTAGTCCCTTCAGGGGTGCACTGAACACTTGATGGAAACTGACTTTGTCTCAGCCCTACACGCCTTTCAAAGTTGCACCGAACTGCCCCTATCATGAGTATCCCAGAGATTGTCCAGCACTACTGCTTTCTATAGGTTTTATCTGGTGCATGCCTGACTCAGCCCCATTGCTCTTTATATGTGCACCTGATATGTTAGTGATTCAACAACATGCCTACTAACATTGGTGTCTGGTATGTGAGTGGCTGCGTCCTTCCCAAAAGAAATATACAGAGCACCATGTTAATATGGGAGATGCCAATATTACATATTTGCAATTAACAAAACATTTCTGTAGTGTCTTAGCGTGGACACGTTCTAGTGTTCCGGTGTGATGTAACATACTCTACACCCACCCACCACAGACGTCATGGTGTCACATGACGCTGCCAATAAAAGAGGCCGAGTGCACGTGCTCGGGACCTTTCCCACTACCCATTCCTGGTGTCTGTGTCCATCATTGCTGCGCCTAACATGCGGGCCCAGGGCCCTCCACCATCATCATTACAATGGCGACGAGGTCGGTAGTGCAACCCATGCGTGCCACTACCCTACACTGAGGAAAAGGGGGAGAGAGCTGCCCGCCTGAAGGGCATCCCCTGCAGCAAGGTGCAGCGAGCCGAGAAGCCGGTGAGCACGTCGGAGCACAGCAGCCACCAAGAGGCTAACAGCAAGCCGACCGAAGCCACCCGCGTCAGCCGCCACCAACATGTGCCACCAGGACTGAGCGGACCGCCCAGAGCCCACCTGAGACGGCCGCGAAGCAGTGACCCCCCGGAGAGGTGTACCGGCCGGGCGGAGGCCGCGACAGAGCATCAGGCCGTCGGCCGAAGGTGAGCCCAAGGGGCGAAGTGACTTTAAATAAACGGTGCCCAATCATAAGCAGGACCAGCGGAGCCTACCCGCGGCCTGCCTGAGTCATCCCCTGCCCCCGCCGCGTGTGTGACTGTAAGCGGCGGGGCCCAGAGACAAGCGACTGTGTGAGGGAGAGTGAGGCTGGACCCGCAATTAACATAATCAACGAGGGGGAGGGAGCGGAGTAGCTAACCGCCTCCCGACCCCCCTCGCAACGTGGTCCGGGCCAGCGGAGTACACCCGCGACCTGCCGACGGCACCCCCAGCGAGGATAGACTCAGCAGCGCCAGCGGAGCCCACCCGCGACCTGCCGGCGGCACCTCAGCGAGTAAACACATTGCAGAGCCAGCGGAGCCTACCCGCGGCCTGCGAGAAGCAAGGCGGGTCTCCGCTGCGCAGCAAGTGCCAGTAGGAGCTGCTGCGGCGGGAGACCGGCGGAAGTGGAACCTGCTGGGCCAGAGAACAATCAAGTCGGCAGAGCCGGCGGAGCCCAACCGCGGCCTGCCTCGAGCGCCCCCCGTCAGGGAGGAGTGACCGGAGAGACCCGCTCCCCCGCCGGAGTGAAGCACCAACACCCCCGCCCGCGTGAGTACTGCCGAGGCTGCCGCGGGCTGGGAGGGGAAGCAAGGACGAAGTGAGCGTCCGCAAGCGGCCAGCGCCGCCAAGATCAAAAGTGCCCCCTCTTGTGTGCTCCGTGTGAGGAGCAGAGTGCCTGAAAGCGGCCAGGAAGAAGTGGACGTCTGCACGCGGCCAGCGCCGCCAAGTTCAAATGTGCCCCCTCCGTGTGTGCCCCGTGTGAGGGGCAGAGTGCCTGAAAGCGGCCAGCGCCGCCAGAATAAACGTAGAGGTGCCTTTGAACGTCAAAGTGTGCGAGACACGGAGCCTGCACACCACAGAACTGCCTCGCCCTCATGCCTGCACCCTCCTGCCCACAAAAGAACTCAATAGCAGGGAAGGGACTCACCAGGAAGGCAGTGTGGGGCCAGGTTCCCAGCGGCTGCTCCAGCACCAGCCCCCGGTGCACAGAGAGAGAGACAAACAGTAGAGTACACAACACAAGGAAGACAAGAGCCACCAGGCAGGCACCCACCAAACCGGAGTCTACCGCCATCTGGTGGCCGAAGAAGGAAAGTGCACCTGCATCTATAAGAAACAAACAAGCATCGCACAACACCAGGCAATGCAGCAGCAACAAGGGGTAAAGGACTAAGCAAAGCCCACAAGGAGAATTGAATCTCATGCAGCAAGTAAGTGTGCAAACAAGTACGGAAGGAACCACACGCACCAGCAAGGAGTCGGCAGACGCCACTTCCAGAGTGACGTGGGAAGAGGCATCAACACCTCTCCAAGCATCTAAGCAAGGACAAAACGTCTGGAGAAAACGACTGCCAAGCACTGGAGGAACGATCAAGGAAAAGACTGCCGCGATCAGAAGACGGAGAGAGCAGCGACTCCTAGTGGCCACAGGAGATCACCGCAGCATCAACTACTCCCGCCAACGGTCCGAAGCAGCAAGCACCTGACGCCAGCCAAAGCAGCAAGTACCCAACGGTCCAAAGCAGCAAAGTACTGGACGTCAGTCAAGCAGCAAGAAATCGACGCCAGCCAAAGCTGCAAGTACCAACGACACGCAACAAGTGTCCGAGAGCCTTGAAAAAAAACTACGGGCGCAGATAACGCGCCACGTGGCAAGGCACAGCCCCCACGAGATGGAAGAAGGGCACAGGTAACGCCACAGTGCAGAACAGTTACCGAGACGACCACTAAGCGTGGCGCCCCCCAGAAGCCGATCCACAGAAAGATCGCGTACCAAGTATGACCCGCGACGGGTCCCCTCAAACAACACCAGAAAGTGCTAATGCACCAAGTCCGACAGGACGACCGAAGAAGCCTGCCAAAACATCAGCAGGAGTGGACCGCCAAACGGTCCAGGACGTTCAACCTAGTCAAGGTCGGTGAACACCATCCCACGAACGTCACCTACAAGAATCTAGAGAAGAGGGTTCGCGACACCAACTCAGGAAGCTGAGGAAGAGGGAGGAAGTGTTCCTGTCAGGGACAAACCAGGAGTACACATGCAGCGGGCGCGCCCAGCATGTTGGAGCCAGGTCAAGAGAGAAGATGCAAGATTGGACCAAGTGATGTCGCGAAACAGGAAGGGAGAAAAAGGAGAGATCCGAGTGGCACGCCTGCCACTGTGAAAAGAAAGGAAGAAGAGGAGAGATCCGAGTGGCACGCCTGCCACTGTGAAAAGAAAGGAAGAAGAGGAGAGATCCGAGTGGCACGCCTGCCACTGTGAAAAGAAAGGAAGAAGAGGAGAGATCCGAGTGGCACGTCTGCCACTGTGAAAAGAAAGGAAGAAGAGGAGAGAGCTGTGTGGCACGTCTGCCACTGTGAAACGAAAGGAAGAAGAGGAGAGAGCTGTGTGGCACGTCTGCCGCTGTGAAACAGAAAGGAAGAAGAGGAGAGATCTGAGTGGCACGTCTGCCACAGTGACAAGAAAGGAAGAAGAAGAGAGATCTGAGTGGCACCTCTGCCACCGTGAAAAGAAAGGAAGAAAAGGGGAGACAAGAGCGGAAGGAAGCATATTCCACGTGGCCGTTGCCACAGTTAAAGAGCGGAAGGAAGCATATTCCACGTGGCCGTTGCCACAGTTAAAGAGCGGAAGGAAGTATATCCACGTGGCCGTTGCCACAGTTAAGAATGGAAGGAAGTAAATCCACGTGGCCGTTGCCACAGTTAAGAGTGAAGAAGAAGTCAGTGCAAAGTAGGTCCCCACAGTGAGTCCAAGGCCGAAACTGGTACGTAACCATCATTCCACGGCGAACTACAAGAACTCCAACCGCACCCGTTACCACGGAAGCCAACAACAGAAAGACTGTGAGGACAAAGGGGCTACCCAGTCGTCTACAGACGGTTTCCATCGAGCACCACCAACCGGTGCCAAAGCGGACTAAGGTTCCCCGAAACAGATTGAACTCCATCTGCCAATTCCAAGCAGCGGCGGACAGAAGAGTATGGCGGAACTGAACACCGCACTGCATCCTGAGACATGCTAATTTCCCCAATTGTGAATTCTGAAGTTGGGTCTTTTCAATGATAAAAAAGGGGAGTGATGTAGTGTCTTAGCGTGGACACGTTCTAGTGTTCCGGTGTGATGTAACATACTCTACACCCACCCACCACAGACGTCATGGTGTCACATGACGCTGCCAATAAAAGAGGCCGAGTGACGTGCTCGGGACCTTTCCCACTACCCATTCCTGGTGTCTGTGTCCATCATTGCTGCGCCTAACATGCGGGCCCAGGGCCCTCCACCATCATCATTACAATTTCCGACCTCCGTTAAAACCAAGTATCTTATCTTCAGCAAATGGCTCATTAAGTGATATCTTTTAGAATTCCACTAGGTGGCGCCCCATGCACAGAAGCACATAGTTTATATTATTTGGGTTAAAGAGCCAAAAAACACTGCGCTTTCAGTCTTCCCCTCTCGTAAAATGTCCTAATATTTATTTTAGCTTAACAAGGAGCCACTAAAGTTCTGCCATTTTAATACTACTAATAAAAAAATAATCATAATGATGATGATGATAATAATTGTAATAAAAATGAAAGGAGAAGGAAATAATATTGATAGGAGGTTTGTATAAAGAGCGCTTCAGACACCTCACTGTAAAGCCCCTACTTATTTCTTTTTGTCAGAGTTTTAGCGTGCACTACGTGTAGCATTTTGGTTACTTCTGAGGACAGAAGGGGATAGAAATAACGTACATGGTCTGAGGCAAAAGCAGTGTAGGGGGCAGCCGTGTTCAGTTCATGTAGGGCGGGGCAGGCGGCTGCAGCTGATACTCTGCGATGCGGCCCCTGAGAGTAGAGAAGCCTCAGTTAGAAAGTCTGAAGTTCGGTTTACGGGAGGAGTTGGGTCTTAGGGACCTCAGACAGAGGCCAGGGCCACTCCACAGTCTTGGACCTTGTACTCCCAGTCCCAGGCATCCGCCTTCTTGTTTCTTACGCTTGAATGGTTTGCTAGATCACGCTTTCAGAAGATGGCCCAAGGTTTCTTGTTGGGGTGTAGCTTGAACTATATTTATCGATATTTTGGGCTTTTATTCCCTAAAACAGGGGTCTTCAACACGTCGATGTCGAGCTCCCAGTAGCTCTCATGCTGCTTCTGAGTAGCTCACACATGATAATTGTCAGCTGTTTTCACAATATCCAGCTGCCCGAGTACTGACGCAGCACTTTAAACACACTGCAATGCTTTCCGTGGGGCCTAGGAGCAGTCTGGCAATGCACCAAAATATAACGCACTCTCTTCTGAAAAGTATTTTTTGTTTCTTTTCTTCCACTTTCTTTCTGTCACTACTTGTTTCCTTTTCTCCCTATTTATTATTCGCCTTTTCTTTTTTTAATCTTTCTCTGTTTTCTCAGGTCTTTATTTTTTCTGCTTCCTTCGCTCTCTTTTCTCCTTTGTCTTTTTCTCACAGCTTCTCACCTTCGTTCTTTCTTCTTTCATTTTTAATTTCTTTCTCAAATTCTCTTATTTGGCTAATTTCTTTATTCTTCCTTTCTTTTGCAATTTCATGCTATCTTCCTTTCACTCTTGTTTCCTTTTCTGTTTTTTCACTCACCTTCTATCCTTTTTCACTCCTTTCTGTTTCTTTGTACTTTCTTTTTTCCCCTCTTTACTTCCCACTTCTTTCGCTCACTTCCCTGCTTTCCTGTTTTTCTCTTTCTTTCACTCTTTATGCTTTATCTTTCCTGCTTTTTGGTTCTTTATTTCTTATCTTCTTTCTTTCTTCCTCTTTTTTAATTATTTATTTCTTACTTTCTTCTTCCTCTCTTTCCTTCTCGGCTTGTACGATATTGTCTCTCCTTTTCCCTTTACTTCTCTTATTTTTTTTATTCTGACTTGCTTTTTCCTTTGTTCTCATTTCTTTCTACGCCATTCATTATCTACTTTCACTTCTTCTGGTTATTTTTATTGCTCCTTTTTTCCTTTCTTTCTATTAAATTATTCATTGCTTTCTTTCTTTCCGTTCTCCCTTTGTTAAAGAGTGCCTGGCGTCCTAAAGCAATCTCTCGATGGATTAATTTGTGAGTCATTATTGTCTTACTGCTGTACAGTGCAGTGGTCACTGCAGAGATGTGTTTCCTTGTAGATCCTATGAGGTCTGATTTGGCCTCGCAAATTGTATTATTGGTATGGACCTTCATGTCCTAACTCTCACAACGAGAACAGTGTCATCCTATCTATTGCATGTCAATGGGAACATGACTCAAGTATACTCTCACCTCTCAGTGTGATTCATAAACAATAGACAAAAGAGGTCGGGGGGGCACTAGTTAACATTTGCTGTAAAGCTTATGGTGTATTAATGCTATATGTTCCCTGGAGCTGGACTTGGATACTATAGGGGGAATGTTTAACTTACTTGAACTTTATGTACCTTATCGGAAACACTTATGTTAGGAGGTAGCTCAGGGTGCTTTTTATTGACCAGACGTTGATCTCACCACACAAAAGTTTGGAAACCCCTGATTTAGAAGTACTAAAAACAGTAACTAAGAATAAAACGTAACATAATAAAACTCCAACGCCAATTTATAAAAAAAGGTTGTATTTTTATTTTTCAACAGACATCTGAACAATAAAAATCTACTGGAGGGATCCGGGAGATATGAATTTTAGAATAACAATAACTCACATTTTTTTTCATTTAGGGAAATAAATTATTGTATTGGACTGCAGTAGAAGCTTAGGGTAAGCCACAACAAGCCAGATGAAAACAGGTTTTGGGTGATCATGCAAAAAGTGGAAATTTCTTTACATTTCTCACTTCTGTCCCTTTTCCCGGGTCCACTTATATGCAATGCCAGCCAATTCCATGAATGTGGAAAAATAGTGTGGGCTAGACAACCCGCAAATCCGATCTAGGAAGTAGTGAGCTAACTTGCCTCACTCACTCTATACCTTTCAGAATATGGTTTAAAGTGGGGGTATTGTATCATCAGGGTTCGCTCTTGCACAGAAAACATCTATGAAACACAGGGTATGCAAATTGCATCCATCAGCAAGTCAAGCACAGAATACAGTTCGGTACAGTGTGAGCAACAGCTGTGTAATTTTCCCTCCAAACTAATGACAGGTTTTAAGCAAGCAGAGCAGAGAAGATGTGCACTTCATTTATATCCAGTCTTTTCAATGAATTGCATGTGTGCTACTTGCTGGAAGAAGATTATGGAATACAGGAAGGTCAAGAAATGATGTCTGCAGAAATAGTGTTGGATCTCTACTGACAATTTGCCAGGGATTATAAGCATTGCGTCCACGACTCTATTCACATTTTTAAGTCAGGCAGCATGTTGTTGGACTCTATGGCAAACACTACGGGGCCCCCTGACAACAAAGATAAACCCTATCGGGAAAAAGCTATATTTAGAAAAACGAGATTGCACCGGGCTCAGTGCTATTGATATTAACCAATTGTGCGCCAACCATATACATATGCTAGCTTAATAGGCACTGTATCTGTCCATTCACAAAAATATATTTTATTTTTATTGATTTAATTTTTCACATATAAAAAAATATACAAAGTATATAATAGTCACCTTTCTAATGTGTACATAAATTGTCAGACTAATCAATTCTTTACAAAAAATTCATGCCATATTTGAAATAAGCATATTCATAAATACAAAATATTTTAAACATATACATAGAAAAGGAGACAAAGAGACACTGGTATTGATATGCAGAATACCACCAACGCGTTTCGGCAAATGCCTTCTTCAGGATTGTTCTCTTTACCAGTGAGTACTGTATATAGTGATCCAAACTTGTTACATAGATGCTTTTTTCCCATATATCGGGAACGGAAAGAGCTCTTCTTTGATGATTCTGCGTTAGATTGATCCTCCGTCTGAGGGAAATTCTAACTAGGGATGTTAATCCAAACAGTAGTTGCTGCTGGTATAGTCTCTGTAGATCAGCCACTGTATTTGTCAATAGAAACAACAAGGGCATGTACGTCTCTATAGGCCAATACTTGATGTGTGATGTACTACGCGCCCAAGGAAGCTGCTTCCACTCTGTAGTCCCTCTCTAGGTAAATTATTCAGTACTGGATATGAGGCCGCATTTCATGACCACAGTTTGGTCGTTAACGATTAATATCCTCTTGCTCTATTTCCAATCTTTAGGTACTCTCTAGGGGCGTCTGTCAATAATACTTGAGAGGCCGGGTCTAGAGTCCAAGGTTTAGTCGTTTCAGGTTCCGCTCAATCACGAAAGAGTCTCAGGCGTATACTCCGTCTGATATGGCGTCTTTGTTGTTGGACGCCACACTCAGAGTGTGGTTAGGTGTCCTTGCGTCCCAGAGCACCTTCGCGTCTCTGCTCTTGCGGCCACCTCGCGGGGTATTCCATGTGTAGGGTCAGGCAGCAAAGGACTGAGGAGTGCAGTACTGGGCAAAGGAGGCTTCATCTTCAGGTGCCAAATGATGGCCAAACCACGTCCAGAAAGGGTCATCGACAACCATTTTAAATGGCGATCTGTCTAGACAATTCTATCAGAGATTCCTAATCCAAGATGGAGCAGAGTATTTTCCTGTGGTGTCAGTACCTGTTTGAATCAAATATAGGAAGGCATTTGCTAGTGATGAATTCTTCGCAATGTATTTGTTCCAATATTTGTCATCGCATTTTGAGTCCCGTTGCTAATAGCATGTCCCTGATTTTAGCTTTATAAAGTTGCAGCTTGTACTAGATCTGCTGCTAGATTTCTGGACTCTTTCCTCTTCCCTGATGTCAGGAGGAGTTTGGTACCTTGTAATCACCTTCTCTATTGATCTTAATCTTCAATCAAGAACAGAAACATTTCAAATACATTTTTTGATCCTTTAGTGTTTTTGCCTGCTAAATGGAAACCTTTTAAGGACCCGCTTGAGACTTTTCACGTGTACTTTTAAGTGCACGGTGGCTCGGTTGCTACTGGGAGAAGTTACTGTTTCCTCAGCAATACAATAGGAGGCTCAACTGACCTTCTCCGCGAATGTTAAGAAATCCCTGTGCTCCTAGCAAGTGAGTCTTCTTCCGAGAGCTATTGTGATGTAATTGGCTAACACTTTAAAGTTGTTAACACACTATAACCACAAATATTTGGACAGTAGTAAACAAGCACATAATATTGATATTCACCTTCAGTGAGTGATCTATAAGTCGATTTCTAATAATCATTTGCATCAGTAGAGTAAAATACGCTTCCTTGTCCCAGCCCAGTCTAATTGTGTAGAAACTTAGGGGCTGATTTCGAGTCTGGCGGTCTTCATACAGCCAGACCTGTGGTGGCGCATCAGTGGGGGTCCACCGTTTTGCCTATTACACGGTTCACCATCGTATCGGCGGTGGACAGCCGGCTGTGCCAGGGAACAGTTGTTCAATGCTGGTCGTGCAGCTGCTCCCCAACACAATATGTTGAGCGGGGACAGACACAGTCCCGCTCAGTATATTATGAGTTGCTGCACCGCCAGCCATTTCATGGAGGAGCCCCGCTTAGCAAAGGATGGCAGTGCAGGAACAAAGGGGTCATACAAGACTCCGACATTCCCCCTGTCCAGGGGAATACATTTAGCTGGGGCACAACATGTGCCCAATTGTCTTTATACCCATAATATTCCAGCACGGCATGGACATCCACATCCATAGCGTTCTAAGACTTTTTTGCCATTCCCATTGTGGAGTCTCTTTTCCAGGCACGCCATGGGAAGGGCAAAGGACCGCCCGCCGTACTACGAATTGGACTCTTTCAACTCATAATACGGCAGGGGGTCCTTGCACAGGTTTGGTGCAGCTGTGCCGGCAGAGAGCCGGTGCAACTGCATCAAACTCATAATCAGCCCCTAAGTCCCACACCTCATTCAAAGAGATCCAAGTGTTCCCAGTCACCAACACCTTTTTTCACCATTAGTCTTACACCTCATCCTTCTTCTAGATCTTCAGCTGTATCAATGTTTTACACCATCTATATTACAGGAGTAGCATTTCTTTGGAAGCAGCTTAGAAACAAGATTAGATTCTAAGTTTGTCTTAGGAAAACATAATTGTGAACCGAACTTTCCTATGACATAGTGAAGCCTAAATAATGTGTTGACATTTGATGGCTAACTGTTGAGACAGTTTTAGAGCTATGAGGTTAAAGCCACTGTATCAGTGCGGAAATTCACAAAGGTCGAGTTAACTTCTTTCCATAAGAAAATAATACCACAAGGCACAAGGGTTCAGTGGAAGCCTGCTAGCAATATTGGTGGTTGCTGGTGGGTGCGACACTTATTTTTCTTCATTGGGCATTTACCGAGAACAAGAGAGGGAAAACACAAAGGGGGACGAAAAAAGAGGAAGATGGAAAAACCCTCACAAATGGAGAAAGCAGGAAACTTCAAGAGTGAAATAAAGGGGAAGGGAGTGTCAAGCAGTAAATTAAAGAGGCATAAGGTATATTCATGTCTACGAAGCGTTGGTATTCCGTGCGCCAACTTTTAATAGCGCCGACCACAGGATTCCCAGAAGATCTTTGAGTAATGGCACAAATTATTTTACAAATTAAGCACATCAGAATAGGCCCAACCCCACCAAATGCATGATTGTACATAAACGTTATGATAGAACAAGCGCTAGGTGGTACAGTGAAGAAGTAAACAGTGGGAGAACATGAAGCGCATTGGCAAACCTATCATTTATTGTTAGAAATGGGATTTTTAGCCGGCTAGGGCATGTGCCAAAGTCGGGCAGAAACCACTACTCTAGTCAGAATAAGGGAGTTACACTCCTAAAATACCTCCTGCTCACCCCCTTGGTAGCTTGGCACGAGCAGTCCGGATTATCTTAGAGGCAGTGTGTAAAGCATTTGCACATAACCAACAGTAATAAAGTGTAAGCACTACAAAAGGACACCACAACAGTTTAGAAAAATATCCAATATTTTTATATACTTAAGACAAGACCAAAAACGATAAAAATCCACAATATAGTCCTTAAAAATCCACAGTTATCAAAATACGCTTTAAAAACAGTTCCTTGATGTCGATAGCTCCGTCCGGGGCTATCACGGCATAGTGAGCAAACAAATCCAAACAGTTCTGGCTGACCGCGGCGTCGCGGGCCAGCTACGGTGTCGGGAAGACCCACAAACAGTACCTTTTAGAAATGCAGGGCGTTGATGACCTCTAGTTGAGCTTCCGAAAACACGGCGTCTGCAGGTGCCGGTTTCGGTGGTCGGTGCAGGGGTCGTCGGGCCCTTGAAGTCACAAGCGTCGATCTCCTCTCTGATGGAGTTAGGAGCGCTGGTGTCGGCGGTGGCGTGTGCTTCAGTGCGAAGTGCAGCGGTGCGGCGTGCAGTGCCCTCAGGTCGCGATGCGAGCAGCGGCTCGGTGGCGGCGTCAGATGGTGTCGTCGGGGAGACCAGGGTCACGGTGCCAGATGAAGGCGGTGCTTGTCACAGTGCTGGCAGGTCACGGTGCAAGCAGCGGCAGAGTCGTTGCTGAAGTGCTGTCGTCGGCTGCAAACTGGAGTCGATTGTGCCGGCGTCGGTAGGCCAAGGCTGCGGTGTGGGATGAGAGCGGTGCGTCGTGTAACTTTCCGAGCGGTGCCCTCGAACCACGGTGCAAACAGCGGCATCAATTATGGCATGGAGCGGCGTAGTCGGGGTGGCCAAGGCGTCGTCGTGAAGCGAGGCAGTGCGGAGAGCGGTGCCCACAGATCGCAGTGCGAGCAGCGGCTCGGTGGCAGCCTCAGCAGGCGGCGTCGGAGAGACCAGGATCGTGTTGTGGCGGTGCCCTCTGTGGTGCAAAGGCATCGTCGTGAAGCGAGGCTGTACGAAGTGTGGTGCCCACAGGTTGCGGTGCGAGCAGCGGTTCAGTGGCGGCATCGGCAGGCATCGGCGGTGAGACCAGGGTCGTGGTACAGCATTGCGACATTGCGCTCAGCGGTGCCTTCAGGACACGGAGTCGGCAGCTGCGTCATAGACGTTGTTGAGTTGCTTTTCTTCTGTTGCAGCATAAAACACACAGTCCCCAGTGCTGAGCGCAGAAGAGCTTGAAGTCTTTGCTGTTTCTGAGACTTCTTGAACAGGGGGCAAGCTCTACCTCAAGCACTTGGAGAAACTCACAAAAGTAGATTGCAGAAAGTTCAGTTCATTCCTTTCACTACCCAAGACAGAAGTAGCCACTGCAGGCCAACGCAGCAAAGCACACACCAAAGTGGTAGTTCCTCCTCACAACTTCTCCAGCTCTTCTTTTTGGCAGTCTTCTTGGTCCAAAAGAGTTCTAAAGTTCAGAGTCTGGGCCCCTGTATTTGTACACAAAAATCCTTTGATCTGGCAGGCAAAGGGTGTCTGTGCCCAGCCAGAACCAGCTCGGCCTTCTCTGGTGTGATTTCCTGGCAGGAGGGGGAGACAGCATTGTCAGAGGCAGGCCAGGCCCTTTGAGGTGCAAGGAAATCTCTTCCCCCTTCCCCTATCGCAACCCAGGTCTATTCAGCACTTTCCCGACCTACCTAGACTATCTGGAACCCCTCTGGCTCCCCAGCCTTCTGTCTTCCAAAACCCAGGCAGGCAATCCACATTCCAGCAGAGGCACACGGGATGACTGAGCAAGAAAATACCTACTTTCTAAAAGTGGTATTTTCAAACCCAGAATGTAAAAATCACCTTCACTAAAAGATTAATCTTTAGATTCTAAGTTCAGGCATACTATACTTCATTTTCCTACAGAATTCCCTGTGCCAGTTACGTTTATAAGATGTTATAAACAAACCTCACATTCTCTCCAATGGGGAACCGGTAGCCTTGCAATAGTGAAAAATAAAATGGGCTGTAATTCACTATCAGGACATGCCACACACACCAGGGCATGTCCTACCTTTCACATACACTGCACCCTGCCCACTGGGGTACCTTGGGCCTACCTTAGGGGTGCCTGACATGTAAGAAAAGGGGAGGTTAGGGACTGGCAAGTGTGTGCAGTGGCCAAGTCAACATGGCAGTTACAAACTGCATGCAGACTCTGCAATGGCAGGTCTGAGGTACCTTTTATGGGCTACTCACATGGGTGGCGCAATCAGTGCTGCAGGCCCATGAGCAGCATTTGATTCACAGGTCCTGGCACACTCATTGCACTTTACTAGGGACTAACAAGTAAATCAAATATCCAATCAAGGAAACACCAATCCATAGCACAATTTACACAGAGAGCATAAGCACTTTAGCACTGATTAGCAGTGGTAAAGTGCCCAGTGTCCTAAAACCAACACAAACAGGTCAGGAAAAGATAGGAGGAAAAAGCAAAAAGTTCCAACATTTATGCTGCAGGTGCAGTGGCACATGGGACCAGGTGCGTCAAGTCCCACTTCATCAGCTGCTTCATTGCCATGTCTCCACTGACTATCATGTTGACTATCTTTCCACACCCAGAGTAAGCAAGAGCCAGCTTCCTTGCTTGCTGTTGGTAACCCTGTTGCGCCCCAGTGAAGATGTACCAGAAAATTGTGATCAAAGGGATGATAGCTCGAGCAAAATGTATAAAGAGAAAATGAAGAACACTGTATAGAAGACCATACATTACTGCACATAGTAGAGGTAGCCCCCCCATTCAAGGACCAGATAAAGGCCCAGTGTTGCTTCCCAGTAAATCAGGCAGGCCCTCAATTCAACAAGGGCTCTTTCACGCTCTGGTTCAAAGAAGGTCCTTGAATGGGACAGCCTTGAAGGTGCTTCCAAATTGTCAGTGACACCCCTAAAAAATGTAGCCCCTGGTAAGAAATGGAGGCACGACGGAAAATTACACATATTCCTATTGTGTGGCCTCTGGCCAACTGATGACAAATTTTACAGGCCATATATCGAAGGGGGTGGGGTGAGAAGTAACGTAGAGGTTTGCTTGCCTTACCAGAGCCTAAGTATAAAAAAACAACAAGTGGGAACCCTTCATATAATCTGTCTACCCTCACTTGAGGGAATCCCCTAAGGCAGTGGTTCTTAACCTGTGGTCCTAGGACCCCGGGGGGTACCCAAAGCCTACTCAGGAGGTCTGCAACTGCTTCAGAAATTAAGTACTATTAACAGATTAATAAAGTGTACATAAGTAAAGAAGCAACATTGAAAACTGAACATTTTAAACTTTTTTTTTGACTGTAAGTAATTTGACATTGGTGGCTAAAAATTAGCTTATGATCCTGAGAATGGCTCGGGGAGCAGTGCAAGTGCTTCAAACGGAATATAGGATGGACAAGGGCTGCTCTTCCGCTAAGGCGGAGGAGCATTGCCCCACTGCTTTAAAGCAGTGCAAACAAAAAATAAACCGATATTAACAAAACTTTATTATCTTTTTATTTTTAGTATTACAGTTGCAATTCAGCCAGCCAGGTTGTTAGGGCAGGTACATCCGTCAAAGGAGGAGTAGGGGTGGCTGCATCTTATGCGCATGATGGTTTGACCGGCTGTCTCGGGCCAGCAAAATAGTCATGCACACTCTGCATGTTCTCCGGAGGCTGTATTATACAGCCTGGGTGGAGAACATGCACAGCCTCCAAGCCCCTGTCTGAGCACCGAACCACGTCACTCGGACCAATCGCAACGTTGCTGTAAGGCAGCTTTGTGATTGGTCAGGGGATTCTCGGAGGCTGTGTTCTTCCTGGCTCCGGCGTTGAAGGAGAGGCGGCAGCTGGCAACGGTGATGGTGATCCCAAGTAAGTTTTATTTCATTTAGTTTTTCTTTCCTAACCCTCACCTTTCCCTGCCCCCCCCCCCCACTACCGTTCCCTAAAAGCCACCACTGAAGATGGATGGTAAGTTGGCTTTAGAAAAAGCTCCAACCTTCCCATTAAAATAAAAATATAGATTTATTTGTGAATTAAATAAATGATTTAATCATTTGTGTGTTTATTTGATGAATGCTTGATTCTGTATTTCTGTGTATTGCTTTACCATTCAAATCATCAGAAATGCTTAGGATTGGGGTTAGTCTGCTTCTAAACTGTTCATGCTCTTTGAAATGCAAAGCTTTCAAAGTTAAAAAAAAGAACAATAAGCTAGTGTCAGCACAGAACACTCCCTCGCGCACCTGTTCCCTAAGGTGGTGGATGGCCAGCCTTCACACTCAACATTTTTTGCTGGACGATATTCTACCTGGGACATTCTGAATCAAGAAATCTTCCCACCTGGAAGGCCGGAAAGATGAAGCTTTATCTTAAATGAAGGTATGAAACTTAGTGCCTGATTTAGATTTTGGTGGATGGAATTCTCAGTTATAAAAGTGACGAGTATTCCCTCTGCTGTATTGCAAGTGCCATTGAATATAATGCACTTGTAATATGATGGACAGGATATTCATCATGTTTGTGATGGAGTACCCCATCCACCATACTTTAAATCAAGCCCTTAATCAGTTTTGTAAACTGTGGAGATGCCTAATTATGGCCAACTTCGCAAGTGAAGTTTAATTTAATTCACCACCAATTTAAAATAAATTTATAGAAAGCTTGGATCATATCCTTTAAGGACATTTTGGGTAATTGAAATTTGTGGAGTACAGTACGTTTTAAATATTTTAGGGCTGCAACTATGGTGAAAACTCAATGGAATTTAAGTGTCATTTTACAGAGGATGATGGTAAGGTTCCATACCGAACTTCATTATAAGGATGCAACAAAATGTGGATAGTTCAATAACATTTGGTCAGAAGCACTTGTCAAAACTGCATGGATTTTAAGCAAGCGCTGACATTTGCATACACTCCTCATAGTTACAGGCAGGTTGTGTGAAAGGTGTTGTACAAAAGGAGAACTTTGTCAGACATCGACCAGCAAGGTAGGCAGGTATTGTAAATGATAGGTTATTGTGTGAGCCTGGGATGGTTCAAATCACCTCCATAATAGAACTTGCACTTCTCAGCAAGTATGTTGAAATTTCCAGCAATAACACCCATCAATGTAGACATAGTTAATATGTTATAAAAGGGAAGGCATCACCAAGTGGTAAAAAATAAGAGGGTGCCTTTGTTAAGCGATTTGTAAAAATCAAAGTGAATCAAGGAACAATAGTTAGATCTTAATAAGACTTCAAGGACCATTATGAAAGGTGATTTTTGGATCCTATATTAATATCCTTTTTAGAAACAAAAGTGCAAATGTGTGCATTGAAATCACATTGGGACAGCTATATTAGCTAAAACACAATAAGCTATACATTCCGCTTGAAATCTCCAATCACCTTTTTTCCATGTGTATCTAACTCTCATTTCCTTACTTACTCTCTTCTCCCCTCTTATGCTAATTTTTGTCCCCACTGTCTCTCTCTCACCTTTTTCCTCACTCGTCCGTTCTGTTTGCTGCAGCATTAATGTAATGTAGCCATCATATCCCACCAGCTTGTATAGATACAGGCTACATGCATTAAATAGTTAGGACAAGAAAATGCAAACTTTCTAACACTTTTGAAATTGGTGTGAAGTTAAGGACTGTTTTTATTAAAAAAACAAAACTTAGTGTGCACTCTGTGAGGAGGCGCCACCCTGGCCCCTTTCATACAAACATGTTCGGGTTTCTAGAGCCAATGGTCTAGACACAATGTCACATGGATGAATCATGTACAAGAAACTTGTCTTTGCAACAAAATTGACCTGATTAAAGAAATTTGATTCACAAAGTCAATTGTGCGCTGCACTATTTTCTGAGCACTTACTCTTTTGAACGCTTTGTCTATTTAGTTTAACTATGTTTATTGACGTAGAATGATGTTAAAACCCTGATTGGGGACACAATAGTGCACATTGGGTCTAGACCACATACTTCTAGAAATCTGAACAACTTTCTAAAAGTGGCATTTTAGGAATTGTGACTTAAAATCTGGCTTTACCATTAAAGAAGTTTTTAAATTACAATTCTTTAGACACCAAATGTGATATTCCTACCTGCTTCCAGTTAAAAGTTATCACTTATTAAATGTCTTCTTGACTGATTCTAATCTGGTTTCTGCCTTGGGCATAGCACAGATTTGACCCTTACACAAATAGTGGATGATGCGCTAAAAATGTTGGATCAAAAAGAATCATGCATACTAATCCTCCACCTATTTTCTGCATTTGATACGGTAAAGCATGACTACCTGCTAAACCTATTGGAACTCAGGATAGGATTCTCAAGATCCATCCTAAACTGGTTCACCTTTTTTCTCCAAAACAGAACTCCAAAAGTCAAGGTAAATCAGCCCTGCCTAATACAGCTACTGTCACATTAGGGGCCCCACTGGGTTCCTCCCTCTCACCCACTCTCTTGTACTTGTTCATGGAGCCACTAACAGAAATTCTGAGTTCACCCAACATCCAATATCACATGTACACCGATGATATCCAACTTTACCTGAAAGTCTCCTTCCCTGAAGACATCAGATCCCTCAACTTAAATCTACACAATCCCCAAAATTGTCTATAATGCAACCACCTCAAACCTAACACTCTCAAAACTGAATTCCTCCTAATCGCCCCACCCAATCAGTCACCCATCATTCATGAATGGATGCAGCAACTAACAGCCTTTAACTGCCTACCACAAGTTATTGATTCAGCAAGATCACTGGGAATAAGTCTTTACAAGAACCTTAATATGAGAAACAACATTAGTGCTCCCACTAAACGAGCAAATCTCTAAACGAACATCTTAAGAATATTAAAACCCTTCCTTTCCCAAAATGACTTCAAGACTGCCGTCCAAGTCCTAGTGATTCCCAGGTTAAACTATGGAAATGCTACCCTCTGTGGTTTGTCCAGATCCAAAACAGCCACATTAAGGGCCTCCCTTAACTCTGCTGCAAGGGTCATCACTGTATCAAAAAGAATGAATCACATCACCTCCGATTTGAAATCCCTCAATTGGCTCCCCTATGAAGAAAGAATGAAAATTGCATGCATGACCCACAAAGCTCTACACTTTAATACCCCTAGCTACCTCGCTCAGAAGCTTGAAGTTTCGGGAGGCTCCAGATCATCTCAAAGTGCCACACTCCATTGCTGAAACCACAGATATTCTGTAAAAAGAAAACCTGTAACAGAACCCGAGACTATGGAATTCCCTCACTCCTCTATGAAATAAAACTGAATCTTTCAACTACATTTTTCAAGAAAGAAGTTAAACTACTACTTATATATAAATTTGTGACCTAGACCTTAGGAACTCCTCTCTGCAAACATATTATGACTCCTCAACTACACTCATGTTTTTTTATTTCTATTTCTCTGTTTCAACATTGAGGTAACACCGCCCTTATCAGGGGTGTTGCCTGATCCTGTACTATTCTAGATTATGACATTAATATTACTGCTTGCTTTTTATGTTATTGACTTTTCTGATCTATCTGTCTTAACATTGAAGTGTCACAACTGCCATCTAGGGTGTTGCCTCAGCCTGTACTGTTCTAGATTATGACACTATTACTACTACTTGCTTGTTAAAGTATTGCCTTTTCTGATCTATCTGTCTTAACATTGAGGGGTCAATACCATCGTCGGGTGTTGCCTTATCCTGTACTGTTCTTGTTTATAATAAAAATGTTGTAGTTTATGACATTATTGGTCTATAGGGCTCTACTCTCTATCATATATAAAGTTCTCTGATACCCGCAAGGGTCATGTTCGCACTCTATAAAACTATTCAAATAAAATAAATGAACAAATAAGATAACCCAATGTTAGTGTATGAGACAGGTAGACCTTGCTGTAGTGAGAATGGAATTTAAGAGTTTTTCACTACTAGTACATATAAAAGTTAAACGTACATGCCCAACGTTTTTTGTTTTTTTTCTGTCCTCATTTCCACCATGGTATAAGAAAGCCATATAGAACAAGCCATAAATCAGCTGTCTCAGTGTTATAACTGTAAGGGATCAAACGTAGTAGGGGGACCAAGCATCCCTCAGCTGTCTCTAGCTTAGTCTCATTCTTGGCTACCATTGGGGAAGCCTACAGCAGGGCCAGGGCCGGGCTACGACCGGATAACTGCTGTGCTCGTGGTAAAACATAGGCACCATAGTAGTGTAATCATTGGACCCAGGAAAAAAAAAACGGATCTTTATTGTGCCCAAACAAGCATGTGCCAAAAAGCTCTTTTACTTTGATTCCCCGGCCTAGCTAGGTCCATTCGTGCCGTCTATAGACTAGATGCCAGCCAGTCTCCGTGGGAAGGAGGTAGGGGGTCCTTCCACCTCCTGCAAATCTCCCTCCTTGCTAAGAGGACCGTATAAAACACTAGGCTTCTAGCTGCATTCTGTGATCATGTCAGGATCCCAAAAATCACTAAAGGTAGATCAATGATAACTGGGAAGCCCAACGATGCTGTAAGAGTATTACCAATAGCTTCCCAAAATGTAGCAACCCGAGGGCATTAAAAAAACATGTGAATGTCTGATGCTGCCTGCAGCCCACACCTTGCACATGCCACTGGATTACCTATGGCAAATTTAGATAGTCTTTGGGGAGAGTAATACGCCCTATGGAGGGTATAGAGGTGGTTCCTGCGAAGCCATGAAGGCTTTACTATACTCTTTAAGAGCTCACATGAGGTGGACCAAAGTTCTTGCACGTCCTGGTCAGTTGGTAAGGCACCCCACAGCTGGACTGGTAACTTAAATTCCCCATCCGATTCCTCAAGTAGAAGTTTATACCATTGTGAGATCTCGCTTTTAGTCGGACCAATGCTCACTAAGTTGGTTATTAATTGGCTATACCCTCCAAGCCTGTTTCTTTTTGAAGGTGAAATTTTGTAAGCCTGCGTCCACCTACTCATTTGTAGGTATTTAAACCTCGAAATAGTTGGACCTATCCTATTCTGGAGGTGCTCCCACGAAAGCAAATCCCCTTCGTAGAAGAGGTCTCCCCATACTTTAAGGCCCGCCTCTTTTAAAGGCATGGCTAGGATGTCTTCTAGCCAGGCTGGGCTTTCAGGTAACCCCCAAAGCGGTGTTTTATCGCAAAAATACCCCTGTTTGATTGAATTTGTTACCTCGCACCACATTTTTGCCAGTCCATATAGGACCTTCAGTTTGATCTTTTAAAAAAAATTTGGATTGCCAAATTTAAATAGATAACCCGACTGGCTGAGACTTTCCCCATCCAACATGGCTGAAAACATTAAGCCTACCCCATGGTCAGTAGGCCTTTTTAGTAGCATTCGTGTATGAGACAGCTGAAACGCCCAAGCATATAGTTTTAAGTCTGGGGCTGCTAAGCCCCCCTTCTCTCATCGCCTTCTAAGCTTCTTCCAAACTATTCTCTGTAATTGTTTGTTCCAAATAAAAGAAGTGATATCTGACTGTAATTTAGATATATAAGTCTGATCAAAATAAAGGGGAATGGTATTGAAAAGAAATGAGATTTTGGGCAAAATGGACATTTTAATCAAGTTTACTCTCCCAATCAAGGACAATTGCAGGTGGAACCATGACTGCATTAACTTCCTACATTCTTTAGCAACTGCTGTGAGGTTTACAATAGCAAGTTTATTGAGAACCTTTATTATGTTTAGGCCCAAATAATGCATTGATTCGCCCGCCTGTACTTCCAATGCACTCACATCATCGTTCCAAACCAACATCTCTGTCTTTGATGTATTAATCTGGTACCCTGATATCCGACCAAACCCCCGAGCAATTTTGAATATTACAGTGAGAGCCGTAGTTACGTCTGATGTGAGGATAAGCAGGTCATCGGCATATAGAGCTACCTTCCTCTCCCACCCTCAGTGACAAAAAGATCTGATGGCAATCTCTCTCCTCAGTTGTTGCACGAGAGGCTTGATATACAAGTCAAACAGTAGGGGGGAGAGCGGGCAACCCTGCCGTGTCCCTCTGGTTATAGAACAAGGGTCTGATAGCTCCCCATTGATCAGTAGACTCGCCAGTGGGCTACCATACAGCAGACCAACTGCACGACGGAATCCCTCACCCACGCCGAACTTGGCCAAGGCCCCCGACAGGTAAACCCAATTAACCCTGTCGAAGGCCTTAGTTGCGTCCAGCGTGAGAGCGGTCAAGGGCAAGTTCTGTGACACCGCTATATCAATTGCCCCTATTAAGTCATACGTCAACTCGTATAACTGTCGCCCCTTTACAAACCCTTTTTGATCCGCATGAAGGACTGACGGGGCTACCAGGGCCAACCTAGAGGTCAATACTGTGGTAAAAATCTTATAGTCCACGTTTAAAATTGATATTGGCCTGTATGATTCACAGGCATCCTTAGGTTTCCCAGGTTTCAAAATGAGCGTAATTGATGCATTGTCCCATGATGAAGGAGGGGTATGACCTTCAAGGAGAATCTGATTAAAAAGCTTAGTGAGAAAGGGGGCTATCTCAGCCTCTAAGATTCTATAGATTTCTGCAGGTAGCCCATCGGGCCCTGCAGCCTTTCCCTTCTTGGTTATTTTTATGGCGGCCCTACCTCTCCTTCAGTGATGGTACTGTCCAAGAATTGGGACTGTTCATGCGTAAGACAGGGTAGATCAATGTGCCTTAGCCAATCCTCGACCTCCTCTGGCCGAGTTCCAATGTCCTCATTGTAGATAGATTCAAAGAATTCCCTGAAGGCCTTCCTGATTTCAACATCTGATGAGAAAGAGTTATTACCCACGTTAATGATGGCTATGTTGTTCCGGACCTGGTCTATTTTGGTCTTCCAGGCAAGTAGTTTGCCTGCACCCTCGCTATACTCAAAATGGGCCAGCTTGCTTGCCTCCCATCTCTGCTGCAATCTGAGATTCAATACTGAACCTAAACTGGCTTTCAGAGTCGCCATTTCCTTTCCTTGACTATCTATGATGGACTCATCCGCCCCAGTACTGGTATCAATGAGTCTTTGGAGATTGATTATCCTTTTTTTCAGTGGTAGAGATTTGCTCCTTATACTGCTTCCTTTTATATGATACTTTCCCTGTTATGAGCCCCCTCAAGAACGCTTTAAACGAATCCCAGATGATCCTCGTAGTTGCTGAGTCGTTGTTAATCAAGAAAAAGTTGTGCGTCTCTAAATTGAGCTATGCCATGTCATCAGGAGAAGAAAGAAGTGATCGATCAAAGGACCATCTAGAGAGCGATCTCTCCGTTCCTTGAGCTAGTTCCATTACTACTGCAGAATGATCGGAAAGATGTATTGGTAGATATTCAATGGATCTAACATGCTCAGCCAGCCTCAGACTAATTAAGATAAAATCAATCCTTGACTGGTGCTTGTATTTGTAGTTCCGGAAAGACACCCCTTGCTGACGACTGGACCTTTCTCTCCATATGTCCAGGTAGCCATATAGTTTCATTGCGGAATGTAACACTGACCTAGATTTAGATGAGACTAAGGATCGACTATTAGGAGATTTGTCCAACACAGGGTCCAGTACAATATTAAAATCGCCCGCAATGATGGTTGGCTCTGGAAAGGAAAGCAGATGAGAGAACATAGCCTCCAATGTAGATGGGTCATCCTGATTAGGACCGTAATAGCCCAGGACTGTAATTTGAGAACCTGCTATTACCACAGATGCGATGGCCCATCTGCCACCTGGGTCCACCAGTTGAGATATCAGCCTGGCTTTAGCCCCTTTTTTGAAGATTATAGAAACACCTCTAGTGTTAGTAGTCTGGGTAGTTGAGACTGCGAAGTCTATCCACCTATTTCTCTTAATCAAGTCAAGCATTTCTAAATGCGTTAAGTGAGTCTCCTGGAGTATAATGACCTGCGCCTCCGTATCCCGCAGGTATTGCATAATTTTGTTTACCCTTGGTTTGATGCGCAGGCCATTAACATTCCAGGAGAAATATTTTATATTAGCTATCTTTGTCATAGAAATCCAAGAAAGAAGAGAAACAAACAGATGAGGCTAATCCAACCCATTGTTGCCCAAATTTCTTTCCAAAAAACTGTGAATTCCCTTCCTTTCTACCATATCTTGGCTTACTGAGGACTTTTTTCCTTTTTTTCCACCCCCCACCAACTATCCTACCTACGTGACCCACCCCACCCACCTCCCAACCCCTGGAAAACCCTTGCGATATCTAACCGGAACGATGTCCAGTTGATAGCCCCCCTCCGCGAACTCCCGCAGAAATACGCCACCCATTACACATGAGAAAAATTAATCAAATGGTAATACAAAATTGTTACATTTTCCCTTTATATCCTAAAGGCTTTAGCAATTGCGGTACTCTAGATGCAAAAGATCTCAGGGGAAAGAGAGGAAGGCGCTTAGCACTAGAGCTTGACGCTGAACCTAAGAGTTAAACCACTCTCTAATCAGCTGTCTAAGCTACCTTTCATACTTTATTTTTGCTTCCCATCTGCATCAGGAGTTCATCGGCTGCCTGTACTGACCTGACGTTAGTCATCTTATTATTATACATAATTTTCATGGCAGCTGGGAACGTTAGTTGGGCTGTGGCCCCCAGCGCTCTGAAGGCTTCCAGGCGCCTCCCAAATTCCCATTGTTTCTCCAAGGTTGTTCTTGAGAGATCCGACCTTATTAAGAAAGTAAACCCCTTCCCAGCCAGAGATTTTTGCTTAAGCGCCAGATTGAGTATATGCTCTTTCAAGACATATGTATGAAAGTTAACTAAGATTTTGCGAGGCTTTGATCTCTGTGGGTTGCTTTTAAAGGGATCCCTGTGAACTCTTTGGATATCCAATGCTCTGATACCCGCAAGGGTCATGTTCGCACTCTATAAAACTATTCAAATAAAATAAATGCACAAATAAGATAACCCAATGTTAGTGTATGAGACAGGTAGACCTTGCTGTAGTGAGAAATGAATTTAAAAGTTTTTCACTACTAGTACATATAAAAGTGAAACGTACATGCCCAACGTTTTAAATGCACTGCACCCTGCCTTATGGGCAGTGTAGGACCTACCTTAGTGGTGACGGTTATACATAAAAAAGTATGGTTTACTCCTAGCAAGAGGTTTATTGTGCAGTTTAAAACTGCACACTCAGGCTGCAATAGCAGGCCTGAGAAATGTGTTGGAAGGTAATTTAAGTGGGTGGTACAATTAGTGCTGCAGGTCCACTATTAATATTTAATTTACAGACCCAGTTACAAGTAGGACCACTTTACTAGGGACTCATCAATAAACAAAATGAGCCAATTGTGTGTAAGCCAATGTTATCATGTATTAGGGAGTTTAGCCCTAGTAGCAGTGGTAAAGTGCACAGAGTCCTAAGCCCAACAAAAACGCGATCAACAAAAAAAGAGGAGCAAAGCAAAATGTTTGGGGGAAGCCCACCATAATTGGGTTTTAACTGTTTTAGTGCACAGGATAACCTGTTGATGTTCACTACACTACCTTCATAGTGCAGTGGACTTCTACGGGTTGTCAACAGTACTCGAAAAGAAAATATTTTCTTTTCCAACATCAAGGCCAGATGTGAGGGATATACTTCCCTCGAGTTCAAAGTTCGATTTTTTTTGTTTTGCTCTATAGTGTAGTACACTGTGCATGCTCATGTCACAGCAAAACAGATATGAAAGCAGATCACACTAATGAAATCTGTGTGGATCTAGAAATGCCCTACCACACAGATCTAGAAAAACATGTAGTATCCCAACTGGTATTATTGGAGGACAATTAGAAAGGAAATGTCATAGACATTATCAGAAAAGAAATAAGGAGACTCTTTAGTTGTTTCAAATGTGCTCATGGCATCATATTTATCCAGAAACAGGGATTGGCAAGTTACAGTTGTAGCAGCAGTGTAAATAAACAGATAGTACAACTCTAATTGTACTTGGTTCAAGTGATGTACAAGGTGGCGACGCAAGTGACAATGTGATCAGCATAAATGGCGCATGCTGACTAGTGCATAAATATATACAGTGAGTAAATGAAACAATATGATTCCAGCTGAATTGTTGAGCTTGGTTCTAATTTGGATTGGCTGTAGTTTGGAAGAACCACATTGTGTGCTGCGACTATGATTGCGCTGCGTGGTAGACGGCGTTTCGATCCTCATTAATCGGGATCTTCATCAGGACTGGGTTGAAGAGCCAACAGTGCTGTACATGGGGGGATAACAAATTATCTGGAATCTGAACATTTCCTGATTGGGATTCCTTCTGAATCACTGGTATGATTAGGTAGTGACAACAACTTATGTATCAGAGAATTCCATGAAAGTTGCTAGCTTGAGAACAACGTGACTCAATTTCCTGCACAGTTGTGTTATCTTTTCACACAGCAAATTCATGTTTGACATAACATATACGAAAGGTTACAAGAGAGTTCAGCTAATGGCCACTGAAGCTGTGACTCCTTCAATATCTGTACCACCTTCAATATCTGCTCCTCACACATAATAATGCTGCATCCCTCATGGGCCAATCACATTCCCTCTATTATTTAACATCTACCTAACTCCCTTACCAAACCTGATTACATCTTTCAACCACACCTGTTATAACTATGCAAATGACCCCCAAATCATTGTAAAAATGGATGACCTTGAAGACCTGTATAACTTAAAACTTGATCACTACCTTCAGGCCATAAACACATAGATTATGAATAACCAGCTAAATCTCAGCTAAATCTCAATAATGCAAAAATAGAGATTGTGACCTGCAGACAATGGCAATAATACCTGCCTTCCTCCATAAGGCCTAAAGAAAATGAAGCCCATCCAACAATATCAAGAAAAGTCAGAAACTTAGGGGTAATCATGAATTCATGTAAGACCTATGCTTCATACCATATTTTGACAGCATCACATAGAGTGCCTTCTACACAATGAAAACACTACTACACATCATCCCATAGCTTGGACAACAACCAAAACTGCAAGCCATCTTCACACTCAATATCCAAGCTTGACTATGTCAGCAGCCTATACCTTGGTGCACAGTCATCATATTCAAAATACAACTCTTCCAAAATGTTGCCACATTATTGCATCTCTGCCTTCATCCAAGTCTTTCAATCACTCCACTGGCTACCTATAGCAGTTTTTAGGTCTCGCGACCTATCGATGCGCGCATGCGCATCGAGCGGAGCGAGAATTCAAGTCGGCAAAATCCTCGTCAAACCAAAGGGCTTTCAGCCGCGGTTTTCTTGCAGTTCACGTGAATCACGTGAGCAAACATGCACGAGCATTCACGGCCAGGGCTTCTCCTCCCCTAGCAGCACTCCTCCCACACCAGCAACTCCCCCCTCCCACACCAGCACCTCCCCTCTCTCTCCCCGCAAACACAGCCTTGCCGTAGCAGCAATCCTCCCACACCAGCACCTCCCCCCTCCCACACCAGCACCTCCCCTCTCTCTCCCCGCAAACACAGCCTTGCCGTAGCAGCACTCCTCCCACACCAGCACCTCCCCTCTCTCTCCCCGCAAACACAGCCTTTCCTTTCATTTCTCCTCCCCCTCCCCAGCCCGTAGCAACACTCCGCCTTTTAAGAGTGGGACTTGATAAATCTTTAGTGCATTTAAAATGCTTTTTTAGACTCTACTTAACAAAAGGTGCACCAGGCAGCATTTCTCCAGCACAAGGCTCGCAAAAGGCTCTCCTCCCTCTCCACATCAAATGCATCAATCACCCTCCCACAGGCTTCCCCAGCGCTGCCCCGCCCACTGCTTCACGGCCAGGCCATCTGTTCCCTGCCAGACCTCTCACACCTCCGTCACAGCATGTCGCCTTCTCTTCTCTCTGCTCTCCCCTCAGGCGCCGTGACATACTTCAGTTGGTGCGCAGCCCCCCTCCCAGCACTGCCTTTTTACTCTCGGCAGCCGTGACTCCCTAAACACTTTTTATTTATATTTAATTAGCAGCAGTAGCATTTCATATAATGTGTTTCCAGCATGAGATATTCGTCGCTTTTTGATCCTCGCGCCTTTTCCCTTTCAGTTTGAAGGCTTGAGGTCTCCTTCACGCTTCACTACTCACAGCGTATTTATTTTACATTAGAGACTCGTGCTGCTCTTCGTGCTGCCCTTCGCGCTCCACTGCACGCAGAATATTTACGTTTGGTTGGCTTAGCTGATGCACACACACGCAACACCACACACACGCAACACCACACACACGCAACACCACTCACCCACGCAACACCACTCACCCACGCAACACCACTCACCCACGCAATGCCACTCACCCAAGCAACGCAACGCAACTCACACACGCAACGCAACTCACTCACGCAACACCACTCATCCACGCAACGCCACTCATCCACGCAACGCCACTCATCCACGCAACGCCACTCATCCACGCAACGCCACTCACACATGCAACGCCACTCACCCACGCAACACCACTCACACATGCAACGCCACTCACCCACGCAACGCCACTCACTCACTCACTCACGCAAAGCCACTCACACCCACGCAGTGCCACTTTGACCCACACAGCACCACTTTCAGACACGCAACGCCACTCACACCCACGCAAGCCCACTATCACCCACGCAATGCCACACTCACCCACGCAACCCCACACTCACCCACGCAACGCCACTCACCCAAGCAACACCACTCACACACGCAACACCACTCATCCACGCAACGCCACTCATCCACGCAACGCCACTCACCCACGCAACGCCACTCACACACGCAACGCCACTCACCCACGCAACGCCACTCACCCACGCAACGCCACTCACCCACGCAACGCCACTCACTCAAAGCAACACCACTCACTCAAAGCAACACCACTCACACACGCAACGCCACTCACCCACGCAACGCCACTCACCCACGCAACGCCACTCACTCAAAGCAACACCACTCACACACGCAACGCAACTCACTCATGCAACGCAACTCACTCACACAACGCCACTCACCCACGCAACGCCACTCACCCACGCAACGCCACTCACCCACGCAACGCCACTCACACACGCAATGCCACTCATCCACGCAACGCCACTCACACATGCAACGCCACTCACACATGCAACGCCACTCACACATGCAACGCCACTCACACATGCAACGCCACTCACCCATGCAACGCCACTCACCCACGCAACGGCACTCACCCACGCAACGCCACTCACCCACGCAACAACACACACATGCAACGCCACTCACCCACGCAACGCCACTCACCCACGCAACGCCACCCACTCAAAGCCACTCACACCCACGCAGTGCCACTTTCACCCACACTGTGCAGTGCACAATAGGTCTTGCAGTAGGAAAGTTGGAGCTATTGGTTTTGTAAATGACAAAGCCCTTTATGTTTTTAAAATGAAAACAAAAATAAAAGGCATTGTTATTTGCAATTGTAATAGCTCCAACTTTCCTACTGCGAGACCTATTGGCAACGCCAGTGCTTGTTTAGATACTTTTCATTGTCCACAGAGCCACCCAAGGAAAAGGACGACTATACATACAAGTTAAATTCAAGCAATACAAACAAAACAGTGCACTATGCTCCAGGCACCACTTATCATCATTCCATTTTACCATAAGAAATCCGTAGGAGGGATTGCTTTCCTAATAAAAGCTGCCAAGCTCTGGAACTCACTACCAGCCAGCATTTGAAGTGTCTAGGAGCATATGCACTTCAGAAGAGAGATGAAAATAGCTATTTGGCTATCTTCAAGACAACTACACGATACCACATCCTAAAAGCACACCCAGAAACACAGATGCATCCTCAAACTAAATCTTCAGTTTACAATCCACAGATTGGAAGCAACCTAAGCAGTAAACTATTTTTGATAGGCAAGTAAACTAGGAGGACAGCCCTATTGTTCGCCAGGATATTATATAGCTATGGTAATTTCATGAATAGCATTTCTGGCCCACAGTAATACTCACACCGTAATACTCAGCAATCAGAACACAACTGTAACTTAGGGCCTAATTACGAGTTAAGCAGTGCATCGGACAGCCAAACTCAAGGTGGTGGTGTGATGGTGGTCGGGGACAGCCGTTTCAGACCACTATAGGACCACTGAAACCACAAGGGATCCTTAATCCCTGGCGGTGGCAGGGCTGTCAGAGGCTCCAATATGCTTGGTGTGCCGCTGTGGCACCACCAAGCATATTTGGAGTTTACTCATTGTCACAGTTTTCATGGTTGTGAGGCCGCCATAAAACCTGTGGTATGAGGAACAAAAGGGGGCCTCACAGGGCACCCTGTAGCCTCAGGGCCATGGTGTGCATGCAGGAGGGTACATGGTGTGCCCCCTTGTCTGCATGCACAGCATTTCCTGCATGGCGTGGACTGCACAGTCCATTCTGTGCAGGAACGGGCTTCGGCACTCCCAATAAAGTGCCTGTTTAATGGGCACTGCTGTGGGAATGCGACAGGACCGCCCGCCAGACCACGAGGTAACTTGTAACCTGGCGGGTGGCCAGCGGTGAGGTTTGGCAGTGTGGGAGCGAGGCAGTTGCATGGCGGCCCGCTCCCACACCTCCAAAATCATAATCAGGCCCTTACTCTTCAGTCCTCTTACATTCACCTAAGACTAATCTGCTACAAGGGTTGTCCATCACCAGTCCTGTACAGGCAGTGAATTAGCCATTACCAAATGAACAGGCATGGAATAACTGAAGACATCTGTCACGCACTGATGGTTAGTTGGAGCACTATAATCTAGTCCACCACTGCAGGTCCCAAATATCTATGCACTATGACTGTTATTTTACATCTCACAATGTCATTCAGATATGGGATGATAGTATCAATAACAATATCCAACTGAGCAGATCTCTCCACTTCCCTCTGCGCTGCCTCCAGCCATGCCATTTGAGGCCCACAACTGTACATAAAAAGTCTTATTGAACAACCCAATGCAGTAACCAGCTAGCCAGACTATAATCATAAGAAACTACATAAAGAACCAGCTGAGCTCAGCTGTTCAAAGCTGCCAGCACACTGGAAAATTACATAATATGAGTCTATCTGTCTCATACCTCAACATTCACTACACTGCTACACGCTGCATCCCATACACCATGACCACATCTTGGTGGTCATCATGCATGACAATGAGACACTGGCTACGACACTGCCTTTTTTCTAGTAGCAGGAGCCTTTGACCCATGATATAAGCCTACAAAATAGAGGACAAATGCACTATACATCACCCTCTAATTACCAAATTCTGATGGGGACATATTTTCTCTACTCATCCTGTATAACCACAGAAACTCAGAACACTCTTACAACTTGATGTACATATAGGTATAAAGTTTAACGTTCAGCAACACAGTGCTAACTTAATTTCTCCATAGTTTCTCCATAGTGTCATTTCCACTGCAAGAAACTCTGTCAGAGGATTTACTATCCCATGCTTTGCCATTTGAGGATTGTGTGCCTGATTTAGAGTTTGGAGAACTGGTTACTCTGCAGAAACATGAGTTTGTGATGAAGTAATCTGTCTACCAAACTCTAAATCAGGCCTTATGTTAGCAGCATCCTCTAAATTAAGCATTAGTCTTCCCTGCATAGGTGCTAGAAGTAGTGTGTGGGGGTGCACCCAGAAATAATCCTGTTGTAGCTCATAATGTGAATTGGTATTTAAGATGCCTTTAAATTTGGTCTTTTTCAAGTTAGTTTGCTGTGGGTTCAAAGACAGAGGTTAAATGTCAGGCTTTGTCTTCTGATATTTGCTGCTTATTCGTTTAACATGAAGATTGGTGTTTACTTTTCATTCACTGACTACAAATTGAGAGGACTTTGTAAAGTAAAATATGTGCCAATTGCTGAGTACAGGGAGAGTGAAAGGACATTTGTAAAATGTTTTTTTTCTCTAACAAAACAAAACAAAATGTAAGTGCCAGTAAACGGAGTAAACATAATACCTTTAAATGGACTATACACATATTAAAAATATATCAGCAGTTGAGAAAGCACAAATGAAACACTCTTTTTTCTAATTCTGACATGTTTTGGAAACAAACATTTTTAATAGGATCAGAGAAAATCTAGACACTTTACTTAATGATGTGCAACTGATAGTTATTCACTGAAACCCAATTTCCACACATTGCCGTTTACTGTCTATACGGTTTTATCAGTAAAACTGCATGTCTGCACAAATGTAGTCACCATTTCAATGAAAAATGTAGGTTCTGTAAATTACAGTGAACTACCAAATTATACTTGTGATGGTGTTTTCCAAAATGCACACAAGCTACTTACCCATACCGCTCTCCTGCTGAATGTGCATGGCTCATCTGCAACAATTGTCTTTGTGTGATGCTTGGATTTTTCACAATTCTTATGACTTGGATTATGTAATATTTATGGCAGAACACCCATTCTAAAAAATGATTCCAGTACCACTGTTTTTCTGGGCCTGTCAACCCAAAAGAGGATGGCATACTGGAGATTCCTACGCCTTGCCAGGTCACAGAATAGTGAAGTCACTGAGGGAAGCTGGAGGGTCCATATGGTCTCTGTTTGTTGATATTTCCCCTATATACTCACTCAGTTGCCATCCTCCATGTACCGACAAAAAGGTCAAAACTTGCAACACGGGTTAGGCTCTGGCGCCTGCTCTGATGAGGGGCAGGTGAGTGGAAATGGAATGGGATTTAATGATGAATGGGTGAAATGTGAACAAAGAACTGGAAGGAAAGTAGACTGGGTTTAGGAAGTGGAAGAGAAACATATGTAAGGGGGGGAAGACATAAAGATGGACCAAAAAAAAGAGGGACAGGAATAGAATAACAATGAGCAATGAAGAGAAAAAGAAACCCAAATGAACAACTAATGAGAGGGGAGGACAAAGAGACATCCTGAGATTAAAGAGAAGAGAGTAAAAAGAGGAAACCTGCTTCAGTTGAACTCATGTGAGCAACTGAGTGGATATTTCAAAATTGCACCTTGTTACTACTGCTGGTAGTGATGAAGGTATCTGTATTGAGCACTGAGGCTCTCTTAGACATGGTATGAGTCTTACAGTTTTGAGAACAATGCAACTCCTAGTTAGGGCCCAACAGAGGAATGGGTTGTCCAGGGCCATCACTGACATTACTATTTTAGGTGCATCAGTACTCAACAGAATTTTTCTGCGGATGTAAAACACATGCAGAGGACTGCCTGTGTTACCCTTGCACATGTAGCACTGTGCTATACTCTGCCTGGGGACAGATCCAAAATGACCGCCAATCTAATTTTAACAACTGTGTTGTGGTTTACACTTGTGATAGGATGGTTTGCATGAAAAAGATTCTTACATGTGTCATCATGGAATATAATGACCAGGCAGAGAATGCAGAGGAGTCAGTTGTGAGGTCTGGCCAACTGAAATGTCCTTTGGTTGTGATCCTTGTACCAATATATTCCTGTTCACTACTGTTGGTGTTCAACTTGCTCTAGAGGACCTAAAGACATAACATGTTGCAATAAGGACATCTGTGAAAGGGACAGATACATTTCCCACCACCAGTCCCTGACATTTTTTACCTTACAGCACCATCCTTTTGACATCATCAATAAATACAATATACTGATATTCGAGAGGAAGGAAACTGTGTAACTATTACTATACAATTATTGCTATACAACAGCAATTTCAAGCTTTTTGTATACCTTCTACAGATGGTGCACAAGCTCAAAACACAGGGAGAATGCAGAGAGAACTTGGGAGAATTCACTGCTTTGTGAGCTCAAGGGCATTGGGAAAAGAGTGAGGGAATTTGGAAGCATTTACTGTCTGGCCGACATAGACACAAAGTGTGTGCATAATCACGTTAATTATTTTCTTCATCAGTTTAATATCTGGGTTTACTCAGATCTGTACCTCTTCCGTATATTACACTGCAACAATGATATTAACCACTATTTGCGTAACTATTGTCTGACAAAGTGCCAGCAGCACAGCTTGCTCTGTTTGCAGAAATCCATCTACCCATATGATTAAGCAGCAGAACCCCGTCTCTCATTTCCTTTCGGCTTGCCACTTGCTCCATAATCTTACTGCTAACACATTCTTCCAACAGTTGCCTGTCTGGAGTATTCTATCAAATCTTTGGAACTGCCCATCCTCTATATAGAACATGCAACGTACTTTCATGGAAATTTGACCAAAACGAGAGGTTATTTGCTTGTTGAATGCTATTATGTGTGGACTTTAAGTGCTGGGTAAATTATCTTAGTGGTGGAGGTTTGCACAATTGGCAGTTTTGGAAACTGTCTGACCACAGGATTAGGCATCTAAACATTAGTGCTCAATTTCCTCACGTCCGACTTGCTAATCACATTGTTAACATTTTCCTTCAATAGTTCTGTGTCTAGAAGAGATTACTGTCAGATTTCCATGCACCAACTTTCATGGAAATTCGACAAAAATGTGTGAGTATTTGCCTAACTGGTGTCTGACATTGTGTGTGTAGATTATAATTCTCAAAATAAGAGAGAGGGACCCACCATCCAAAGGGAGGGGTACCACGAAAGACCAAAGTCACAAAAAAAGGGGGGCCCCTTTGGATTGATACACACTTCTCACACCAGTCATACGCAATTCATACACAAACCGCCTTTCACCAGTAGGATGTCACTAGACACAGGGGATGTAATCAAAAAGATAAATCTAGAAGAATACAAATCTAAAAAAATACAAATGTATTCATTAAAAGAGCACTATACATATCATGATACATTAAAATTACTGACGTGGACTAAATCATAACAATCAGACCATGTAGTCTGTAACACAGTATAATCTTTGTTTTTAAAAAACACATTTGTGTACAAAACTCATTTATAACCATAAATACTTGGGAACATCAGAAGGAAAAACTAATTTCTATGTCCAAAAGAAAACCGGCAAATCATACATGCATCAATTGTAACAGCTGTAAGTGATTTGTAAAAAATGCTGATATTGATGCTCTTTTGAAGAAAACTGTGTAAAATCTGGGGTGACAATTGTTTCAAATTTCAGCATGTTTTACAAATCATTTACAGCTGTTACAATTGATGCATGTATGATTTGCCGGTTTTCTTTTGGAAATAGGATTTAGTTTTTCCTTCTGATGTTCCCGAGTATTTATGGTTATAAATGAGTTTTGTACATAAATGTGTTTTTTAAAGAAAAAGATTATACTGTGTTACAGACTCAGAAAACATTCCATAGAAACCCCCCCCCCCCCCAAATCCCTAATGCTCCTTCCAAAGAGGTAACCTTGGTGAACTACATCTTCTTTAATATGATGGTTTGTGATACAGACCTGAGTAAACGCGTCCCGTTGTCCTATCAACGTCTGACTGCTCCCACTTGCTTCTACGCCTAGGGGAGCATGCGCATCTCAACTACAGTTTTAAAGAATCACACATTACTCATTTTGCTATGTATGTACATGGCTCCCTTTGACTTCAGTTTTTTCACTCTCATGTATTACTTCATTCAACTTAGATGTCAACACATCTGTTCTTGAGAATATATCATGAATAGCTCATGGTACTGGAAAAAACGAACTAAGTGGTACTAAAACTGCACATTCTCTTAACCTTGAGAAAAAGTCTTAGAAGTATTGGAAAGAAAACCTAGGTAAGCACATACATCCACAGATAACCCCACCCCTGCTCGATTTCAGCTGAACCTGAACTCAACTGATTATGGAATGCTACTGTCATATGAATCTTCTGAGTCAGGCTGTAATATCAAATTAGAGGTAGGCTTTTTTCAAATTACTGCTGTAAACAAAAGCACCATTGGGCCTTTGCATAACCTTAATATCATTACCTAACAGCCAAAGGCCGCTTTCTACTGTACAGCAGCTTCTGAAAATATCTCATGAGAGCATGTTTTTAACTTCTAGTCAGGTCAAAAGTTCCCCAGCCGTAGCCTGTTCTACAGCAGAATCCCACTTAATATTCATTGGAAAATCTTGTTTGCACCTTCTTGGTTTTAACCAATTGTTTAACTTACTATACAATGCACCAGGCTTCTCCATCGAGTAGCTCGTGAGCTACTTGTCGCTCTCCAGCTGCTTTTCATAGCTCTCCTGTGAGCATCCCAGCCTATAAACAGGAACCTTTCTCTTGGTTGAATGAATGTATATATGACGAAATTGTGCATTCATGACAAAAATGTGTGTTTGAAGAAAAATTGATGAATTTCCAGAATATAAGTAAAGCTGATTTTTAAGTGATTAATCATGTGAGGAAGCTAATTACTATTATTACTACTTTAGTGATTTTCCCTGAACACAAATAGCTCTTATTACTCAAAAGGTTGGAGACCCCAAAATTGCACTGTGCTGTAAAGGTAAAAACGTGAAGTTGTGTTATTTTTTCAAGCAAGACCCAAAACCTATTGATTGCCTCTTACTGTACCTTTATTTATAACCTACAATTCTGTTGTTTTATTCAAAAAGTAACCAATCACATTACAATAAAATTAAAACCAATCAGATTGTTTTCAATTCACTTCACTGCTTCATGACAAAGACTTCCCAGTCTGCAGTTCATTATCTGAGGCTCACCAAGAATGCTTGGACTTGCTTTGTACCTGGATGGTTGGTCACTTCCTTGTTCACAGTGCATGAGATGCCAGACCTTGTTGAGGTGACAAGGATTGTAAACTGCCTAAAGTGGACATCACCTGAATAGGTATCCTTGAAATGAAATGGCATCAATTGCTATTTTCGGTCGAAAGCATTTCAACATGAACAACCTTCTGTATTGATTGTCATTGTGAAGACAATGAATCAAGCATAATTACTGGAGGTGCTTTTGCTACTGAAATAAACCTTTGTAAAGTTGATGCAGTTGTACTCACTACAGAGTTTTTGTATATTCAAACATTATTTAAAGACAAAAGGGGTGATGATTCACCAAGTTTTCGTCCAAAGTATAGAAATCATGTAAACATGTCCACAAAGTAATTTCTGCTTACCTTCTGGACCATAGAATGGGATCTATATACAGGAATAATATCATTTTCAATATGCTTGGTATTTTCTGAAAAGGTGGAGACCATCATGCAGCCAAAGGCCATTCTCACAGCTACTACTTCTTTTTAATTGTTTTTTCCCGTCATTTTCTTCTTTTTTTTAATGAACTTTCAATGAAAGGGCCTGATTTACATTTTGCCAGGACTACCGTCATCCAGCCGTGGTTTCAAGTACTCAGTTGAGTTGACAGCATTCAACCCGCATATTTTGATGTTGCAGCAATAGACAGAAAACTGCGGCGGCAGTCTTCTCTGCTGGCTAACAGCACTCCATCGCTGTCAGGCTGGGGGGTTTACACCGATGTTTCCATTGTGCTGGCAGTGTCCTGGCGGCAGTCTGCTGACAGAATGAGTTCCTGGTGGTGTGGAGACTGGTAAGCAGCCGTGGCTGCTGCAGGTAAGAGTGGTGGGAGGTGGCGGCATGTGAGGTGGTATTTTGAGAGACGACCATGAGGGTAGATTCAATAAATGATTAATTTTCCCTCGTGGTCGTCTCTCGAAATTCACCCTCACCTGACCCCACCGCCCCACCACTCTCACCTGCAGAGGCTGCTGCAGACAATGTGTTATGTCCCTTTGTGTTAAATATTGCATGTCACACAGAACATATATACACTATTGAATGTCCACCCACAGGCACCACTAACACAACACTCCCCAAGCGCCACTACAACAATTTGTTTTAAGTGTTAATACAGGTGTGTTCAAATTACCTTGATAAGTAAGTAAGTAAAGGAACACTACTGCATTACACCTCAGAAAAATATTGCATGTAAGAGCAATGAAGAAATACACGAGGCTACAGCATTTGTCAACACACGATACATAGTAGAACAATTTTACAAGTAGCTTACCTTAGATCTCCGTGACAAAGGAGCCGTACGATAGGGTACAAGATGGAAACGGAAGCAGGGAGCAGGAAATATTTATATCTGATTCCACGAACTCAAAGTTGGAGGGATTCCTGCCACAGTTTCCTCAATAAAAAGGCACATCGTAATCAGCTTGGCTTGACTTTTGGCTGGAGTCCTGCCACCAGCCGCTTCTGCCCATGGTGCTGTCAACGCGAACAAAGATACCTGGCGTATGCAACTGGAATGTGGCGGTCTTTCGCTCATGGACCCGCCAATATCTAAATCGTTAGTGTGGACCGCCAAGTCGGTGGGCAGGAATACGGCTGAAAAAGCGACAACGGGACCTGATCCGCCAAGATCTAAATCAGGTCCTAAGTCTCCAAATTTGTTGCCCCTAATACGTGTACAGTGCTGGTTTTCCACAGTACCTGGACAGTGGACAAAGCCTGTGGCCATCCTGTGCACACTGAGTCTAGCCATGCTTAGGGGTGGATGGAGCACAGGCTTCAATGATTTGCTGAAGGGTTGGCTGCAGGACCTGGCCAGAGGTCCGGCCCTGCACCCAACATACAGCGGGACTTCAGTTAGGACACTTTTACCTGTTCTGCCTCTTTTGCTGTATCTCTGTATTGAATACTATTGAGTACAAAGCACCTAGGTGCTTTATTATATTAATTGTTCCAAAAAAGTCTAGTCCCGGGTGCCCATTCTGCAGCATTTAATTTCATTGTGTGCATGTGGTTTTACAAGCGTTCACTTTCTTTTATCCGTTTGGATGGGTAAGAACTTCGAGGTGAGTGATTCTCTGGCTTGGTTTCAAAGGTCTTCAGAAGATAAAAGGTTTTCAACAATTTCTTCTTCTTCTTCTCATCCAGCTTGTGGATGTTTTGTGCAGAAGCTTTTTCCCTTTTAAATCTAGGCGCTAAATTCCTTCGACATCTTCCTTTTTTTAAATAAAAGTACAAGGATGTGCTGCAAATGTTTTGCTCTGCACAGACTGGAACTCTCAAAATGGTCTCTCCTCAATGATGTGGTCTTGGTTGTTAAAATCTGGACCTTTTTCTACTTGTAACCAATCAGATCTCTAGTTTGTTCAGATCAAGCCATTTTGCCAATCATCTCTCTCCTTTCTTTTCTTTTTTGATGGTTTAGGATTCAAAGAATCTCACTGCGGCATTCTCGTTGGTGTCGAGTCTGCCAAGGAACAAATTGGAGATCCCACTATAGAGTGCATTGCTGTAGTCGAGTTTACTAGTGATGACGGCTTGGGTGACAGTGAGTCTGGGGTTCTGGGGGTTGTGTGATGTTACAACGGATGCTTTTACCCTGCATGCCATTACACTGCAATTTTTGACCCCGACTTGCTGTCGGGGGTGCTCTGGAGTTTGGAATAGTATAAGTTACTATTCCAACTGTGAGAAGTTGGCCTGATAGGCAGTGCTCACTGTTCTAGTGATCACTATGTATCAGTCCAAACGACCCTTATTGATGATTGGTTGTAAGTCAACCTGATAGACCAGCTATCCTAGTAGCATGGACAAGAGCAGTCTTTAGGCTAAACTCTAGAGGGTGTGTTAAGCCAGCTGTTTCACCATCACATATACCCCTTGAACAACAAGTGAAAGGACACCACACAAGTTGTTATGAAAAAAAAGTATATTTATTTATAACAAGACTACCCTGAACTCTTCAAGAGTCAGGGAGCTAAGCACAATACAAAACTCTTAAAGAAATACTGAAAGTCGCACAATTTACACAAATGCCCGAGGGGCACGAAAAACCATATAATACAAAAGTGGAATGCGAATTACTAGCAGGTAAGTAACTATTCTCAGAGGCTTTGGGATCGCTAGGACTAGACTACTGAACCTTTAGATTACAAGCAGGAGGCCTAGGGAGATCGGGTGCAGAGTGTGCACTCTCACGCGGGATGCGGAACAAAGTCTATGGAGGCTAGTAAATGCAAAGTTACAGTTATCGGACGAATCCGACTAGATAGGCTGAAAACGAAAAAGGATCTGGACACTTAGATAGTTAAGCTATGCTGGAGCACCAAAATGCTCAGGTTACCTAGCCCAGGGGCTGCGGCTGCATAGGTCTGAAAAGACGTCGGGAATCCTCGTTGCAGTCTATGGAGCCTGAAAGAAGAAGTTGCTGGCAGGCGACCAGTGATGAAGTTCGATGTGATCCAAGCCTGGATCGATGAAGATGGATACCTGTAAGCAGAGGGGACCAAGTCCTGAATCACTAGCCAGTGATTAGGTGGGCACCAGGATGGCACCGGGCGAAGTCACCACGACCAGGTGAGTGGGCGACGCTGGGCTCTGCAGTCTCTCGGACCAGGAGGCGTTGTCGGCAACCAGGAGGGAGGTGCAAGCTGTCCCACGAAGGTGTCTGCTGTCGACGTCGCTGGACCCAGGATTGGGGCAACAACTCTTGGCAAATGCAAGCCCACGCGGTGGAATCAAAATGGCGTCTGGAGTGGACCAGGAGGGTCCGGGGTGCTCCTCTGTTGGAGGGGAGCAAGAGCCAGTCTGGAGCAACCAGACCAGCGGTGTTGTCGTCATGGTTCGTCGTCAGAAGGGCCACTAGCCAACGGGCAAGTGACCTGGACAACGCGGTGAGCAGCAAAGAGCTGAAGGGCCCCATGCAGATCTCGTGGATGCTGGAGGGCTGGACTTCGGTGCAGGAGCTGCTCAGGGTTGGGGCTTCTCAAACCCCAAAGCACTCACTCGAGGATCCCTCGGCGGTCGTGCTGGGCAAGCGTCGTGCAGTCTTGAAGATGGCCGGTCCCTCGAGGTCTCGTCACACCCACGGATCTCAGCTGGGCTGATGATGCAGGTAGAGGTCAGAGGTGCCAGGGAAGCCGGTTCTCGTCGAGCTGGGCAGTCTTGATCCGGAGGAGAGACTTACAGCAAACCGCGATGCTTGGATGGTGCCTGCGGGTGCAGGGTGGCTACTCCTTAGCCACAAGGGAGAGTCTTCAGAAGTAGTTCAAGAGTCCTTTCGTGGAAAGTAGTCAAGATTCAGAATTATCTAATTTGGAAGGGGGCCTGCTCCTACCTTTATTCTCAAAAAGGGGGCTGGCACGCAACTAGGTCCTGCCCATGGGTGGGACCAGGAAGGGGGGTGGTTACACCCCTCTCCCCTGCCGGACTTTCCCCAGCTCAGGGGCTGGTGTGCCCCTGGAACTGGTTCAAACCGGCCTATGCACAGTGAGCACCGGGGTGCCACTTGCAGTCACCTTCCTCTATAGCCCTGCCTACCTGGGATACACATAACCCTGTCTGGGATGGTGCTAGCACCGCCCCTGACAGGAAACCCTTTGTCCAAGCCTCCCGCGCTGGGAGGACTCCCAGCAGCAGGAGGGCAGACTTGTGTCTCGGTGGTAGCATCCATTTTGTGGAGCTGAGGCTATGTTCAACTTTAACCGGGGTTACAGGCTACCAACATGTCTTCTCCCTCTAGAGGGGTGGAATGCTACCCCCGTCGCCAGAACTGGCGAGGGGGTAGTATTCCAAAGCGTATGACACCTTACGCGACATGTTTAGATAATGTCAGACCAAAGTTACCATAACCGCGAGGATTATAAGGCACTTAAGAGTATATGGTCTGACGCTATCAGGGAAACGGCTAAGGGATAGATCCCGAAAGCCGCAGACAGGCTCAGCTCATGCCAGAGCACCATCTCACACGATTCCAAGCACTCTGCCTTCAGGATTGTTAAGGCCTGCCATAGGAGTGACTGATAGGAGATCTGTGTGCCCATTCTAGGTTTTAGATATAGGTATACTATATCTAAAGCAAGGGGTGATTACACCACCTTGCTCCCAGCTGTCAAGCAGCCAGTTGTGTCTGTTTAGTCAGTCAGCCCAGGGGTGGCATAATACATGCTGCAGCCCCTGGGAGACTTCTGGGTGCACCTCTGCCCTGGGTACAGGGACTTGGAGAGGGCCCAGTGCCAATTTAGTACCTGGGTACAATTTGGAATAGAGAGAACAGCTAGGCTGTGGGTCTGATTAGCAGGCCCACAGCCAGGAAAAGTCGTAAACCAGTGAAGTAAAAAGCAAAAATCTGGGTGATCATAGGATTGCAGACCCTACTCTCCTACATGACCCCCCCCCCCCCAAACTTTGGGACAATAAGCTAACCTTGACCAGGTGAGTCTTCTTGCTCTAAGTGGAAATACCTGGAGAGCCCATCAGCATTGCCATGATCAGTACCAGGTCTATGCTCCACTGTAAAATCCATCCCCTGTAGGGAAATGGACCACCTAAGTAGTTTGGGGTTTTCACCCTTCATCTGATTTAGCCATAAGAGGGGCTTATGGTCGGTCTGAATCTTGAAGTGAGTGCCAAACAAGTATGACCTCAACTTCTTCAGGGCCCAAACCACAGCAAAGGCCTCCCTCTCAATAGCTGACCAATTTTTCTCTCTGGGGGTCAGCCTTCTGCTAATAAAAGCAATGGGCTGGTCGTTACCATCAAAATTCAGCTGAGATAGAACAGCTCCCACACCCAACTCAGAAGCATCTGTTTGGACAATGAAGGTTTTGGAGTAGTCTGGACTCTTTAGGATAGGTGCTGTGCACATGGCCTGCTTTAGGTCATCAAATGCTTCCTGACAGCTTGCTGTCCATTGAACTTTCTTTGGCATCTTTTTACTTGTCAGGTCATTAAGTGGAGTCACAATGGACCCATAATTCTTGACAAATTTTCTATAGTAGCCAGTCGGGCCCAAGAAAGCTCGAACCTGAGTCTGGGTGGTTGGAGGAGCCCAGTCCTGGATGGCCTGTATCTTGCTCTCCAATGGCTGAACTTGGCCTCCACCTACAAGGTGGCCCAGGTATACAACCTGTGTCTGCCCTATCTGGCACTTGGTGGCCTTGATAGTGAGACCTGCCTTTTGCAGTGCCTCTAACACTTTCCTCAGGTGGACCAGGTGATCCTCCCAGGTGGAGCTAAAGACAGCTATATCATCAAGATATGCTGCACAGAAGTCATCCAACCCAGTGAGAACTTGATTCACCAGCCTTTGGAAGGTGGCAGGTGCATTTTTCAAACCAAAGGGCATTACCACAAACTGATAATGCCCACCAGGGGTAGAAAATGCTGTCTTGGGTTTGGCCTCCTCAGCTAACCTGATTTGCCAATACCCAACTGTCAGGTCAAATGTACTTAAGTAGTTGGCAGAAGCCAATCTATCTATAAGTTCATCTGCTCTTGGTATTGGGTGGGCATCAGTCTTAGTGACTGCATTGAGACCCCTGTAGTCTACGCAAAACCTCATCTCTTTCTTACCACCCTGGGTGTGAGGCTTTGGCACTAGAACTACTGGACTAGCCCAAGGGCTCTCTGAGGGTTCAATGACTCCCAGCTCCAACATTTTCTGCACTTCTGTCTTGATGCAGTCTCTGACATGATCAGGCTGTCTGTAGATTTTACTCTTGACAGGCAGACTGTCCCCAGTGTCAACCTCATGGATACACCAATTAGTTTGACTGGGTGTCAGAGAGAACATATGTCTAAAGGATTGCAGAACCTGTCTACAATCCTGTTGCTGATGTTCAGAGAGGCTGCCACAAAAGGCAACACCATCTACTGATCCATCATCAGGATTCTGAGTGAGCAGGTCTGGGAGAGGGTCACTCTCTTCTTCCTGTCCCTCATCTGTGGCCATGAGCAAGCCCATGTCCTTCCTGTCGACATATGTCTTGAGCCTGTTTACATGGAGCACCCTGAGGGGGCTCCTGGGAGTTCCATGGTCCACCAGGTAGGTGACCTCTCCCTTTTGCTCAATGATTGTGTGGGGCCCAGACCATTTGTCTTTGAGTGCTGCTGGGGCCACTGGCTCCAGCACCCACACCTTCTGTCCAGGCTTGTACACAGTCAGGACAGCCTTTTGGTCATGCCAAGCTTTTTGGAGTTCTTGGCTTGCCTCAAGGTTTTTGGATGCCTTTTCCATGTACTCAGCCATCCTGGAGCGGAGACCAAGTACATAGTCCACAATGTTTGTTCCAGGCTTTTTGAGAGGTCTCTCCCATCCTTCCTTTACCAAACAAAGGGGTCCTCTTACAGGATGCCCAAACAGAAGTTCAAAAGGGCTGTAGCCAACCCCCTTCTGTGGGACCTCTCTGTAAGCAAACAAGAGGCAGGGTATCAGGACATCCCATCTCCTCCTGAGGGGTTCAGGTAGTCCATGAATCATCCATTTGAGGGTCCTGTTGAATCTCTCAACAAGCCCATTGCACTGTGGGTGATAGGGTGTGGTGCACTTGTAGTTGACACCACATTCCTTCCACATTGCAGTCAGATATCCTGACATGAAGTTTGCACCTCTGTCAGAGACGACCTCCTTAGGGAAACCCACTCTGGAGAACACTCCAATTAGGGCTCTTGCCACCACAGGTGCTGTAGTGGTCCTAAGGGGTATAGCTTCAGGATACCTGGTGGCATGATCCACTACCACCAGTATAAACTTGTGCCCTGATGCTGTCTGGGGTTCCATTGGACCAACAATGTCAATCCCCACTCTCTCAAAGGGTACCCCCACCACAGGTAGTGGTATGAGGGGGGCCTTTGCTGTGCCACCTGACTTACCACTGGCTTGGCAAGTGACACAGGAGCGACAAAACTCCTTGGTATCTTCATTCATGTGGGCCAGTGAAAGTGTGTGACAAGCCTGTCCCACGTCTTGTTCTGGCCTAAGTGACCTGCAAGGGGAATTTCATGGGCCAAGGTAAGGAGGAAACCTCTCTGAGACAAGGGGATGACCAGCCTCCTGGTTGCACCAGGCTTGGGGTCTCTTGACTCAGAGTACAGGAGTCCATCATCCCAGTATACCTTGTGGGTACCTGTGGCATTCCCTGCAGCCTCAGCAGCAGCCTGCTGTCTGAGGGGTTCAAGTGAGGGGCAGTCTAACTGTGCCTTTCCCAGGTCTTCCCTGGAGGGTCCCCCTGAGCCCAGAAACTCAACCTGATCAGGTTCAAGCTCTTTAGGCTCAGTTTCCCTCAGTTCTTTGAGATCAGCCTCCTCAGAGACTTGATCCCCAACCTGGGGCAAGGGGGAAGGCAATGCCTTAACCCTACTGCTCCTCTTCTTGGAAGGTGTCTGGTCCATTGTTCCAGGATCCAGCACCTGTTCAGTGGGGCATCTTTTGGCCTGTGACCTAGTCACAGCAAGGACATGTGCTGGCAAGCCTAACATTTCCATGTGAGTCCTCTGCTCCACTTCTGACCATAGGGATGTTTCCAAATCATTGCCCAACAGACATTCTACTGGGAGGTCTGAACTAACCACAACCTTCTTTGGGCCACTTACCCCTCCCCAGGAGAAATCAACAACTGCCATACTATGATTGGTAGTGACGTTGCTGGCATTGGTCACCAGGTAATCTGTACCTGGCATGATCTGTCCAGGGAACACAAAGTTAGGTGTCACCATTGTGACACTGGCACAAGTGTCCCTGTAGGCCTGAGCCATTTTTCCATTAATTAAAGGTGTCTGCCTGTATTTGCCCAAAGTATTGGGACTGGCATCAGGGGATATATCCACATCCCCTGTACAGACAAGGACAGCCTGAGTGAGTGTGCCAACTAAGTTGTCAGACCCCTCAGTTCCCAAGGTTAACCCAACTATTCCCTTGGGAGGTGCACTACCACTACTGACTGTACTAGGGGGTGCAGTTGCCTTAGGGGCTGTAGTGGTAGGAGTTTGCCCTCCTCTCTAGGTGCACTCACTAAACCAGTGAGTCTTACTTTTACAGTATTGGCACCACCTTTTTGACTGGCCTTCTTGAGTCTTCTTTTTCTGCTGTGAAGCCTGACCCCCACCCTCTTTGGTTTGTTGGGGACCTGTTGAAGACTTCTGGTCATTTTGTTCATTCTTGTTACTACCCTTTTGGTCTGCTTTCTTCTGACCACCCTGGTTCTGAGTCTGGTTCTGCTTGACCCTTGTTCTGACCCATCTGTCTGCCTTCTTTCCCAATTCTTGGGGAGAGGTCAGATCTGAATCAACAAGGTGCTGATGCAACAACTGGTTCTGACAGTTATTTAAAATCTGTTCTCTCATGATCAGATTATACAACCCTGTGTAATCAGTAACCTTGCTACCCAGCAACCAGCCTTCCAAAGCCTTAGTGGCACAATCAACAAAGTCATTCCAATCCTGAGACTGAGTTTTCTGGGTGTCTCTGAACAGCAACCTGTACTGCTCAGTGGTTAAGCCAAACCCATCAACCAGTGTGTTCTTCAGGACTTGGTAGTTGTTAGCATCCTCAACTCTAGTAGTGAGGAGCTTATCTCTACCTTTGCCTTCAAAGGAGAGCCACAATATAGCTGCCCACTGACTCTGGGGGATGCACTGGACAGTGCAGTCCCTCTCCAAAGCAGCCATCCATTTGTGGATGTCATCCCCTTGTTTAAAGGGGGGCACTATCTTACTCAGGTGTTTAGTATATAAACTCCTTTCTTTATCTCTTGGGATATTGCTGCCACCAGTGGGGACTACCCCACTCATCTGCTGCTCTCTAGCAAAGGCAAGCTTCTCTTTGGCCAGGGCAAGTTCTTCCCTTTCAATCCTTAGATTAGCCTGTTTCATCCTTGCTTCATGTTCTCTTCTCTGAGGGGAAGAGAATCTCCTCTGGGGAGAGATCCTTCTCCTCTGAGAAGAGGCATTAGAGTGCAGAGATCTATTGGAGTCCCTAGAAGGAGATCTATCTCTTCTAACTCCAAGGTTAGGCCTCATTAGGGTCAGTACTGGGGGTCCCCCAGATCCTTCCCTATGTAGGTCTAAGTTGGCCCTAGTAAGTCTGCTGACTAGCTCAGGCCTGTTGTCTGCCTCATCCCCAGAGAGTTCCTCTTCTTCCTCCTCCTCAACTGCATTTTCAGTGTCAAGGAGGTCTGGATCACCAAGGGTACCCTCTAAGGCTGGCATATTCCCATCTGTCTGAGAAGCTTTCCTAGCATCATATGTCTCTAAGAGACCTAACAGAAAGGGAGTGGTGGGGTTAGACCCCTGTTTCAATTTCCTAGAGGTACACAATTGTCTCAACTCCTGGAAACTGAGAGCTGCATATCTTGAGATGACCTGTGGAGGGTCATTAGCCACTAGGGGAGTCTCTGAAGACTCTCCATGGGTAGACATGCTTCTAGTGTGGTGTAAGTGATGCACCTACCTACACTATGGGTTTACCTACTCATCCCTTGCTAGAGTTGTAGTTTAGGGTGTGCTAAGCCCTATTACCCTACAACAGCTGGTTCAGTAGAACTCAGAGTATTCTAAGTTAAGTTATATGTACCTATGTACCTATGTGATCTTTCAAATGATATTCTTAGGATACGTGTGTGGTAAAACAACAGCAAGCTCAAATCCCAACCGCTGCTCACCAATGTGAGAAGTTGGCCTGATATGCAGTGCTCACTGTTCTAGTGATCACTATGTCTCAGTCCAAACAACCCTTATTGATGATTGGTTGTAAGTCAACCTGATAGACCAGCTATCCTAGTAGCATGGACAAGAGCAGTCTTTAGGCTAAACTCTAGAGGGCGTGTTAAGCCAGCTGTTTCACCATCACATATACCCCTTGAACAACAAGTGAAAGGACACCACACAAGTTGTTATGAAAATAAAGTATATTTATTTATAACAAGACTACCCTGAACTCTTTATGAGTCAGGGAGCTAACCACAATACAAAACTCTTAAAGAAATACTGAAAGTCGCACAATTTACACAAATGCCCGAGGGGCACGAAAAACCATATACTACAAAAGTGGAATGCGAATTACTAGCAGGTAAGTAACTATTCTCAGAGGCTTTGGGATCGCTAGGACTAGACTACTGAACCTTTAGATTACGAGCAGGAGGCCTAGGGAGATCGGGTGCAGAGTGTGCACTCTCAGGCGGGATGCGGAACAAAGTCTATGGAGGCTAGTAAATGCAAAGTAACAGTTATCGGACGAATCCGACTAGATAGGCTGAAAACGAAAAAGGATCTGGACACTTAGATAGTTAAGCTATGCTGGAGCACCGAAATGCTCAGGTTACCTAGCCCAGGGGATGCGGCTGCATAGGTCTGAAAAGACGTCGGGAATCCTCGTTGCAGTCTATGGAGCCTGAAAGAAGAAGTTGCTGGCAGGCGACCAGTGATGAAGTTCGATGTGATCCAAGCCTGGATCGATGAAGATGGATACCTGTAAGCAGAGGGGACCAAGTCCTGAATCACTAGCCAGTGATTAGGTGGGCACCAGGATGGCACCGGGCGAAGTCACCTCGACCAGGTGAGTGGGCGACGCTGGGCTCTGCAGTCTCTCGGACCAGGAGGCGTTGTCGGCGACCAGGAGGGAGGTGCAAGCTGTCCCACGAAGGTGTCTGCTGTCGACGTCGCTGGACCCAGGATTGGGGCAACAACTCTTGGCAAATGCAAGCCCACGCGGTGGACTCAAAATGGCGTCTGGAGTGGACCAGGAGGGTCCGGGGTGCTCCTCTGTTGGAGGGGAGCAAGAGCCAGTCTGGAGCAACCAGACCAGCGGTGTTGTCGTCGTGGTTCGTCGTCAGAAGGGCCACTAGCCAACGGGCAAGTGACCTGGACAACACGGTGAGCAGCAAAGAGCAGAAGGGCCCCACGCAGATCTCGTGGATGCTGGAGGGCTGGACTTCGGTGCTGAAGCTGCTCAGGGTTGGGGCTTCTCAAACCCCAAAGCACTCACTCGAGGATCCCTCGGCGGTCGTGCTGGGCAAGCGTCGTGCAGTCTTGAAGATGGCCGGTCACTCGAGGTCTCGTCACACCCACGGATCTCAGCTGGGCTGATGATGCAGGTAGAGGTCAGAGGTGCCAGGGAAGCCGGTTCTCGTCGAGCTGGGCAGTCTTGATCCGGAGGAGAGACTTACAGCAAACCGCGATGCTTGGATGGTGCCTGCGGGTGCAGGGTGGCTACTCCTTAGCCACAAGGGAGAGTCTTCAGAAGTAGTTCAAGAGTCCTTTCGTGGAAAGTAGTCAAGATTCAGAATTATCTAATTTGGAAGGGGGCCTGCTCCTACCTTTATTCTCAAAAAGGGGGCTGGCACGCGACTAGGTCCTGCCCATGGGTGGGACCAGGAAGGGGGGTGGTTACACCCCTCTCCCCTGCCGGACTTTCCCCAGCTCAGGGGCTGGTGTGCCCCTGGAACTGGTTCAAACCGGCCTATGCACAGTGAGCACCGGGGTGCCACTTGCAGTCACCTTCCTCTATAGCCCTGCCTACCTGGGATACACATAACCCTGTCTGGGATGGTGCTAGCACCGCCCCTGACAGGAAACCCTTTGTCAAAGCCTCCCGCGCTGGGAGGACTCCCAGCAGCAGGAGGGCAGACTTGTGTCTCGGTGGCAGCATCCATTTTGTGGAGCTGAGGCTATGTTCAACTTTAACCGGGATTACAGGCTACCAACATGTCTTCTCCCTCTAGAGGGGTGGAATGCTACCCCCGTCGCCAGAACTGGCGAGGGGGTAGTATTCCAAAGCGTATGACACCTTACGCGACATGTTTAGATAATGTCAGACCAAAGTTACCATAACCGCGAGGATTATAATGCACTTAAGAGTATATGGTCTGACGCTATCAGGGAAACGGCTAAGGGATAGATCTCGAAAGCCGCAGACAGGCTCAGCTCATGCCAGAGCACCATCTCACACGATTCCAAGCACTCTGCCTTCAGGATTGTTAAGGCCTGCCATAGGAGTGACTGATAGGAGATCTGTGTGCCCATTCTAGGTTTTAGATATAGGTATACTATATCTAAAGCAAGGGGTGATTACACCACCTTGCTCCCAGCTGTCAAGCAGCCAGTTGTGTCTGTTTAGTCAGTCAGCCCAGGGGTGGCATAATACATGCTGCAGCCCCTGGGAGACTTCTGGGTGCACCTCTGCCCTGGGTACAGGGACTTGGAGAGGGCCCAGTGCCAATTTAGTACCTGGGTACAATTTGGAATAGAGAGAACAGCTAGGCTGTGGGTCTGATTAGCAGGCCCACAGCCAGGAAAAGTCGTAAACCAGTGAAGCAAAAAGCAAAAATCTGGGTGATCATAGGATTGCAGACCCTACTCTCCTACACCAACTCCAGTCTGTGCAAGAGTAGGGAAGGTGTTGGAGTTAAATCCAACACCTTATACCTCCTACAGCAAATCATTTTCCTTGTAATGGCATGCAGGATAAAAGCATGCGTTGTAATGCATGCTTGTGACGGGTGTTTCCCGTTCTGGGGCAGCCATTTAGAGATCTTGCTTAGAAAGCGTACAGCTTGGAAGCAAGGAGAGATGATTGGCCTTTATCCTTTAGGGGTTAGCGGCACAGTGAGCATGGTCTTTGGATTTGCGCAGCGTTAGTTGGCAGTGGGGATTGACCCCTGCCCACCACAGGAGGCCAATCACTCTTGCTCAATATTCAGCCTCCACAAGCTCTGTTTTTGCCCACCGTTTTTTTTATTTATGTGGATAGTTTCATTGGATTTGTGATCCAGCTTGTAGACCAATAGTGGAGGATGAAAGTTTTTGGGGAAAATCTCATGAAGATTTGTCAACCGGCGCAGTAGTAATTCACAAAACAAAAATAAATATTTGTCTACTTTTTACTGCAACCTGCTCAGTCTACACCTGTGTGTTTGAGCCATATACTGTGTCTGAACATGTATTATTCAATAGTGCCCCAACTATGATCAGAAATAGTCATATTATCATCATCATGATGTTTGACAGTCAGATGATCCAACACTGTTACAGCAAAGTCAGACCATAACACATTGGATGGTAAACTTGATAACATCAAATGTCCTAAGTTTACGACCCATCTACTTGTGGTGGAGTTGGCTGAGGTTGGCTGTGATAATCTATGTCCAGAAACATATTCTGTTTATATTTGGTCTCTCTTTTTTTTCTTCGTTGGTACTAAGAAGTTTACTAAAGAAGGTGTATGCTTTGTGTAATAATGTTTTTTTGGGGAAACATCCTTTACTACGCAACTTTTACCACGCAGTGCCTTTACGGCGCAACTTTTACAACGCAAACCATTACAACGCATTGCGCTGGGGGGGCGCTCTAGGATAGGGAATAAGTTTAATTTACTGTCCAACACCTTCCCTAGTGTCCACGGGGACTGGAGTTGGAATAGTAAATTAAACTATTCACTATCCAGCACCCCAAAGCACTATGCGTTGTAAAGGTTTTCGTTGTAAAAACCGCGTTGTAAAGGCATGCGATGTAAAAGTATGCGTTGTAACGTCATACATCCCTTTTTTTTTTATGACCTTCGGCAAGTCCTATAGGTGGGACATCCTGAAACAGGTGATAGTTGGAGCCAACAGCCCTATTACAGTAACAAAATTAGAGGAGTTAAGGGAGCCATAGAGGAAGGTGCAAGAGGGTCCGAGAATGATTGATCTTGTATTGATGTTGGGGGGTGCACAACAGGGCTGTGCCAATGGGCTGCATGTCAGGGCCAGGCTGGAAGGCCACAATCACAAATGCTTGGTGGGAATAGTGAGGAGAGGAAGGACATTACACTCTGTCGGAGGGAGGAGGCTACTGGCTCGGCACGGGGAAAGTCTGCCAATCTGTGTCAGTACACATGCTGTCCTGTGAAGCCATCTGCAGCACTAGGACATTTTCCAGCTGTTGCAAAGGGCAGCTTAAACTGGTCTGTTTTGAAACAAAATATTACAAGCTTACAAAGCTTATCAGCACCTATTTTTCTTTAATTCATGAATTTGTGTACTTTTGAACTTTACAACTTTGAATATCCGTTAACGGTACCAATCAATGAATCATTTTAATTTGCAGGTGCACACACAATATAATGTGGTTGAGTTGTTATGTAATTTTTTATAATTCTCTTTATAAGGTTTTATTTGTTAATCAAGCATCAAATGGTTACATTTAACTCATTGACACTACATCATAAGAGCACGTAACTTTTTCAGTACAATTTGATGCAAGTGTTGTATAACCCTCACCTCCTTCCCATAACAATGTCCTAAACATTTAATACAACCTTAAACACACCTTTATTCTGGCACATTTGCTGTAGTACAGGCAAGGAAGCTTCAGTCCTCTCCTTTGTTCGGCTGATATTGGTCCCAACAGCCTGATATCTTTAGATGTTTGTGGTGACATGCCCTCTCCTTGTATATGGGGGGGTTAAAGCACACTGCATCTGCCAATGCCGGAGTTATTATGCCTCAACCACTGAGAATGCCATTTTATGTAGACCCTTGTGTTTGTAATGACATTTATGAAATTATTTGTATATGTGATTAAAGCCCTCCCTGAGCCTTAGCATTGTTGCACATTTACACATATTTTAATGCACTGCCACCTTGTTATCCCATAATGTATACTGCACATTTAGCCTGACTGTTCAAGTAAGAGTAGCCTTGTTCTGAAGTTGACACAACATAATCAGCCTCAGCTATATAGACAGCAGGGAACTGGTCTGGTGAGATGTTAAATTGCACTGTAGGATATTTTGCATTAAACATCTATTAGAGCCTCATTCGTTTTCTAGACTGTCTGTTTTCTTTCACAACATGGTAAAGTTACAAAGTATTCGAGACCTTGACACCACTACAACTATTTTCACCACCACACCACAGGTGCAGTACTCAATCTTAATTTCAAACAATACCCTTAATTGATTTGGTGGTGGTGTTGCACCCCATAGCTATGCATTTTCATCAAGATGGCAGAACTAAAATGTTAGCGTTCTCCTTGTGAGCAGGTTAACTGCTGTGATATTAACCAATGCCTCATTGTTATTGCAATTACGGTTTTCAACATTGGATTATTACTTAGAATTGTATGTGTGATCTGTGTCTTTTCAACTCTTTCAACTACTTGGAAACTCACAGATACGCTTTCATTGTCACTGCCACTTACATATTGCTCACTTATTACTTTTTGGTTGACTCAGATATTGGTCACCCTTAGTTGGTTCACCACCTATTCAAACCTCATGATGCATGGAAATTGTGACAGCATCTGTGAGTTTGCAGTCAGGCATCCTTTCAGTCTCTAAACCTTTCACTGATGTTTAGAGGGTGGACACCAATGCAGAAAGTTCAGCGGCTGCTCTTTAGCCTTGTTTTTCCAGTCCTCCATTGCAGATGGGGACCCATCATTGTAAGTTACGTTTTTTCAATGTTTTTGTAAAGTGGTGTAGATCCCGTAAGGCATGAAAGATATGGTACATGCTACTTGATGTTCTCAAATCATTCCCTTGCACTACTGTGCCTTCCCCTATCCAAAAAGTTATTTTGATTGCTATTCTTTTTTGCTCTGTCTTCCTTAATGTCCTATCAAGGCCCTTTGAAATCCAATCCCGCAGGGTAGTCACTCCAGCTAGGTGAGGGTTTATGAAGAGACCCTGTCTATGTGACCACGAACTGTGAGCAAATGCGGTCACTCAATACCACTCCACCTAATTGGGGGCTCATGCAGAATGCCAGCTCATGTAACCCCCAAGCTGTGAGAAAATCAAGTCACTTCATGGTGTTCTGGTGAAAAGGCCAATTGGCCCAGAACAAATCAATTGCTTTTGGACCCCAACTGTCCACCCTGCTTTTCTCACAAGAGTCGGGGCACACAAACATGTGAAGCGGGCAGGTCTGAGATATCAACTGTTGCCTTCTTACTAGCATAAAGCTTTGTTTTTAATAGATTGTACAGGGCCTGTCCGCCAAACAACTGCTGGTCCATACTTTTCTACCACAAAGTGTGGCAGCAACATTCTGAGACATCATAGAGTTTTGAAACTCTAGGTGAATTGGATTTGAGGTGTTCCATTGGATTTTCACTGTTGTTGAGGTTAGATGCGAGCCTCACAGGGGTACAAAAAACTTCCCATTGCAGCATCTCCTCTGAGGTAGCCTCAGTCCACACTACATGGCCCAGAAGCTGGATGCGCATCAGAGCACTGACAATTTATATGCTTTCAGAAGCTGTGTTTTTAGTGAACGCTACTGTGTTATAGTAATGGTAATCTTTTTTAAGTTCAAAGAATTTTTATTGAAAGAAAATGAGGTGTCTGAGTATAATATACAATATTAAATGTACATCAATACATTTCAAGCATTTTACATTCAAAGTACAAACACTGGACTATGAATATCAATTTGAAAAGGAGAGAAAACAAGATATGTGAGACATAAATGCCATAGGGAGACAAAAAAGAAATTGTTGGAATCTTTAGGAGAATCAAGGTGGTTTAAGAACTTCCTGCTGAGAAGGTTTTAACATAGAGCTTCGTTTGGCACTAGCATCAATATATGTTGTGACAGGTGATCACAAATCAAGACGTTTCACTGCCAAATGAATAGGATAAACAAAGGCAGTATCTAATCTATGATTATGACAAACAGTGTACCACCAGGCCTTGTAAGAGATTTTTGTATAGTCTTTCTAATTAATGGTTATTTGCTGAAAGGCAAACGCTAATAGTAAGTCAATAATTTTGACATTGAGCGGAACATCGTCCCAGATAGGAGAGAGGCTACCCAAGAAAATGTGCGAAAAAGAAAAAGGAAATTTGGGATGAAAAATTAAGTTGATTTGAGACCATACTTGTTTCTAAAACGTGCGTACATGTGAGCTTGAAAATAGCATATGGAATAAATCAGCATTAGGAGACGAACAAGTCCAACAAATATCTGACGTGGTTGAGAATCTTTTGCTTAAAGTGGCTGGCGTAAATAGGAGTCTGTTATAAACAAAAATAGAGTTTGCATGGTGTTTGCTGCCCTGGAGGATTTATGAATCTTAGTCCATATGCCTTTCCAGAGTGATAATGGCCAGCATGTAGTAAGATCACGTTCCCATGCTTCTTCTGTTTTAGTCTTTTGTCTAACCATGTCAATGTCTTGCAAGTAGCTATAAATAGTGGAAGCTTTGGGTGCGGTCCTTAATAATGTATGAAGGCTTGGAGAGGTTTCTGAGTTAGTAGAGGCGTCATGTGCCGTGAGGAGGTGAGTATAGGTTTCCAACACAGTTGTTTTTAGTAAGTCATATTTGTGAATAAAGGAAGCTGGTAAGTTAAATAATTGGCTAAGTATATCAAAAGACAAAAAATTTGACTCTGAAAATAATTGATAGATCCATATTAAATCACTCTTTCTCCAAGTTCTCCAGTAAAAGGGTTTATTTTGGATCATCAGGTTCTTATTGTGCCAAATTGTTAAGTCAAGGAAGGAGTCTGTGGTAATGTGAATAGGAGAGGAAGGTAAATCAAGGAGTTTGGAAGTATGTTTTATCATTGGAGTGGAAACAGATTGTGGCTTACGTGAGAAGGAGAGGTATTCCTGAAATGAGAAGGGAGATAAAAAGACACTCTAATGAGGTCCATAGAGGGCAATTGTCCGCAGAATCAAGCAACCAAAGAGATGCTTGGCGTAAAAGGAAAGCTTTCTGGTAGGTTCGGAAGTCCGTAAAATTCACTTCTCCTTCTGTTTTGGGTCGTATTAATTTTAATATAGACATTCGAGGTTTCTTGTTGTTCCACAAAAAGGAGGATAAAATGGAATTAATTTTTCTAAACAATTTAGTAGAGATTGGGACTGGTATGTTAGAAATAGTATATAAAACTATGGGTGACAACATAATTTTTATAGTGTCTAAGCGACCCCACCAGGAAAAATAAAGGGGATGCCATTTAGAGGGTAATTCTGAAATCTTTTGAATGCATTTATTCATGCATAATACCACCGTGCCTGAAATTGAGGGTGTAAAGTGTAAACCTAAATATTTAATATGATTTGGGCTCCAAGAAAATTTAGAAGCAAGAAAGTCTGAACTAAAAGTGTATTTCGTTGAGAGCAGAATTTCACATTTGTCATTATTCAATTTGTACCCGGAAATGAGAGAGTAAGACTTAACTTCTGCTAAAAAAGCCGGAATTGAGTCAGTCAGTTTTTGACAGAAAAAGCAAGAGATCATCAGCATGGGCTGCGAGTTTGATATGGGCGTTTGACGTTTGAAATACATGTATGTTTGGATTTTGACATATTTTGGTTAAAAATGGTTCCAAGGCCAAATTGAACAAGAAGGGGGAGAGAGGACACCCTTGACGAACTCCTCTGCCTAAGTTAAAGAATGGGGAAATCAACCCGTTAGAGCATACAGCGGCTCGAGGGTTAGAATAAAGGCAAGATATTACATTTAAATAATTAGGGCCGAAGCCAAACCATTTAAGTATAAAATAGGTTTTTCCATTCAACTCTATCAAAAGCCTTTTCGGCATCCAACACAATTGCTGCTGAAGAGTGATGTAGGTGAGAGGATTTGGATAGAACCTTAAAAAAAGTTGTGTGTTATCTGTTATAAACCGCCCCTTAACAAAGCCAGATAGTTCTTTCCCTAACAAATTCGGTAAGTATGAATCTAATCGTATGGCTAGATCTTTAGAATTTTTTTTATAATCAATTTTGACCAGGGAAATGGGCCTATCGTTTTTACAATACTCAGAGTCTTTACCTTCTGTGGGAATAAAACAGATATGTGCTTCCGAAAAAGAACCAGAGGAGTTATATGAAGAACAGAAAAAATATATCAGAGAATGCAGCTTGGTTATTAAAAGATTAGAAAAATGGAGATAAAATTCAACAGTAAAGCCACCCGGACCAGGTGCTTTGTCTTTTTTCAAGTTATGAAGAGCTTTTAAAAGTTCTTGTTGGCTAAGGTCCGATTCTAAGGGAGATAAATCTGGATGGTTTTGTTGGGATTTTTGAATGTTTGAAAAAAATTATGATAAAATGTGGTCCGTAGGTCCGATGCATATAAAGACTTGTAAAAGAGAGAGAACTCATTCAAAATTCCAGCATCCTTAAGTTTTAATTATGTTCATCATAGACAGACTCAATGTTTAATTTGTTGTGCCTAATTTTTAAGTAGTTGGCTAGTGTTTTCCCTGCTTTGTTTTTATCACCATAAAACTTTGCGCTGGACTTTAACAAATAAAGTGAGGCATCCTCCATTGATTTCTTATTAAATATCAATTTGGCATTTATAACAGCCATTAAACATTCTTTCGAGTTAGAGACATAATATGAATGTTCAAGTTTCTTAATGTCTTGGAGGAGATCCCTGGTACTCTTATGTGCAATTTTTCATTTTTTTGCAACAAAACTAATAATAAAGTCTCTTGCTGAAGCTTTAAAAGCGTCCCAAATAGTCGGGAGTGGTAAGGACTCTGTTTGATTCATCTCAAAGTAATCATTAAAAAAGGAAGTGAAAGAAGCAATAAACTTTGGGTCTAAGAGAAGTGCGTTGTTAAAGCGCCATCTTCTTGGGCATTAACTTTGGGTGATATATCAAATTTAATCGAAACAGGTGCATGGTCCGATAATAGGATGGGACCAATTTCAGCATGTGTAAGGGACTGCAAAATGTTGTGGGAGACAAATACATAATCAATTCTGAATTGAGTTTGATGAGCAGGGGAGAGAAAGGTATATTCTTTAGTGATCGGATTGCATAGGCGCCAAGCATCGAGAAGTTTATATTGAGTGAATAAAATTGTGAATAAAAGATTTATGTGGTTTGCTGGGGACAAAGGACACGCTAGAATTTCTGTCGATGAAAGGCTAAAAACACCTTATTACAGTCTCCGGCTAATATAAAGTCATCTTCCATACAGCTAAAAAGTTGTTTAGCCAGTGCAGGCCAAAAAGAGGCATCTCCTCCGGTGGGAGCGTAGACATTGAGGAAAGAAACTGGAACACCTCTTAGTGATATTTTAACAATGAGACATCTACCATCTACATCTGATTCTTGTGATATAAGTGTAACTGGGAGAGATTTACCGCACAATATCGCAACTCCATTTCGTTTACCATCACCTTGAGAAAAGTAAACTTCCCCCACCCAGCCTCTTTTTAATTTCAGGGATTCATTTTCCGTGGGGTGTGTCTCTTGTGAGAAGACAATATCGGCATCTAGCCTGGCCAGGTGAGTTAAAACCCTCTGTCTCTTTATAGGAGGATTTAGTCCCCTAATGTTCCATGAAACTAATTTCAGTGGCATAAAATATTAAAAGAAAATAGAGATAACAAGAGGAAATGATAGTCCAATTCAACGAAGTGCAAGCAAGGATTATGAGAAATAAGAAAAGAAAAATAAGCGTGCAAATTAATCCACAGGCAAAGAGGGGTAAAAATAGCAGGTGACTGTTTCCAGAAATAAAGCTCAGGTAGAACAGAACTGTGATAGATAGGTAAGATATATAGGTAGCAAAAGGAATGCAAGAGAGAAAAAATTAGATGTATTACATGAGATAAAAATAACAATGTAGAGATGAAAAAAGAGGTAGAAGTATTAAAGACACCATGAGAAGTAAAAAAAGAGATGTAGAACCAAAGACAGAACAAAAGACAATACAATAACAAACCTACAAAAATGAAACAAGGATGTGAAGGTGGGAGGAACCACATGGAGCAGACGAACCGTTTAGTGATGACTGAACCGGACTGGGAGACATCACGGCAGAAAATAAACATAACTGTAAAAAGCGAAGATTAGTATAATTACCAACAAGTTATAAAATGAACAAGGAATAACTGATGAGTAGGTAATGTAAACTGGAAGCAAATTAATATAAACAACAATAAACTAGTGAACTAGTGTGAGTAAGCTAACAGTGTATAGTCTGTGGAAGCGAAGTACAATAATTATTGAGAGAATTAATAAAATGTAACATGAACAAGAAAACAATGAGAACACAACAAACAAAGCAGGCATAATTCAAGTCGGGAGTAAAATAAGAAGCATATCTTAGGTAAACTAAATAACACTCCTTGTGTGCGAGAGTTCTGCAAAGGAGAAAGCGGGACCTAAAGAACTTGTGGGTGGTATGCAGAAATCAAACATTAAATGAATAAAGGGTTCAAAGGGAACCTTAACAACCAACCCACAAAAGAATTAGGCACTGTGTTATTACAGCAAATTCATAAAGTCAGGTATTATTTGAAGAAGAAGGTCGTAGAGTGTCCATGGCATTTGGACCACGTGAATTTATGAAACTTTGTAGCCTTATTGGATCCTCATATGTTGTTGTCCTGTTGTTGTAGGTAACCTTAAACAGGCCGGGTGAAAATGACCATAGCGAGCACTCTTTGATCGAAGAGCTGGTCTCAAATTAAGAAATGCTTTGCGTCTATTAGCAGTGGTCTTGGCATAGTCCTGTGCGAAGAATAAGGTTGAACCAGACCAAGTAATTCATTGAGAGGATTTGACCACTGATAACACCATTAACAGATCTGTGTACTCCCGAAAGTATATGATAACTCCTCTTGGTCGTTGTGAGGGTGAAGTGTTAGAAGAAGGACAACCTAATCTATGTGCTCTGAATGTTGAGTGCTGTACCCTCTGCTAGGTGTAATAATTTGGGGAGGAAAGATTAAAATACGATGAGAGGGTCTGACCCCTCAACTCCCTCTGCCAAACCATTAATACGTAGATTAGTCCTCCTGTTACGGTTTTCGAGATCTTCAATCTGCCTTTGGAGCGTAGAAACTTGAGACTGAAGCTGGGTACATTCGCACTTCTATCCCTAAAGGAGGATATGCTCTGTTCAACTGCAGTGACTCTTGTATCGAGTTGAGACCAATTGTCTGTGAGGATTTGTAGCTTAGAATTGGTTTCCTCCATAAAGGGCCGGAGGGCCCTTATTTCATCCAGCAACATCTCCATGGATACCGGTGAGACTGACTTAGGAGGAGAAGGAGGATTTTGCTCTAGGCGTTTAGTAGCAGTCTTCCCAGATGATGCCGGTGAGGGATCCATACCTGTCACCAGGGTGCGTGGTGTAGACAACAAAGAATCTTCCAATTTAGAGTATGCAGTAAAAATCCTGGAATTTTTAATAAAAATATGTTTTGGTTGCGGCTGCGTAGATAGAGCACCTTTCGTTCTGCTCATAGAACCAACAACACAACTTCCAGGCAAAAAGAGGCATGAGATTTATCACTATGAATTAAAATTCAAAAGGAAAAAGAAAACCATGGAAGAATCATACAAAATATGCAGATATGTCAGCCAAGGTCAGATTCGTAGCACCCACTGAAATTTAAGCAGAGTAATCAAATTCACATTTGCCGCGTTATATGTTCAAAACGTGAGAGAAAGAGTCATAGTTGCCCAAACATTAGCAGTTGAAGCTGTAATACAGGGGTCATAAGAAAATCAAACAATTCCAGTAGGATGAAATGTAAATTGCGCCATAGGGATGATGAGGGATACACAAAAGGGCTGTCAAGGTTCTCTTCCAGTCAGTAAGACCAAGTACTGAGTCTCAAAACTACATCCTTCTACAAAAAGGATCCAAGATAAAAGCAATGGAGATGCATCAGACAGAGCACACTCGAGGAGACCTTCAAGGAGATTCAGACGACTTTTAAACTGGTAGCAAAACACAAAATGGAGGCCGCGATAACGCTTCTCCGCTAGAAGGATTCACTTGAATAAAAATGATGTTGTCTGGATATGTACAGGAGCGCCAGAGTTATCAGGATGTGCAGCGCATCTTCGGATATCCTATGAGTGTGTTGGCTTCACGGGTTACAACTGTGTAGCGCGGAATCTCCTAGTCCCGCCAGAGAGTCTCACCTAGATGCCGCCATTCTCAGCAGGTGCCAAGCCACACCCCCATAGTTATGGTAATCTTGTTTTTAATTTTACATTTTAAGATTTTCAAGCTCTCATATGTTCCTACATGCTTCAAAATGGTCTTAATGTGTCACACACAAAGGCTACTTACAACGTGTTTTGAGCGTGCTACTTTGAATTTTTTTAAATAAAATATTCCTCAATTTTAATTGGTCATAGGGTTAATAAATAGCCAGTATTTTAGGAGCAGGTCAGTATTTTTTATGTCTAGGCTTATATAAATAGTGGGAAAATCTGCAAAAGATGGTATTTTCACCTATAAAATTAAAATCGCAAGTAAATGAAGAAATCACTTCAAACTATTTTAGAGCTGTATAAACTATTCCTACTCTGCATCTAGCAGTCTGCCGGCCGTAGTTTGCCTACCAAAGTTCCCTGCACCAGTCTGGGGTGGGACTAGGTCTCCCAGTTGGCTGAGCAGCAAAACGGCAGGGCAGAGCCAGACGGAGGACATCGCACTCTTAAGCGCCTCGCCATTCCCACAGCGCAGGATGCATCTGCTGGTGCATAGTTAGGCTACCAGACTTCACTGCACCATACTGGGGTGGGACTTTGTCCCCCAGTCGGCTGAGCAGCTGGGAAGGGCTAGAGGGAGGACATTGCGCTCATAAGCACCTCATCGTTCCTGCAGAGCAGGACGTATGCGGGTTGTGCCCGAACGAGAACCGGGTCAAGACAGGCCCGTCTTCACCCGTAATCGCCTAGAAGAGGCTGGGCCCACTCTCATTCTTCCGCAATTTAATCAATACTTCCGGCTTGATCAAGTAAGTCCTTTTCATACAGGATTGTATAACCAAGAAAGCTTCTGGGGAAGATCGGGGCCTTAACCAGGCAACAATAGTGCCTGCACGCTAGATGATGTTGATAATATAATTTAGGAGGTAAAGTCTATGCTGAACGCTAAAGCGCCTATCCCTTAAGAAAACCAAACAAATGTGAAGGACATGTTTAGGGATGTCAAGAGTCCACAAATTATTACTGATGTAAATACTAAAGACTTGTGTAAAACTGCTACTGTTACTGACATTGCACCAGAATCCTCTGAGACCGTTGAACTAGATCCAGTCCAGCGTAGTGAGCCTCCTGGTAGTAACTCATTGGCCACGCCACAACAACCATTATCCCCCGAAGTTACCTTCATTTCAAATGTACCATACTACAACAGATTTGCTCCCCTATCCACCAATGGAGAAACTGGTCAGCCCTCCTTAGAATCTACGAGACCGTCTCATAAAAAGCAAACCGATCAAACCAACAATGAAGCCAATGCCACTCACCAAATGCTTGCAAGCATTACTGACTACCAAGCACTTCATCATAAGTTGGACCATTAAAAAAGTGTATTCACTTCTTTAATCAATCAGATCACAACCCTACAAAGTAAATTTTGTAGCTGCGGATTCGTGGAGCACAAGTCCTTGAGAACTCATCAAACGCCATGCTCAGGGTCAAAAACATCATAGGGTAATAATCCCAGTGGAATTTCATTGCCCCAACCTGAGGTTGGACCCAGCAAGTACTAAGAACCTAGTTTGACTAGATGAGAGGGACAACTATTCTAAAAGAGCCACTAGCCTGTCACTATGCCATTTAATCATAAAATCAATTCCAAGAGAACAATTTATATGACCTGACTGCCCAAACTAACCCCAGGATCTTTCGAAGACACAGAAGCATACATAATCAAAGTCATATATTGGTTCAGGATGAAGTGCAATTGCCTCTCTGTAATAACATTGGACATCCCTCACACCAGGAAATGTTCCACTGTTTCATCCACATACAGTCATATCTTGGTTATGATGACTACTGATTTGCAGGCCAAGAATCTTATCAACTTTGAACTGCGTACGTGCCAGCTTGAACAGGGGCATAAAACTGAAATTAGGCTTAGCTGCGGGCCATTTTAAGAATTCTTTTAAATCATGCCAGCAGGGGTCCAATTATCCTGAGCACATCGAGGTGTCTAATCTGAATGCTGAGTATTGACTCAGACCCAATGATGAACCAGACGTGTTTTGCATCAAGAAATGAGTCTTCCATTAATAGTAGCAGTACTGAAATATCCCCCATTCTTTGGTATTGACAATGTTAACTCAGCGAGTTGGAATGGTAACATACTTTTTTTTTATAAACTTTATTTTTATATTTTTTGTTTTTTCAACAAACATTGCAGCAGAGATTGTTACTTATACATCATGTGCACAACATTTGATATTCCAAGGCCAACATTTTGTTAGGTATAAAAGTACAAGTGACAATGAGCACACGCTATAAATGTACCCTAAAATGCTTTCTTTAATAACAACACAAAATATTTGTCCATGCACAATTACAGTTCTTCACAAATAGAAAATACCCAATAAAACGCTAACAATACACAAATGCAACTCTCCAATCCTCAAATACATTCAGTAATACGCTATTATCTCTCCGGTAACATTATACACGCCCTCACACCTGACTGTACCATCGCAACACACATCACCTATTATTTAGATTACATTCAATACATTAAGTACGTTTTGAATTCAAACGGTTGCTTCCGAAATTATTTTGAGTCCTTTTGCCACCCATTATTGGAAAACATTTTTATTTGACATAATTTATCAGTAAAGTTATACTTGCTAGACATGTATCCAAATATACAAATTATACATTATGTTTATAATATACAAAAATACATATATCTTATTAATGCAATACATTTTTATTTATTTATCTGTTTGCAGCTACAGAAGCAACACACTTTTCTAATGTTTTGTTTTTCAAATGTTTGGGTCCAGACGGTTCCTTCTTGGGCAGTAAATAAAACCTACCGACAACATCAGACTATACATCAACTACTTTTTCGACAATCAGACCTTCAATTCATAAACTTCATGTGGTCACATTGCCTTACAATTTGGTCTGTAAATACCAGGTGGAACACATCCTTTACTAACACTGTGCACACCCAGCACAGAATGTTTCATAAACTTGTATTTCAACACTTACATACATCTCAATGACTTACATACATCTCAATAGCAAAATTACTTCTCTCTCTTCACTATACCTTTCACTAAAGAAACAAAATACCTTTAACTTATCAACATCAGATTCCTCTCTCTTTTCTCACACTTACTTAATCATTGTCACTCTCTCTATATATATAGATATAATACCTTATTGCTCGATATTCAGGATACTCATCAAACATGTCTCCTTACAACTAACAACATCTCTATCCAACAACTATCTCTATCTAGCACACTCTTCTCTATCTCTCAACCACTCTCTCGGTCTACATCTACATTGCAATTATCGCTCAAACTTTCAAGAACAATAAGTAAACAACATACTTCTCTCTCTCTATCTCACTCTATATAAACACACCTTTATCTAACTCTCACTTACTCTCTATCTCATGCTTTATCTCGCTCACTCTCACCTTTATCTTTTTCCTCTGCCATAAACAACTTTATTATCTATCAGTGTTTCACAAATATTACTATATCCCATCACAATATCTCTCTTATTCACTAAAATGCTCTCCATCACACACTTATATTACTCTATTAACGCTACTGCTCACTTATGTCACAAAATATCACATACATATCACTCCCTCAATTTCTCTCTAAAACGTACTCGTTATCTCTTACTTTCTCTCGTAAAATCTCTACCCTACTTATCTCGCCTTAAACTAATTCACAATTATAAATCCATCTTTATAAAACTATCTCTAAACACCATCCATCTCTCTCACTCTCTCTCCCCACCTTTCTCTACCCCTCTTTTTCTCAACATATCTCTTATTCTCTTTCAATCTCCCATTTAACTCTCTCTTCACAATACCTCTCACTTAATTCTCAAAATAACCATACATATTTCTAAATCCAACAATATTATCACTATCGTTATCTCTTTCTATCATGTGAACTTTCACACTCTCATTCACTCTCTCTCGTTATATATCTGTACCAAATTGCATTAAATTCAATATTACTCTAAATTATCTCAACATATATCTGAAACCATCTCTATATATACTCAAACACTCTTTATATCTCTCCCTCTCTCTCCTCTTTACATTACACTCAAAACACCTCATACAATAAGCATTTTAACACAATCTCTCACTATTTCAATCTCTCTTTCTTTAATTTATCTTACTCTCTTCAAAGTACCACACAATTCTCCATCAAAACATCTCCAACAGCTCTATATCACATCTCGCTCTCTCTTTCTCTCTCATCAATACTCACTATCTCTCAATCTCTCTTTCTCTCTATCTATCTCTCTATCTCTCTCTCTACATATATATGTATATATTTATTATATATACAATTTCTCTTAATTTAAACTTACTCTTACTTAGCTGCAGATATCTTTCGCTCTCCCTATACATTATCTATTTCTCTTTATTTGTTTCTCTCATGCTCTCTCTCTATTTATCTACATCGCCATTAGATCTCCATTTTCACAAACAATAACTAAACACTATCCATATCTATCTAGATCTCACACTATAACAACACCTTTAAGTAACACTAAAGTTCTATCTAGCACATACTCTATCTGTCCCATTCACATCATTAGCTCTTTCTTTTCACTCTACCCCGCACTTACCTCTCCACATATCACAACAATAACTATATCCTTACATAGCTGCTACCCTGGTCTACTCCATAATTCATCATTCCAACTCCTCTAGGCAGTACTGCTAGCTGCTACTTTGGTTCTGTCGGTAACTCTCCTCGTTCTAGCTCCTCTAAGCAATACTGCATCTGGGAATCTCTTTATAAGGGCAAATTCTACATTCAAATTCCTCTAAACAGTACTGCTAGCTGCTTCTTTGGTATCATTAATAACTCCTCAGTCTAACTCCTCGACAGAATGCTGCAGCTGCTTTATTGGTCCTATTAGTAAATCCTCCATTATAAATACTCTACACAATGCTACAACTGTATGTCTATAACCGGTGTTAATTCCACATTCTTAATCCTCTACGCAATGTTGTGAATGCATCTATGTTCCCACTGGTAATTCCTCATTCTTAGACCTCTACCCACTGCTGCTAGCTCCTAACCTAGTCCCACTGGTGATTCCTCATTCCAAGTCATATACACACTGCTGCAGTTGCTTCTCTGGTCACATCAGTAACTCTACCATTCAAAAATCTCAAGGCAGTGCTGCAGCTCTATCTCTGTTCTCAGTGGTAATTCCTTATTCTAAGTCCGCCAAATAGTGCTGCTTGCTGCTTCTCTGGTATCACCCGTTATTCACCCATTCTAACTCCTCCACGCAGTGCTTATAGCTACTTCTCAGATGCCATCACACAATCCACCATTCTAAGTACTCTAGTCAGTGCTACAGCTCCGCCTCTCTTCCCTGTAGTATTGCAGCATTCTTAGCCCTCAAACCAGTGCTGCTAGCTGCTTCTCTACTCCCAGTGGTAATTCCTCATTCTTAGTTCTTTATACAATGCTGAACCTGCTTCTCGGGCCCCAATAGTACTTCATCATTCTAACTCTTCTATACAGGGCTTCTTTACTAACACTGTACTCATTCAGCACAGATTTTTTCATAAGCTGCTCTTTAACGCTTACATGCATCTCAATAACTTACATATATCACAGTATCAAAATTACTTCTCTCTATTCACTATTCCTTTCAGTAAAATAGCAAATTAACTTTAACATATCAACATCACATGGGGCTGTGCCTTGGAAGCCAACAATGGCAGACGGGTGAGCCTGCTGCTCTGCGCCTTCCCTACTGTCATCCTGAGATATCTGGCGGTGGTGTGGGCAGTGAGCCCCAGACAACCTATATATCACTTCAGGGTGCATACGCCTACAAGCGGGCAAGGACCCAGCCATGATCCCGACACGTCAGACGCGGTGAGCCGGAGATCGGCAGTGAGCCGCGGCTTCCAAAATTCCAGCCCCGGACGGTGGAAGAACGCCAGCCTAGAATGTAGAGGGGCTCATTCATCGACCTGGTGTGCATTCACGACTGACGAGCGGCAGAGACTCAGCAGACTCTGGAGGCCCCTGGGCACAGCAAACCCCATGTGCGGTGCAGCACTTTGAGTCAAGACCCAAGGTCGCCCTGTATTAGGCAGCTGCTGGAGTCGTCGCGACGCTCTGGGAGCCGAGAAGAACCGCGCAGGCAGAGAGCAGCCGCTGGACACCCACCTGGGTGGATATCACACTGCAAATGCTAGCCAGATCGGGGGATGACCCCGAGACTGCCTACGATCTATTGCCCAATCCCAGTGATCTCTTACTTGTTTGAGAAGACACCGACCCCCAGCCAGACGTGTCACAGGCAAAAGTAATGAGTACCGGGTTGAACGCTAGGACCTGGGTTGGGCATGGCGGGAGAAGCTGACTTTCCTCCTGCCCCTTCCTAGAGGACTGGAAAGCCTGGGTAGTGGCGCGCCAGAACGAGAGACTCCCTCCATGCCTGGTGGACAACCACTCCCTTTATCAGTGACTCCTTGCTGCACCCTTGCGGCCTACAGGGCCTGAACCAGCCTACACAGAACCCCACAGGTTGAGAGCACAAGGCTGTGGACTGACAACAATGGCCCCTGGTGGCACCGGTCAAGTGGAAAATACACAACCCATGGAGTAGATGCCTGCAATGGGGATCCAGGATTGAGTCAGGCCGTAGAAATTCATTTTAAAGAACACATACTATGAAATATATATGCAAGTTAAGGAAATTGTAGATAAACATTAAAAAAGTATTATAAAAACAACGAAATCCTTACAAATATTATTAACACCATCAACAATGATCAAACAATCACACCTCCAATAACACCAGTAGCTAAAATATCATTTGATACTATATCCATTGTGCCCAGTATAATGAACAACAAATTATATATGACTTGTCATTAGAACTAGGTATTAGAAGCAATAATGCGGAAAAAAAGTTGAATTAATTTTATCTTTCCAAATGACAAATTCAATGATATTATGCATAGTAAAACAGCTGAACAACTAAACTTTATTTACCATCATTTACATTGGATCAAAACTCAAGAAAAGCCATGCTGTATATTTTGTACTGGTGGTGCAGGAGTTGGAAAGATCTTTCTGATTACTGCACTTTAGCAAACATTATAATATTATTATAGTACTAAAGCAGGAGGAACTCCAGACAACATTTATATATTGCTTACAACTCAAACAGACAAAGTAGCACATAATATTAATGGCAAAACAATACAATAATCATTCAAAATTACTGTACTACAAACTTTAACTTATAAACCACTAGCTCATGTACAAAGAAATGCTCTTCAAAATCAACTAATGCATCTTAGAATACTAATACCAGATGAAATATCAATGGTTGTAACAAATCTGTTCAATTTTATGCATAACAGATTACAAGAAATGAAAGCATCTAATAACCCATTTGGAGGCATCTTCATTTTAGCAATTGGAGATATTTATCAGTAAAAAACAGTTTTTGACACATACATATTTGAAAATGCAAAACATTCATCATATGGGCCATTAGTACTAACTTATGGAAAACACATTTCAAACTATTTGAACTGAACAAAATCATGTGACAACTAAATGACCTTCCATTTGCGAATTACTAAACTGATTACGAGAAGGAATACAAACAGACGCTGATATTTCACAAATTAAACAACGTGAGATAGAACCAAAAGCCAATATTATCTATAATATACCATATATCATATCAACTAAAAAAGAAGTAAATAACATTAATAATTAAGTTTTAATGGAACATAAACAATATCCAGTTTTCACAACAATAGCAAATGATATAGTTAGTTCTGATCTTACAAGTAAAGCAAACAATACTAAAACAATTACCAACTGATCCAACAAAAACTATGGGGCTTTCACACACATTACACATTGCACTAAACGAGAGGAGGAAGTGAAGGGAACACGCAAACACCCCATTTCCCTGGAATGGGCACAACTGCTCATACAGTTCAGACAGGAGACAGTTACGGACAACACACCTGTGCCTTCCCCATCTCAAACTCAAGCTTCCCCACAACACCTTAACCCCTCTAGGCAACCGACCGACGCCAGAACCCAGAGCCAGCCATACGGCTCGGTATGAACATTGATACCCCCTGGAGACATGGCCCGCCACCCTTGCCAGAACGCTCCATTTGATCCTGGGGATTCTCGCGCCCCCAACTCCTCTTCGACCGCAGCCCCCAGCACCTCCTGCCCACCATGCCCATTTGCCTATTAACGCTAGTCAGCCCGCCACAGACTTCCCTACCGCCCATGGATCAAGGAACAGTTTCTCCCTGCAGTTTCAAGTTTATTTCTAATCGGTAGTTTAGGTGCCGACGCAATCTTTCCTTTTTCTTTCACTTACTGTAACTGCCATTTAAATAAAGGTTCACATGAACATGCACCGGGATAACATTCACACCACCCCTACCGGCACACAGCTCCAGAAAAGACCCGTATAATACCATACCACAACATAATTAGACCCCGGGCCACCATGTTTGTGGGCAAATGGTATATAATTTGGATGCTGGACGGGGTGACGTCTACAAGATACAGTTGCCTCTAATTGTGAATTTTATGTAACCCTTCAATGTGTGATATCGTGGATTCATGTTTGATGTGCTACCCCCCTCAGGGGGTCTTGACCTGTAAAGCCTTAATAAAAAGATTTAAACAAAAGAAATTACACATTGCACTACATTACATTATGATTTCACTTGTAATGATGTTGTTAATGATGGATTTACAAAGTACAAAGCATTATTAGATCACATATACTCTAATGACGAATTAGAAACCTATGGAAAATTAGTATTGTATTATAGTGATCACAAAGCATTATGGATAGCAATTTAAACAGCAGTTTGTACTTATTAGCATTTCCTTTTATGATTTCAGATGATTTCTATTGAAGACATTAAGGGCAAAGGAAATGAAGAAAACAAACCATACCAAAAAGTTATCAGAGCCAACATCATTAAATGTTCAATGGAAACGTAAGGAAGATTATTACAGTCAAACAAAAGCAAAAAATGTAATTCCTATATGCAATTTCATAGTAAAAAACAATAATATGTTCATAACAAAAATATCAAGAATACCTGCAATTACAATTCCATATTTACAATTACAATTCCATCACTTTCACCAATAAAAACCATTCGAGAAGTTATAATAAAAACGCTTCTAAGCATTTCAGGAATAATCTCATAGGTATGTTACTAGAAAAAGTTATTAGCTTATTTATTTACTATATGTGTAATTGTGTTATAAAAAACATAGAGGAAACACCTCCAGGTATATGTTTCCACAAGTCTTTTATATTGTATTGTATTGTAATTGCATTTATATAGAGCTTATTATCCCTGACGAGGCATCAAAGTACTTTTTTGGAGAGAGGCACGCTACTCTAATGAATACTAATGAATTAGCATAGTGAAATATGAAAGTAATTTGAGTGTTGGATATGTTAGTCAGGTATTTGGATTCAGAAGGATAGTGGAGGTATAGAAGAGGCTCCAGGTTTGCATTTATATAACACTAGCTAACCCTGATAGGGTGTTGAAGCTCTTTTTTGGTGATTAGCACACTACTCCGGAACCCATAAAGGATTAGTGGTGAATTAGTATAGTAAAATATGAAAGTCATTTGAACGGTGGATATGTTGGTCAGTTATTTGGATTGAGAAGGATAGCGGAGGGATAGAAGAGGGAAAGGTTTGCATTTACATAGCGCTTGCTACCCCTGATGAGATGTTGAAGCTCTTTTTTGGTGAGTAGCATGCTACTAAAGTATTAGTGGTGAATTAGTACAATGAAAAATCAAACTAATTTTAGAGGTGGGTATGTTAGTCTGGTATTTTGATTGAAAAGGATAGTGGAGGGATAGAAGAGGGAAAGATTTAGACATTGTTTTGTTTTGTTTAGGAATCATAGCAGTAGGAGGATGCTTGGGTTGAGTAAATGGGGTGTGGATTGGGAAGAGTCAGAGGGAACGGTTTAGAAAGGTTTGTTTTGGGGGATCGGAATATTAAAAGAAGTATGAGATGATGCAAGGAGGTTTAGCGTAGGGAATAGTTTAGAAGGGTTATTTTGGGGATCATGGTAGTGGTATGGGGTTTGGGGTGAATGAGAGAGAGGAGGTAGAGAATATTTTGATAGAGATATAGGGGAGGAATTGGGTAGTGCATTGGAAAGAGCAGTAGAAAGAGGTTTGAGATGAGTCAGAACGTTGAGGTAGAGGATATATTGAGAGAGGTATAAGGTGAGAAATAGGGTAGTGCATTATATATGCTGTATTCGAAAAAAGGAATAAATATAAAGATCCATAAGTACATGGAAGGTATATAGATGCATAAAGGAAGTAAGAATATGTAGATTAAAGATGCATTAAATAAACTCCAGCTTTGAAGTGTTGTAGTACGTAAAATTAATTTTATGTATTTGTTTATATCTATAAACAAATTGTAAATCAATAGTAAAACAATTATAGATAAATAGTTACGGTAAAAGATTTACGTATTTATGCAGCGACTTATATACATGTTAAAAACATAGAATAATGTAACTATCAGTAATATGTGTGCTTGTTTCACAGAACTAATGAATATATATATATATATATATATATTTATTTATTTTAAACATAATTATTCTACACTTTTATACACAGCAATATACATATATAGGTACATATCTATAGTACAAATACATGCTTATATGCAGAGGGATATGCTGTATATTTCTGGTTGATTATGGTACTTATGTGGGTAAGAGCCAATTATTGAGTAGTTTTCTGAGGATAATGTGGTTATCCGTGGATCTTATGTTGGGGAAAATAGAGTTCAATAGCTTGGCTGCTTGAACAGAGAAGGATGTGCGATCCATGTTTTTTTTCTTGTATCTTGGGATTTTGAGTCGAGGTGCCACTCTAGAGCGGAGTTTCCTTTGTTGAAAGTGTTTGGTGATTTTTTTCCTGATTAAGAGCGGTCCCATTCCGTGTATTGCTTTGTGGGTGATACAAAGTAGATTGAAAGAGGATCTTCTGGTAACCGGTAACCAATGCAGGGCTTTAGAAGGCAGGGGAGATGTGGTCTTGAGGTTTTATACGTAAGAGTAGTCTGGCGGCCGAGTTCTGAATCAGTTGTAGTCTTTTCATGGTTGTTAAAGGTGACCCATGGTAGATGTTATTGTCATATATATATTC